>NC_090930.1:770502131-770805161 GCF_040938575.1 Ambystoma mexicanum | reverse complement strand
GGTGAAGGAGATGGTCATGTTTAATTTAGTCATCAGGTCTCGGCCCAGAATATTTACTGGGGTCTGACGTGAATACAATAGGGGTACATTCATTTCGCGCTCTCCCACTGAGAATGGGAGTGTGTCTGTAAAGGGAACTCTACTATGTGCTCCAGTGAAACTCTGAGTATTTATGGCCTCGCCGGACAAGGAAAATTTGCCCTCTCGTATTTGCACCTGTGTCAACTAAGAAGGAATATTCTTTCCCCCCTATGGTTACATTCACCTTGGTTCCCTGTTAGGGTCTGGTGTCACTGATAGGATAGAGCACATCAGAGTCCCCCGTGAGCTGTCCTATTTCATATATAAGTTTGGCCCACTGTATACTTGTTGATTTCCCCCAGCCCCAGGGTTAACTCCCCCTCCAGAGCTAGTGACCTATGACATTTGCAGTGGTGCCTGCTGGGGCAAAGGGAAGTCTGTTTAATGACAATTACGACAAACAGAGAAACAAATGGAAATCAGCAGCATTGCGATCACCTGTCTCGCTCCGACTTCCTTGAACTTCAGTTGAACAGTCCTTGTTATAGGCTAAGCTTGTCATCACTGACGTCTAATTCTATAAAAAATCATCATGCAATATAATTGGTTAGGAAAGGTAACTTAAGTATAGGTGTTATATCTGTATAGGCTAATAGGGCATGCAGATTGGATAACTCTTATCGGGTGGGCGCCTACGCCCATCCCTCTTCATCACGCGTGATAGACGTCACTACATCTACGACGTCCTATTGGTTACAGTATCTCTAGGACTCCAGATAACTTGGTCCATTGTGATTGGGCAGGTTACACCCCTAGACATAAATTTCCACTTTTAATTAGCAGCATGCAGAATGGACACCCCTTTGCCTGGTGTCCCAAGTTTCACACTGCCTCCCTTCCATCAATCAGTGTTTTAGGGCGATGTGTCAATTAGCTGGCTAAGGATGGCCTCGAAACTGTAGTCTCTTATCGGGAAAAGTTATGGCATCCTCGGGTCCTGGATGACATCAGGCGATGGTACTTCTTCGCGCCTGGCTGGTCACGTGTTAGTTAACCATGAATCTGCTTCAGTTTCCAGCTTTTAGTGCATTTAATTCTGTGTCAGCCTAGCCACCTGCATGGGCCCCCTTATCTTGACCTTCATGAGGCAGGCTGGTATGCTCTGAAGTTGGAGTCTTGTGAGCTGATGCTCTCCTCCCCTTCTCTGGTTCACCTCGATTTCCTAGGCATGAGCCACTCTTTGTTGAGATTCGATTCCGCTCCTGCTCTTGCCTTTGGCTGGGTTTCGAAACTTGGCCTGTCAGGCCTCTGGCTGCCTGGGTACATTTCTGCTTTTACAAAATGGAGTCGCACTTGTGTAATGTGCCTTATGGTGGTAGATATATGGTTGGCGCTTGCCGCTCTATCTTCTACTAAGCATTACAAGCAATATCGATTTCTAAGCATGTTGCGTTTCAAGCCTATTTACACATGTTTAACAGGTCGGTTGCTTCCATCTTGTCTCGTAGCACTGTTTCCTTACATTTTACATTGTCTCTTCTCTGTGTCCATTTAATTTATTTTCGTAGTTACTCGAACTGGTGTGCTTGTCTTCGATAACTGCTTTTGTTCATTCACGAGTCTGTTCAGGCCCTTGTGTCATTTCGACTGGCCTTCCATTAAGGCTTTTGGGGTCTCTTCATGGACCGTGTGTAGGTAATCCTCATTTCGTATCAGCGGCTGGTATGGCTGTCTGATAGGGTACTGTGCTGCCCACGGTTGTCTGGTTATGGGTGCTTCAACCGGTATGGATCGTCTGATGTATACTGGGCAGAGTCCCAGTGCAGCTCTTTGTAGGTTCATTTGCTCTTCATACATCACATACCTTGGCTTGTACACTCCTGGTACCTCGAAATGAGGGGAAGGGGTGCAGGCCATGTCTGGGACCTCCTCTACAAGAGGAAGTTTGAGTGTGACAGAAGTTAAACATAAGAGAGTGCCTCAGGAATAATCTTCCTCGTCACAGTGATTGGTCGCATACCACTTCTGAAGATAAACATAACAGAGAGTGCTTCAGGAGTCCTCAGCACAGTGGTTGGTTGCATAATAATACTGAATATAACTGAGAGTGTCTCAGGAGTCATTCTCCTTGGCACAGTGGTTGGTCGCATACCACTACTTAAGATAACCATAACAAAGAGTGTCTCTGGAATCATCCTTGGCACAGTGGTTGGTTGCATACTACTACTGAAGATAACCACAATAGAGAGTGCCTCTGGAGTCATCCTCCTTGCCACAGTGGTTGGTCACAAACCACTGTTGAAGCAAACACTTACAGAAAGCATATTGAAAGTCAGGTTTCTTGTGGCAGCACCTGGCACGAGAGTAAACCAGGCCTGACAAAACCGAGTCTCACATATGTACATGTCTGGAACCCGCACCCACATGAAAAGGAGATTGCAAACTATTTGAACCATACTACTTGGCAGGAGAGTATACTAATTACTCCTGGGGGGAAATGAGAAACATGGGTCTGGTATCCCCATCACAATTGGATCTTTGCTTTGTCAGAAAGGCCAGGGGAAGGAAGTAATTTCCCCTGGTATTATGAACT
Source organism: Ambystoma mexicanum (assembly GCF_040938575.1). NCBI lineage: Eukaryota > Metazoa > Chordata > Amphibia > Caudata > Ambystomatidae > Ambystoma > Ambystoma mexicanum. The sequence continues at coordinate 770,802,547 of NC_090930.1, read as the reverse complement.
GTGCTGAGAAAGGCCACGGGAAGGGAATCATTCCCCCTGGTGTTATAAAGTAGGGCCCGAGAAAGGCCAATGGAAAGGAGTAGTTCACCCTGGTGTTGTGAACTGTAAATTGCAGTGTGAGAAAGACCAGGGGAGATGAGACATTCCCCCTGGTGTTGTGAAAAGTTGAAGAAGACGAAGAGAAGGGAGTCATTCGCAAGGAGGGTCAAACAAGTAATCCAGGGGAAAGGAGTAATTCCCGCTGGGATAAAAAGTGTTGAACTTGCTGACACAGAGTGTTAGAGACCCTGCAACTATTGTATTTGTTTGTGAAGTACTAAAACCAGGGTAAGTACCTAGTGGAAAATGTTCAACTAGAACTGTTATATCCAGTCCAGGAGATGGGAGTCATTCTACTAGAAAAAGAACTTTGGTACAGCAGTTTAGTTTTGTTATCAGTGTAAGTGATAGAGATAGGGACATTTGGATGGTGGACTATTTAAGCTACATAGACATCCTGACAGATTCATTAGCACTTCAGTTGAGACACATGATCCCCTCTTAAAGTTAGGGAAAGTTAGATTTTCTCTCTATCCTCATCTCAAATAAGAGTCTATAACCCCAAATATGCCACCTCTGTGTCAGTCTCAATCTTCTGTACTTGTACACCACATAATTATAGTGCTTTAAGCAGGTAACCTTAACACATTTTCTCACATCTTCACAATCTTCACAATGGAATAAAAACGTATAATTGACTATGAGCTGGAGGATGATGGTCTTATATTAGTTTGAACACTCTTACATCAGCCTAACAATGTTGTTAACTTCACCAGCACCATGGCATAACCACAACCCATAATACACAGGTTAAACATCCACGAAGATCCTTTATAAAATGCAGTATTTACAGTGGTTTACACATATACTCTTGTAACCCACCTATGTTGACATGTTGGTTGTATACCTAGCCTAAACATAAGGTTGTATGGTTGCATAAAAATGAAAGATTTCAAACTTACCCTCAATTAAAGTCAGTGTCAATACAAGTTACTTGGATTTATTAACTGGAGTCCTGTTTCAGACGTATACATCATTGCCTGTCAACTCAATAATTATCATTAAAAAAGTTACCGCTAATCTAATGTAGAAAAATTACTTGTATTTGCTGAACGATTAATGTAATAACCAGTTACGTCATGGAAATAGATGGTATTTCCAATGCAGTTATTTCAAACCATTGTTGATAATGTGTGTTCTGATCTGAGTTTAAAAAAATTGAAGATGTTTTGTACGTACCATTAAAGAGGGTGTCAGGCTCACCTAGAATAAAGACTTCTTGGTGTTGCATTATATACAAAATTGTTTTAGCGCTTCTGCTCACATTACTGACAACAGTCATAAAATGAAAAGATGTTTTCCTGACTCAGTGGAATCTGCCCATATTTTTGTCTGCTGGTTTAACAAAGATAAAATGTGGCTCAGCATGACTCTCTTCTTTTATGTTATGTTAATGTATGCAAAATAGGCCACCTTTCTGTTTTGACAAACCTTTTAAATTTGGTTTTCTCCAGAACTGTTCTACACTGGGTCTCCTCTTATCTCTCAGCAGTCCTTCTCAGTTTCCTGTGCTGGCACTCCTCTCCACTTCCGTTGCTGTTTGGTGTTCCACAAGGCTCTGCTCTCGAGATCCTCCAGTTCTCCATCTGTGCGTCCACTCTTTCTGCGATCATTGCCAAGTATGACGTCTCATTCTTCTTCTTTACAGATCTCTCACATATCTTTCTGTCCACCTCCAACTTTTCTTCGCAGTTCTCTCTGCCTGTCTTCTGGAAATCAAAGATTGAATGCACTCTCACCATCTTCATCTGAACCTCTCAAATACTGAATTTCTTTCCTTCCATTGTAACATATTGAATTCTGTCTTGCAGGTCCATAAGGGTTAGTAGTGGTAACATAACCCTCTCAGCCCTCTCACTTCTACCAAAACACAACACAATCATAAAGGTAAAACAGGGACAATGAAGAGTTACAAGTCCTTCCGCTGTTATAATAATGCAGGCTAAGGAAAAGGAAAGGCTATGCTCTTAAGATGTGTGTGAAGGTGAACAATTACTTACCCAAACAACACAGTATCACAGTCCAAAGTAAAGGGAATGTCCAGGCATTGTTCTTTGAAATACAAACACCTTAATAAAATACACCATCTGCAAGTAAAATGAAAAGAGATCACTATGCAAAAACCCACTCCAAAGGAAACAGCAGAGAAGATGTGACAGACTGAGGAAAGTAGCACTCTGAGAATAATTTCAGGGGTAGTAGGAAAGGTATTACTATAAAAGGATGTTGACCTGAAAACAGGAGTTATTGTTACCTAGCTAATCTCTAGGGACCAAGTCAACAGTGAGGGCAGTTCAGTGTCACAGTACCTGGATTCAGTTCTTGGTGGGCTGATGCATCAGACCCAGGTCAGAGCGTTGATGCAAGCTGATCAGGCTCAGTCAGACATGTAGGACCATGGAGGCCCTGTGTTGGGATTCAAGTACAAAATCCCAACCGTGGAAAAGTTCTAGGCTGCGTAAATTCCATTAACAAAGAGAGCTGGTCATTTGGTGTCAGTTTTTGCCATTTAGTTTGGCAGTTCTGCACACTTGCTATTCAGTGGTGTATTTAAGCTTTCTGCTGCCTTTGGCCCAAATAGGTGCATGCGCTCTCCTCCCCGCCAAACTTTACTCCACCTCTGTCAGACTCGGCGCCTTCACCGGATTCCACCCCTTCAACAAACTCTGTCTGTCTTGTCTAAACTACTCCTCTTCACCCCCATTTTGTCCCACATTTTGACTCCATAACATTATAAGGATGTTTTTAAGGTTGCAGGGATTAGAAAGTTAATGCTTCCTCTCTATTAATTCAATCCTGTCATCTTCTATGTTATGTTAGTTGAAAGAGTGTTTTCAGATCCCTGCTGGCCAAGATTTGGAGAAGGCAGAAGGCAGTGTGTTCTACAATTGAGTGCACTAGAGGTAATTGTTACGACGTATTGTCTGCTTTCGGTTAGGTCCGGAAAGAATCTTTTAGAAGAAGTGATAAGAACATAAACCGTGTGCCAACTGGACACAAGTGAGTGAAGGTTGGAATGAGGAATTTTGGTTTAAGTGCTAATATCTGGTTTCTCTCACAAATTGGCTTCTGTCACTCTATGAGAAGAACCTAGACTGGTCTGTGATATTAATGCAACATGACTACATTTCTACATCCGGTCTTGTCAATGGTAAAGTTTACATATGAAATATATGCAAGTCGTACAGGCACATCTTATAAAAATGTTGAATAAAAAAACTCAAACCCCATCTAATGGTTACAGCTCTGGTGTTAGCAGGGGCAACATGGAAATAAGGTAAGTTACCTGATGCAGACTAAGTACCTCCAATCCCTTGGGCTGGAACGCCATTAAAATATGTCACAATCACAAGTAAAGTTTGGAAACTCTGCCTGGGCATAAACACCTCAGTAGAGTAAAGACAGTTGGAGAAGGTTCTTGGAATCTTTGGTTGTGCATTCTCACAGTGGAGTGATCAATAAGGGTGATTCTGAACATTCATGTGTGGGAAGCAACAACATTCCTTGTAGGCGCACAATACAGGCTCCTTTTATAACAAATGAAGAGGTACATACTGTTTATATCATTGCTGTTTGTGCAATTGTTCAAAATAGCCAACACCCTCAGAGTAATATTGAGCAATGTATTGGTCGTTCCAGCACAATATTGCCTGTGTGGGTGTGGTTTAGTCTATGAGTCTTGTCAGCATGCATGCGCTTAAGGCCATTTAAAATGTTTGTCAACTCCGTAGAGTTGGACTAAACAATACAGATGCTATGATAGGTTATTTATAACACACTTATTACCCTGAGGTTTCTAAGCTCAGACCCAGGGAACAAACCTGTGGTGCTCTGTGTCGTCTTTCTTTCAAGGCAAGCACGTTGCCCCTGAACTATCCTCCCGAGAACCTCAGGTCATTTTGAGGTTTGTGGGTATAAATATAGAGGTCCTGTAGTCGTTTGAAAAACTGATTGACTGTACAAGTACTACCTTGTATTTAATATATAATTAATGTAAAGATTACTTATAAACATCACAGTTATGCATTGTGTGACATACTTTGCACTTGGTTCTCCTGGTAGTACTGAGCATGTAGCAGAATGTCATCAACACATGATAAACCCAGAATCTGTACAAATAATCTACAAAACAAAAACGAAAGTAAGAAAACACCAAAACATTGTAGGAAAAAAAAAGATGGATGGAAAAAATGTAGGTCAAGGGGAGCACGGGTTGCAGGGGTGTCCCCGCTCCCCTTGATCAAAATTCCAGCCCTTGGGGGGTTGAGGGGTGTTCCCCACTTCCATAAAAAGGGAAGCGGGGGACAAGCAAAAAAAAAAAAGGAAGGACCCTGCAGTGCCGGTTCCCTTCCATGTGCGTGAAGGGAGCCAGTGTCGCAGGGGGATGGTGGAGGAAGCGGCACACTTTGCTGTGTGCCGCCAGAAGGTAAGTAAGGGGCTGGGTGGGAGCGTTTAGTCTGAAATGGATGTGGGAGAGAAAACTGAAAGTTATTTTCAAAAAAATGACTTTTGTTTTTTCTCCCTTGGTCATTTCGAAATCGTACGTTTTGGTAATCTGATAAACCCAGCAGGGATGCCATTTCCCAGTTTAGCACTGAGCAACTTCTGCAAATATGACTGAATGGGTATATTTATGGGCACCTCTACAGCAGTGAAACAGTGTGTACCTTAGACACACAGTTTTTCTTCTCACCCTTATATGGCTTTGGGTATCCTGTCATAGGTTTCTTGATGCACTTGCGCGTTCACATTTACTCTTCGCCAGTTTAAATTGTCTATCATCTATTTCATGCTTGCACCTTTTGGGGGCGGCCACATGCATCTGAAAATATGGGGCCGGGAAGGAAAATTAGTGATTGCTTCTGAACATCATTTTAGTTCCACCTCTGCCTATCAGGAAAACCCTAGTTTTTGCACTGTTTCAAAAATGCATGTCGTGTATTAGAATATAAATGTAATTGCTTAACACAGTGTATGTGTGTATTGATTAGAAAGAACTCCAAAGATAATGTGAAGTGGCACCAATAAAACCAATTAGGTTTTGGCTGTTTTGCATATTATAGAACATTTTGGAAAGGCAAGAATGACCAAAGAGCTTTATATCTGTCATATATGTCTGTGAGAGTTGTATGACTTAATCACTAAAGCACACTGCGTTTCCTACACATTTCATTTTTAAAAATTTTAAAACAAAAGTCACCCTAACAATATAACTTTTGTAAATTTCAAGCATATACACAAGTGTGTCCATCAAAAACGTTAGCTGTCAGAGTGGAATGACCGCTAACTTCTCATGATTACTTGCCGTGTTGGGTTTCAGCCAGACTTGGAGAAACAAAGTTGGCTTTATTTTTAAAAAATGACAACCAGTAAATTAAAAATAAATTGCAACAAAATGCTGCTCCTCTGACAATCTGCCACCCTAGGCCTGGGCCTAGTGGGCCTTGTTGTAAATATGTCTATGGTGCTAGTTGTAGTTAGCACTGACACACTTTTAGACACTTTTAGACAACATCTCAGAGCCTTACACAATGAAAGAAGGAACAACAAATGTAATAATGTTGCATATATATTTAGAGGTTAGTGCCACAGCGTGTTTAATAGTTTTTAGCTAGTAGCAGTACTAATTGAAGTATTGTTTTTAGCAGTAAGATAGGGTATGGGTTGTGTTGTTGGAACATGAGGGCTGTGTGCCACGCAAACAAGACTTCCACCATTTTGCATTAGGCCTTCTTGGGAATGGCAGCTTTTGGGAATTAGAGAATTAGGTTTTACAAGGTAGCACTTTTACTGTGAAACAGTACTTCAAATTACAGCAGCACATCTATATTTATACCCACACACTTCAAAATGTTCCTATGTATTGTATAGTCCAACTCTACTGAGTAAACAGACATTTTAAATTACCTACCAATCCGACTGAACAAAGAGACACCCTCGGAGAGCATCCACACATCGCAACATAAGAGGATTAAACTCTACAATAGCCTAGCACAAAGCACAACTGTTTGGGCAACTGCACCATAAATTCAACACCCAGACAAATTCAATCCACTGAGGACCCAAATCCAATGTCCATCACTTCCTAGGATAGCCCTCCCGCTGTAAGAGGAACACCCCTATCCATCTGACTGAACAAAGAGACACCCTCGGAGAGCATCCAGACATCGCATCATAAGAGGATTAAACACTACAATAGCCTAGCACAAGGCACAACTGTTGGGCAACTGCCCCCGTAAACTCAACACCCAGACCAACTCCTTCCCCCTAGGACCCAAAATGCCCCAACGCAGAATTGGACGCTGACAAAAAGAGAAGGTACAAATAATACAGATACACAAGCTCAACCGCTCCCAGTAGCAGATGCCTGCAATACAGAACACATCCAGCCAAATAATGCAATCAATAGAACAAACATTGTAAGAGAAAAAATCCTTATACCTTACACCGTACCTCACATCAACCAAAGAACCTTTATACTGCAATGACACCAACATATCCAGATGGACAGAGAACTCCCCCGAACAATGGAACAAAAGAGGAGAGGACCCAAGAAGAGAATGGGACAACGCCAATCCCTTTACTATTACATCACAAGAACAGAAGGGCACTATCAAAACCCAAACCAAATGGCAGGAGATGACGAAGCAATAGAAGTCACAAAACCAATTATCAATCTAACAGACTGATTCAATGATGAAGCAGCCTCCATGTTAACTCAACCAATCAAAGTCAACATAGAAGCACCCCAATTGGACCCCCACAAATCAAAACAGGGAACAACAAATAAACCAAATGACACCAAAAAGATCCACTGCAATCTCATTAATGCAAGATCAATGTCCAAAAATGCCACCGAGCTCTACAACCTCCTAAGTGATGGAGGCATCGACATCCAATTCATAACCAAAACATAACTAGATGACAACTGCAAGATCACTCTCAACAACTGCCTGCCTGATACTTTCAAGTGCGTCCAAGCAGAAAGGAAAACCAAAAGAGGGGATGGCCTGGCAATCATCCACAAAAAACACCTGGATATTAAAGTGGAAGACCCATTAAACATTGTTACATGTGATCTCTAATCCTCCGTCTATCAACAAATCACAGAACAAACCTGTAATTCACACTGGTATACAGACCACCAATTTATGATGAGGCCTTCGTAGACACCTTCTTGGAAGCAATCTCCAACCTAGCTATTGAACATAATCTCCTGATTATCCTCAGAGACTTCGACATCTGGTTCGATGAAGAAACAATAAACACACACAAATATCTCACCAGCCAATTAGCAACAATGAAACTACATAAACTAGTCAAAGGTGTAACCCACACTATACTAGATGCAATCTTTGAAAACAAAGATTACCATCATTCCCATCATTCCCTTCATAATCACACTGCCAACTCCAATTACCAAACAACATGGAAAGTTACTGATCATCATGAAAAGAAACTGGAGAACCATAAAAACACTCCAACTACTGGAGATCACCAAACCACAATCAACAACTATGGATGAAGCTGACCTAGCCATTACAATAGATCTACATCACAACTGGATCATGACAACAATTGACAAGATCACCAAAGAAAAACCATTTTACTCCGTCCTGCAAAAGAGCAATAGCAAAATAGTTCAACCCACTTCTCAGTGCCATGAAAAGGAAGAACCAAAACCTGGAATGGAGGATCAATAAAGATTGTGGAAAGAAACTCAAACTTCAACAACACACCGCTCATACAAAAAGGATATACAAAAGGTGAAACAGAAATAATACAGTAACAGAATCCTCAAAGCACCAAACACTCAAAAAGAACCCTTTGAAATCCTAAACGAAATTAAAAATCCTGCAACAATGCACCAATACAATTGAACAAACTTTGCAATGATCTCCCAGACCATTTCAAAAACAAAATCATGACCATCCAACACCATACAAAACTGACCATGCAATGACAAAATTGAAGACAACCGCTGCTTCGAGGAGTGCTGGAACAAACTCTGAAGATTCCTCCAAATATCAGTGGAGTCATTCGTCAAGCTGGTAAATCTAAGCAACAAATCAGGTTCCCCCATGGATGCCTGCCCCCCTGACATTTACAAATCAATCCTTTCATGAGGAACACCCAGGGAATACTGCAGGAATGCCCTCAACCAATCAATCTCAACAGGGAAAGTGCCGCACTCCTTCAAATCAGCATACATCAAGCCGCTCCACAAGGATTCAGCAGGAAACCTAGAGGACCTCTGCAAATAAAGACCCATCTCCAACATCCCATGCCCAGCTATACTCCTGAAAACACAAATATATAGAACAACCCAAGAATTCACAGAAGAACATCAGCTATTGAACCAAGCACAAGTAGGCTTTAGACCGATGAAAGGAACGGAAACAGCACTTCTCCCAACCTGGGATGATCTAAAGACAAACTCAGACTCAGAGAACAGTACTGCTTTGATACTTCTAGACACAGTTCACAACAACATCCCCATCATGAGATTGGAAGAATTTGGAATCACCAACAACACCTTACTATGGATCATAGCCTTCCTAACAAACAGAACAGAAACAATATGGATGAAACCTTTCAAATCCAGCCCAAGAGAGTGGTCATGCAGAGTCCCACAAGGATCATCCTTCGCCCCATTACTACTCAACATCTACTTGTCTCAAATAATCAAGATCATCGAAAGGCACGGCCACACCTGTTACAACTCAGTCTATAAAATACAAGACTCACAAAAGAAAACACAGCATTAGAGAACTGCAATATACAACTGGATGAACTTGAACCACCTCAAACTCAACCCAAGTAAAACCGAAATAATGATCATTAAAAAAAAAGAAAGAGGCAACAACTACAACCCCTGGCCAAAATAACCTGGTAAAACCCCAGCCCCATCATCGATTGTTAAATACCTGGGAGTCCTGATGGACAACAAACTTACTCTAGAGCCACAAGTAAACACCCTAATCAAGAAATGTTTATTTCTTCTGCAAGCCGTACAAAGGATAGTACCAGTCCTATTGTTCACTTACAAAATAATTACTGTCATCGCTCTCGTCATGTCCAGAGTAGACTACGCCAATAGCTTATAGCTAGGCATGCCTCAACGACTTCTAAAAAAACTCCAACGCATACAAAATGCTGTTGCCAGGCTGCTCCTTAAACTTCCCCGAAGTGAGCACATCACATCAGCACTGAAAATGCTACACTGGCTACCCATCAAACAGTGAATCAAGTTCAAATCAATGTGCATCACGAACAGAGCAATCCACGACCAAAGCGCAGAGTTCCTTATGAAAAAAATAAACGTAAATCACACAACAAGTCCACTCAGATCAGCAGCGACATCCGTTTGGAGCCAAAATCATAAAATAAAAGAACACTCAGTGGATCCTCTTTCTCTCACCTCACCCCAAAAATCTACAACGAACTACCAAAGAACATCCGTAACACAAGAGATCACCTCCCATTCAGGAAACTTCTCAAATCATGTCTCTTCATTCCATAACCAGAAATAACGCCTATAGGGCATGCACAGCTGAAACAATGCTGAGAGAGAAGCTGATCCCCTATCGCTAAGCTATCGCCCATCAACAGAAGTAAGGGAACACCAATCTATGACATATCAACCTAGCAATTGCAAGATAGCTAATTTAGAATTACACTTAAGAACGGTCATAGATCGACAGGGATGTAAGGGTAAGGATGACTTATCAAACTCCTTGGCCAGATGGTAAAACAGGCAGCAACGGACTGCTGACAGTAAATGAATTGGAAGGGAGCGGGTGAATGTAAAATACAGCACCAATACCTGTGTGGAGATAATTCTCACCCAACCGAGTATACTGAGATCGAAAACAACACTGCAGGGAACCAGCCTCACCATTGCCCCTATGCATTAGTCAAACAAGAAGGAAAGAGAAAGAATATACCTTCCCCATATGACAACTAGATACATAGAAAAGGAATTACAAGGATTATCAGACATGTAACCCACTAATCCAAAGTTCAAATTTCTGCATACTGATCTCACAAGAGACCCACACAACCAGTTCTCGGACAGCAAACCATATGCACTTCACCACACCGCAACAACAAACAATCAACAAATGTTGCACCAACAGCACACAGAGTCTCGCATCGATCTGATATTCACACCCAAGCTCGGCGTACAATGAAAACTGAACCAAAGCTGCCAAAAGGACACCACCTTCTCAATTTTCTACACCCTCTTCACATTACTAACCCACCCCCACCTCCTTTTTTGCAGATCCACCTGTGCGCCTGTGGACCAATTCCGTTGGTGACGGTGCACGGAATAAATACCTTTAACATTAACATTAAGCGTAAGCTGGCAAGACCCATAGCCTAAACCACACCCACAAAGGCAATATTGTACTGGAACGACCGATCCATTGCTCAGTATTACTCTTGGGTTGTTGGGTATTTTGAACAATTGCACAAACAGCAATGATATAAACAGTATGTACCTCTTCATTTGTTATAAAAGGAGCCTGTATTGTGCGCCTACAAGGAATGTTGTTGCTTCCCACACATGAATGTTCAAGGTCACCCTTATCCATTACGCCACTGTGAGAATGCACAACCAAAGATTCCAAGAACCTTCTCCAACTGTCTTTACACTACTGAGGTGTTTATGCCCAGACAGAGTTCACAAACTTCACTTGTGATTTTGCCATATTTTAATGGTGTTCCAGTCGACAGGATTGGACGTTCTTAGGCTGCAACATGTAACTTGCCTTATTTCCATTTTACCCCTGCTAACACTAGAGCTATAACCATTAGCAGGGGGTTGAGTTTTTTTATTCAACATTTTTATAAGATGTGCCTGTACCACTTGCATATATTTCATTTGTGCACTTTACCATTTGACAAGAACGGATGTAGAAATGTAGTTATGTTGCATTCATATTACAGGCCAGTTTATGTGCTTCTCATAAAGTGATAGGTGGCAATTTGTGAGAGAAACCAGATATTAGCATTTAAACTAAAATTTCTCGTTCTAACCTTCTCTCATTTGTGTCCAGTTGGCAGACAGCTTATGTTTGTTTTTGGACTTAACTGAAAGTAGACAATTAGCTGTAACAATTATCTCTAGTGAACTCAACTGTAGAACACACTGGTCCTCATTACCAGTTTGCCGGTCCGGACCCGTAATGAGAGCCACTGCCCTCTCCAAATCTTGGACAGCAGAGATCTAAAAAATTCTTTCAACTAACATAACATAGAAGATGACAGGCTTGAATTAATACGAATGAAGCAATACCTTTCTAATCCCTGCAAATTTAAAAACGTCCTTATAATATTATGAAGTCAATATGTGGGACAAAATGGGGTGAAGGGGTGTAGTTTGGACAACACATAGACAGAGTTTGTTGAAGGGGTAGAATCTGGTGAAGGTGGCGAGTCTAACAAGTTCAGCGTGGGAGGAGGGCGCACACACTTATTTGGACCTTGGGGAGCAGACAGCCTAAATGTGTCACTGACTAAAAATCAAAACAGCAAGGGTTTTGCACCGTTGCCAGATGACAAATCTTCACATTCATCCTCTTCCGTCTCCTTCTCTCCTCAGTCCCCTCTCTCTTCTCCTCTCCTGCACATCTCGCCTTTTCAAGTGCTACTTGTAATCTCGGAGTAATCTGTGATTTCTCTCACCTTTTCCTCTCATTAATCCACTATTTCTCAGAGCTGTCTATTTCAATAATTTAATATCCGTACAAATCTGCTTTTGTCTTTTCTCATCTTTTCTACTTCTCATCACTGCGTTTCCGTCTCCCTGCTTATCAGCTAACTCCTCTGCGTTCCATCACCAGCTTCTCTATGCGTTTGACCATTCCCCTTCCCTCTCGTTCATCCAACATCATTATGCATCAGAAACTTCGGTTGCAGTAATTGCTCTTTTCAGTATGTTTGCCCTGAAAGTACCACAAATTATCTGACGTAATATATATATATTTTTAAAACAGGGAAGAGAATGTTTAAAATGGGCATGTACTATGGGAGTTTGGTTTGCACATGGCTCGCGAGGCATTAAAGACTAGACTGCGACAAAGGTAGATCAGATCATGGAGTAAACTCCTGGTGCGAAATTGTAAAAGGAAATTAGGACACAGGCTGCTCTGATGTGTAATTGACGTAAGTAAATCAACATTAATAAATATTAGGTTTTTTTTTGTCAAGCAATGACTGCGCTCTTCTAACTAAAGAAGCGGTAGCAAAGTCAATAGGCCTGTCTATGTAAATGTATAGGGTGCTATATAAGATACACTGCAGAGGACAAATATATCATCCACATATACAAATCAACACCTATTGGCTTTGGAAGTACTTGTTTGTATTGTTTACACAGCCCCTGCAATACAGACTTGGCCCAGGACCCAAAACTAACCAGCCTTTCCTTTTTTCTCTTCATTTGTGTTTCCTTCTTTGCATCCTTTTTTTCAAGTTACTTTCCTTCGAGTGTTTCTTTTTTTCCTCTTCTTCACTCTTTCTTGATTGAAAGAAGAGAAAAGAACGAAAAGAGAACAGTAGGTGGAAAGGAAGGTAAAGACTGATACAGGCACTGCGCCGAGGGTTACATTACCCATGGGGCATTGAGGGCTGCTCTCCTAGCAGTTACTCAGTGATGGAGTGCTTGATGACTTGAGTTTCTCAAATGCAATCTGGCTTCTTCATAATTAAATCTGTGCGAAATAAAAGCAGTTAAACATACATGTTTTGCAATTTGATGTAATGTTTGCACCCCATAGATGAAGCAACGCAGGTTCAATACCGGAGTCCGTGCTTAGAAACCTCTGGGTATAAAGCGTGTTATAAATAACAAATTATATATATATATATAATTATAATTATGTAATTACCTTTACCCCAAAAATATCAAGCCTCAACGTACATTATATGATCCAGCCCTTCCTATAGTCTGATTTATTCTGGAGTGCATTCTAGGTTCATTGTATCTTATCTGCTGTTGTATTGTTGCATACTGACACTCAATCCCCATCACCTTCTGCCTTGAACACAGCTTCGAAATCCGAGAGCCTTGAATAACTCAGGAGTTAGGTTTACTTTTGTGAATTATGAGTCTAGACCTGTTTCACCAGGAATCGTGCTTTGTCACCCATCTATGCCCAACCTCTTGCTCTAATAGTAGTCCATCTGATTCATTCTTGTGTCTGTGTGTCCCACACGTTGCTTGAGTTGCTTTAATAGACCACCCCTGCAAACATGTGCGTCCTCTGAGGGTTCACTTGACACGCAAAGTGGCACCACCCTGTGGTTAACGGAAACAGTGGTGACATCAGCTGGCATTTTCTTTCTTTCTGTCGTGTCTTATCGGCAGCACCATTAATGCCACGGAAAATGCAAATCAGGAGTAAATCATTGTACAACTACAGAATGTTGAGGCATGCATTATCTCGATCATTACATTACGTCAAACGTAAACATTGCCCTTTCGGCACTCATGCAGCCCCATACAGCATGCCAACCACCATGACGCAGACACTGGAATTCTTTAGTATTCTAAAGTATGTGCCCTGTTCAAAAGAGGTAATGTCAAAAGCAGTGTAAGAATTTGAATTGTATTTTCACCTCACCAATTCCACATTAAAACACACTGCTGAAAATCTAGAGAATGGAACATATGTTCCAAAGGAAATCAATGCTGTCTACTGTGCAACCACTCTTTTCTTTTTCAGAAACATGTACTACATTGAAAAGGCACTAATCTCTCTTCTGACACACACAGTAAAGGAGAATGATTTATTACAATAAAGATCTAACAGCTGGTTCCCAGCATCCCCTGCCATATGCCAAGAGGGGATTGCACACACACCCTCAGTGCAGCCTGGTGGTACTTTTGGAAATGTCAGGTCTTATTACTAGCCTCCCAGTTGGATTGTTGGACTACAATTACATGAACACAGTAGTCATCTCTCTGGGCTGGAAAGATAAATCTTTAGTGCTCCATGAAGTCGTCAATTATGCTTGTAAAAGAAAGAAAAGGGAGGATTTGGATAAATGGCTCCAGACGCTGAGCCCTCATATAATGCCGCTGAACAAAGGAGCAGTAAGAGTGTGCGTTGAAGTGCTAGAGGAAAAGTTCTGCCTAAGGGGCAGACCTGATTAAATTAAAACCCATGAAAAGGTGGCAGACTGTTATTTGTGCTACAACTTGATTGCTGTAATAGTCTTGTTTTTATTTTCATAATTGTACTTTTATAACACGCTTAATACCAATAAGTGGTTTCTAAGTGCAGGATTGGGATTCGAACATATATTGCACACGTTGCCCCTGAGCTATCCTTCCTCCCCCTTTGCTGAGGTCAGAAAGCTAATATGTGCATTATTGCTTAGCTGTCATTGAATCCCTTTTCTCATTACCGACTTCATTCCTGAGTGTAAGCTGTTTACCTGATGTGGGTCTCCACCGACATTAAAGAATTCCAGCAGAGCAGAATGCTACAGTGGCAATATCTCCACTCTCACCCCAGTTGCATGTGTGTCAACAGACAAAGCGCCATGTCAAGGGTGCACTTAGGCTAAATCTGTGGGGGTGGGTGGCGGCATGGACGTCATTTAGGGTTCGCCAGGGGTCACAAATGGGACCCCATAGGTCTCCCTTGCTACCCCTGTGGTCTCCTTTGCTACCCCTAAAAAAATGTTTTTGCATTGAGGCTCATGGGCTGTGGCCAGCAGCATGTGGCTCTTTGTTTCTGGAGTGGCTGGTTTTCTAATGGCTAAGATAGATCAGTGGGTTGAGTGCTGGCTGCTGCAATGTGTGTTTGATCTGCAGGTTGCAGGTTCAACTCCCAGCAAGGTCATCCTGCTGAGGTTGATACATGAGTACCAACACAGGTTGGGTGATTTTGTATGTATATTTCTTTTATATGAAGCGCTTAAGCATATGTGTTATACAATAACACATCATTACCGTTTGGCATTGGACGTCTGCTTGTATTTGCAGTGACTTGGTGATATGGTCCTATACCCACTGACATTAAAGATACATATGGTGATCCATACTTGTATGAAATGTATATCACTTAACAGTGATATCGTAACCATATTTTTCGTAGTGTACTCAGAAACAATGCTGTGACATGCCACTTCCTGTTTTGGGGTGAAAGGTTGCGGTCCATCGCTTCCTGTGATGTCACTTCAGGTTGGGTTCAAATGAATTCACTTCCTGTGATGTTATCAGAGTTCAAGGGTTGTGTGATATCACTTCTGCTACCCCTGGCATTTGGTGAAATGACATCCCTGGGTGAACACTAACATTTCAAATGTTGGGAGAGGGGCAGACTTCAGGGACTGTGGGCCACGGGCAAATCTACTTGTTTGGGGGCCTCCAACTTCTTTATCTTTACAGATTATAATGTGACTATTCTGGTGCAGCTTCAATGGTATAAGCAGTTAACTCTCTCCTTCAAGTCTGAAACCACACACCTAAGAACTGCATTGTGAATGAGCTGCCTGCTGTCCACTCTCCCTTCAATCAAATCACTGACATGCAAGTTCTAACCTACCATCACCATTTCAATTTCCTAAAGATGTATGCATATAAATGCACGTACTAACAATGACATGCTGTGCATTAGTAATTGCTGGGCTTTTGTTAAATGCACTGTTTATTTACAGGTCCTGTCCTGCCACGACTCTCCAGGTCAGCCAGGTCAAGTAAATATAGCCCAAAATTTTGGGGGGTTGGGCTAAAGCCCAATCTTCCCAATGGTCACTGCGCCATGTCATGTTTTTCATAAAGCCAAATGAATGACATATACACACGAACTGGTAATTGTCTTTTGCTTTTTTCAGCAACGGAAGAGTGTCCAGACTCTTAAATCTCTGCCAATGTGGTACTTGTAGAAGCTGGATTATAGGATGTTGATTTAAAAGTGAACACTTAAGGAATAAACCACTTGCCAGGGACTTAAACTCATTCGTGGGTGTAGATATTGGCACATTTAGACCTCCACTGAGATGTTTATATCGCTTAGTACTCTGGGAGAGGAAGCCTGTGTCTCTCCGGTCCTGGATTGCTAATTATTGGAGCTTTGCTACTCTTTGGGTTTGTGATAGGGGCAGACGAGCAAAAAGTGGCTGTCGATAGTGACAAAGGACAAGCCACCATCCAGCGGGAAATGGACCATAGTTCTTAGAGAGAGCCCAAAACAAAGAAGCATCAGATTAAAGGGTGAGTGGAGAGGTTGGAAGTCATAAGAAACTGGTGATATAAGAAGACACCCTAAGTAACGAAAGGTAATGCAGATGTAGACCCCTTGCTCACTGTGCCTTAGAGAAGCAAAGCGTCACCTCACTGAGGAGGCACAACAAGGTCGAAACACGTGTCTGCGTTTGCTGATGGTACTCTTGTTCAGAGGAGAATTGCCTAACATTTTGGTGCTGGACTGCCCATATGGTTGGGACAAGACTGCTATGCAAATTGGTATTGCTCCTCTATGAAAGGTGCATTGCAATATCATGTGGTTGTAGACCCTCTTGGGTGGAAACCATTCCATAGAACAGGGTGTTTGACCCATGTTCGTTCTCAGTACATGTGCTCCCACACTCTTGTTCCACTTCATGAGATAAGGCCAAGGAAGGAACTATCCTCTCTGGGTACAAATGCAGAGTAATGACCCATAACATAATTTACTGAGACCATTTATCTGCTCCTTAGTACATACACATAATAGAAACAACTGGTATCAATTTTTACTTTTGCGTTTGCAATGAAACTTGTATTAACTGATCACGATGGTGAAACAAATCCTTTTATGCACACTGCATACCAGTGTCAATTTGCAGATCAGTATTAGGTACCAGGCTGTAATATAGCATTCCCAATTGTAAGTAATAAGCATATTGCAAGTCACCAAGTAGTTGTGGGACCTAATAGAGGAATGAGGGCAAAGGCAGAGTTCCTTGATAAGGTGACAGAATTATGAGGTGACTTGCAATGTCCCTTTTACATCTGGAAGGGAGAATTCCATTCATTTTAATAAATATGGCCACATACTGTCATCCCCTTTAAAACCTGGCCTGTAATGTAAGAGATCTTCTATTTGTTGATATATATAATCAATGTTGAATCTCTTTGAAAATAAAAGAAAAAATGCAGCTTCTAATGTGTTGAATACAAATAGTATAAACAGTTCAATACAATGTGACAACATTTGTTCACATTATTGCTTCCATGTCTTAACATTCATCAGTACACAAAATAAACATACACCCGTGAATAAATACATTTTCAGTTACTTTCTATACAGTGTCATAGAACGCTATTTTGCAAGAAAGGAATTTGAGCAACTTGTCACAGTTTTAAATGAGTGCTGCCGTGATAACTAGAATTCTGCTCTATACTGGTTAAAACAGCAGGCATCATGACTTCAGACTTCACTCTAAAGAGTGTTTATTGTGCAGTGGTGAACTGATTTTTACTTACAGGTCATTAGTGAGGTCACTACTAGCCTGTAATGAGACAATTATTTGCAGACATGTTTATGCAGATATTGCAGGCCGCCATGTATCATTGAAAATAACATACTTGGGCCACTGGTGAAGTCAGCTCAGTAATCAAATAAGCTTCCTTTCAAAACTCTGAAATTTCATCCAAGTCAGTGGTTTATCCCAGTTTTGTTATCCTCAAAGAGGTCCACACATTTTGAGCAAATTGGCTATTTTTATCCAATATAATTTGTGCTCATATATTTACACTTCATGCATTTATGTAGTCAACGGTGTTTGCAATGCACTCGTGTGACTGCTTGGTGGGTTCAGATTGTATGTACACTTGAAAGCTCTGTGCACACTCCCTCACCTAAAGTGGGTACCTTCGTGAGAACATTTGTGATCCAGTCTCCCCCACTCACATTATCCCAGGAGTCAGAGAGGTACCTTTGCTCAGACTTGCATTAGAGTTTTTTTGGAGACATTCAAGTGTTTCCACATTCTGTCATATCTTTGCTTAGGTCATAAAATGATAGACTGGGAAGCACCCTGAAACAACCTGTATATTAAATCCACCCGGTTTGTTAGGCTGACATACTTTTCTCTTTTTGCTTGTTGTTGGATTTAAAGCAACTGCACATACACTTGCAGGGTCCCAGAACATCCTCATTAAATATCATACCAAGACTATGGTCCTCATTTTGTGTGACCTGGTCTGTAAAAAATGCTGGTAAAACAGCCAGTACTACCGGCTCTGGCATTTCTTGCAGACCGGGTTACTCCGAGTCTGCCAGTAGGGGCAGTGAACTGGCAGGCCTGACCCGGCTGAAAAATCATGGAAGTACCAGCACTGCAATGGTGCTGGTGCTTCAGTGGTTCCCATTCCATGGAGTCCTATCGGACTTCTTAGAATGGGAACTTACCATTCTTACACTGGCCGTAATATCCCGGATATTGGGCGGCAGAAACAGTCGGCCGAGGTTGCCGGTAAGTCGCCGATAGTACCAACAGCCTACTGGCAACCTATGTGTGTCAGGGAAAGCTCAGGCCCCTCAGATAGAAGTGACACTTAATTTAAAGGGTATGTCAACAATGACCGATAAATCAGACAATAACACCAGAGCTGTGTAGTAATGAGTTCACGTACAAGGACAGCACATCAGGGCATGCTCATTCTCTCAAAGATGATGCTGTGAACCAGAGGCCCATGAAGCATCTCTAAGCAGGGTTTTGGAATTATATTCAAGATGGAGGTTTAGGGAAGCGAGAGAACAGTACTTGCTCTACTTTGTAAACCTTGTAAGGAACTAGGGCAGAGAGCCTTACCTACCACTAGCCAGAAGGACTGAAAACCCGACATTGTGGGCTTATTGTATTGTCCAAGCTATCCCTCCCACCCAAATGTCATTTAGTCCACTTCCAGCATGTTTCTCTTCATCTACCTGAAGCCACCATACCGTCTTTAGTAGGGATGTTGCACCTACCTTCATGGATTCTTCAAGGAATCCACCTTCTAGCTTGTCTTCTCCTTGTTTCATTGGAGGGTTGAAGAATGACTCTGACACTGAAGGTCTGATGCTGCTTCAAAGGAGGCTGAGTTGTGACCAGTGGGTGTAGAGGGGATTTCATTGTGAAATGTGGCTTTGTGCCCTGTGAGGGAGGAGTTGGAGACTTATGAGAGACAGCAGGGTAGGCCCCAAGGAGAATTGAGCAAGACGTATTGCCCATCTCTGACCACATGTAAACTACCAGCTAAATACCATGCATTACCCCCTACAGGCAAGGCCCACTAGGCCACTGATAATAGTACCTGAGCATATAAAAGTGATGTTTGAGGCAACCCTTTGGCCTGCCAACCAACATAATTAAGCAGCACTTTCTTTGAAATAAATGTTCTTGCCTCCCATAACCCTTGGTTTGTAGCTTCTAGTAATGAGTCAAGTTTCCAGGCTTCCCTCTTTCTCTCATCTGTCAATATGCACATCCTTATTTTATTGCACATGGTGCACATTTTATCTGTATTAGACAGAGAGAGTAAGAGAGAAAGAGAGAGAGAGAGAGCAATTAACAGTAGCAATGTGACATAGTGGTATAGTGAAATGGGACCTGTTTGCAAGGGGGCAGTCATAGGAGTGCAGGGTTGAAGTTTGGTTTTCATCATAAGGCCTACTCCACTCTTCCTCCAGATAACAAACTCGCCTATAGGATGACCTCCCATACACCCACATCCCCACAGCATGCAACAACAGGCACAGCCATTGTTGCAAACCCTCATGATGCCATGCTTCCCAAAACCTAGGGCAGAAATACCAAGACTCTGCTAGCCTCATGGCACCAGTATTAGATAGGGCATGTTATGTCCTTTAATGTGTGGGTTGTCTAAACCAAATCAGGGACCCCATAGTTACAATACTGGCATGGCTGTCCCTGCAAGTACTTGCAAGACAACCGTTGCTGACCCAAAGCCTGCCAAGGGGTCCAATGCACCCGTGCCACAAAGACCCACTGCTGGGCACCCCACTGATCGAGTGCATCCATCTATTCCCTCAAAAACTCCTTCTTCAGTAACTCAGGCCAAGAAACCCGAACCAGGAACAACTGTCGCCTCAGCTTGGGGGCCGTCCTGCTGTGTCATGATCTCTGCTTCCAAAAGGTCAGGGTTTTCCCAACTCCCTTGGAAGCAGATCCATAACCCAGGTTCTGAGTGCCAACCAGTCCCAATTGGGACCTTTTGGACCCAGTCCTGGCGCCAGTGGCACCAGGCTCATAAATATGCCCAGTCCCAGCGCTGGAAGCGCCGGGCTCATAATGCTTGGGTGGACTTACCTGCAGCAGACCATGCTGCTTACTTGCCTGCCAGTTGAGCCTCTGATCCTCTTCTGTTTGGAACTACTTTTCCTGTTGGGTGGGGCAGGAGCCACTCCCTAGGTTCAGAACACTGGAACTCTTCTGGAAAGCAGGAACTCTTTTCGTACCTAGGCGTGGCTGTGGAAGGAGACACCTAAGCACCACAGGAGGCTATTTAAACCACACCCGATGGATGAATCTTGCTTTGCGTTATTCTGCATCCTCTGCAGCAGAACGCTCATCGTGTCTTCTGCATCTGATCCTGGGCCTAAGGAAAAAGGCTTACCATCCTGAATCCAGTCTTCAGCAACACCTATAAAGACAAGAAAGAACAGGTTAGCATTACGGTCTTCAGTGACAGCGCTTCACTTACCTGGTCCATCGGCTGTCACCAACGCCTCGCGCTGCATTCCGGCATCTGAAAGACAAAGGCTTACCTACTCTTCGTGCGCTCCGGAGGTCTTCGCACTGCATTCCGGCATCTGAAAGACAAAAGCTTACCAACTCTTCGCACGCTCCGGAGGCCTTCGGCACTGCATCCCGCATCTGAAAGACAAAACAAGGTGCGTTTAAAGACATTGGGGAACTTTAATACTCACGTGCCATTACTCCTTTCCACATCTAACCCAGTGGGTATTCCGGCACCCTGCAGCCGCTCCAAACTTGTACCTGCAAAATAAAAAGACAGTTAGAGCGCATCGTGAAGCAGGCAACAAGCGCTTACTTACGTGCTTCCAGGCGCTTCTATTCATCACACGGGCTCCATCTTCAACTCACTTCAGCCCGTCATCCGCCATCGCCGGAACCCTGCAAAACAAGAGACATCATTACTAAAGACTTTTAAAGACATTAGAATTACTCGAAACTTACCGTTCGTGCAGTAAACGACGGACAGCAGTCCTCTGAGGTCAAGAGGCCTGCTCCCCTTATCCAGTGAAGAAACTGGTTACAGCACCCTGCCACGAGGCAGATGGAGAGCACGGCGTTCACTTACCTAAGGTGAGAGCGTTAACCTTTGGGGTTCTACAGGAGAAGAGAAAGGGAAGAAGAGAGAGACATTCATAACCCAGTTCATTAATCCCATATTTTCTATCTGCAGACATCTTACCCTTCGAGTCAGACATACAGTGCACAGAGGTCCAGCCCAAAGAGCCAGCCGTGTGTTACACATCACCTTTGAAGATACGGTATACGCCCAGTCAAGACCGGCGCCTCTACGGGAATCAGGTGAGCGTTACATGCTGCACCAAATTCTTCATTGAAAAGGTACTGGCCGAAGCCTAGTTACTTTCCTTGCTCTTGCTGCATTGCTCTTGTCTTCATGGAGGGCTGCAATTAAGCTCTTACTTGCACTCCTCTGCAGGGCACCCGGAGTCCCATTGGGGTGAACAACCCATTGGGCTCAAAACTGCCAAAACTAACTGTTAATTACCTACAAACCTGAAGAAACCTTGATAGCCTCTGCTCTGTTTGCTGCTTACCTGCCTCTTTCCTCCTCAGCCATAGGTCACTGGACCCCAGTGCCCCCTCTTGACTCTGTGAGACTCACCTACTATAGGGTTGGACTTTTTAAAGGCTGGTTATGAACGGGTTAATTGAAGTTAGAAGAGTTGATCTAAAATTTGCTTATTCATTTCATCTTTGTTCTCTCAGTTGGTGTTGACTTACATTGATTTAAAGTGTGCTACCTTTTAATTCCACTGTTATACTGCTGTGTGAATACTACTTACCTTCTTTACTTCTAAAGCCTCAGTGTATATAAAATAAATCACTATGTTTCTATACATTCTAGTGTGTTAGTATTTCCTTGAACTAATTGCATACTGTGTGCCTCACTACAGCCCAACTCCCTCCTAGACTAAGCCTGGCTGCTCAGCCATTGCTGCCAAAGCTTTGGGTAGTTTAGGTTAAACCTAAGGGCTACAACACTGTCACCTAAGGTGGGCTTTTCCAAGTTCTGTCACAGACAGCAACTTGTGTAAAACTCCTTAACAAATAACCTTATAAAACCAGTGGTTTCAGTTGTCAATGGGAAAATGCATGCCTACATTTTGGTCCAACTATGTGTGGTCCCACAGGGACTGGCTCTCTCCCAGTGGTTCTTTAATGCATACATAAGACCATTTGCAAATATCGTTGATACCATTGATTCCCTGTTATACGCGACAAGTAGATCCCGATCCACCACAAAGAAGTTAAAAACATCAGAATACTTGCTTCAAATCCACGCCTGGATTATCGAAATGTTTCTCTATATAAATGCCCTTAATCCCAAAAACCAAATTGATGCATCCTGGAAAATGCCTTCTGACATCACCTCTTCTATTCCCCTCTTTCCCGCTTTCTCTAAGATCATCTGAAAGTGATCTCCAGAGAAGAGACAACGGAAGATGTACTTTTTTAGCAAACACCCACCTTTTGTAGCCAGCTTTCAAAAAGAGCCCCCTCGGCCTGTATTCAATGTCGCAAACTCTTCCTCTGTCCTACTCTGCCCCTTATGCTACCACACACCTGCCCCCTTCCAGGGGGATTCCTCCCCATGGATCCTCTCGTGATTCTCCTTCCTTAGAGCACTGGAGCTATTCTCTCTGCCTATAGCCTGCTCCAGACTCCTACGCGAATGCATACCTCATTTACAGTCAGGGGTGGACTGGCCTATTGGGAACTCTGGAGATTTCCCGGTGGGCCTCTGCACCCTGGGCCTCTTTTCTGTGGTATTTCCAAATTTTCTCATAGGAAAAGCATTGGGCTTGCAGAAAATGTGTCATTTGGGGCCACTTTGAACTTTATTTCCAGGGCCTCTTTTGGTCCCCAGTAATTATTTCCAGGGCCTCTTTTAGTTCCCAGTCCAGCCCTGTTTACAGTTTGACACCAATGCCATTGACACAGCACAAACGCGCCTAGTCCTAAAGGTTCTGTGATGTCTTTCCCCGCGACCAAGCCAAACTAATGAGAACTCACGCGTGCGAATTCTGACTCCCAAGAAGCACAAACAGGAGATGTGCTACGTGCTTTCTGTGGAATGATATGTTTCAAATTATGCTTGGAAATGAAAACAGGTGCAGCCTCAGTGGGCGTTTGTAATGGGCGCTGCAGATTGCGTTTATTGTCCCAATAAGGTGGGAGCATTATTCCTGCAAGTGTTTTTTGAGTTGTTTTTTTAGTTCATTGTCTCTCTGTTAGAAATGGCTCAGCTCCTGTGATAGATCGGGTAGGCTTTCCAGTTGTGGTCTAATCAGCATATTTTCTGCGCGCTTCCCTGCAGGCCTGCCAGCTCAAGCCTGAGAGGTAAAACTAGCACAGGGCTTAAGGCGTGTTCAAGCCAGCAGTGTTTTGTGTAGGAATACATGAAAACCTGGAACTTTGCAAGGTTTGTCAGCTTAGCCTCATTATAATTACAGATGGGCAATCTGTGGGAGACGGTGTACTGCGGGCTGAGCGCTGCATAATTGCAGTCTAGTTGAAGGCACTGCATAGGCTCGCAACCGATGGGAAAAGATAAAGAACAGATGTAGGCAGATTCTTAGCGGAATTTGAGACGAGCCGTTCATACATATCGATAGAATGCTGTGACTCGGCACACAACACAACACATACAGTGCTTATCTGAGAAAAACAGCTCTGGGTATAAGCACCTACGATGCTTGGCTCACTATGACACCATCTGCTCATTCAAAATAAACAGTATTTCGTGCAGAGAGATCATGAAAATGGTTGCCAGAAAAGCAGTCATTTGAAATATTATTTTAAAAAGCAACATTTGGGCATTGAATGGCTCCAAAAGGTTGGTGGTTGTCCAGAAAGGTGGATTTATGCACGTGCGGACCAGGGACAAGAAGAGGTCAGTGAAGACCTGGAAAGCTGCCACATTAATTAAAAAAACTTTCTGAAATCGTTAAATTAAATAAACGCATTGCAAAAGATCTGATAGAAGTATTGTTTTGGAAAGGCCTGTATATGATACACATCTCATAAGTATCCAGGCAACCAAACCACGAGAAATCAAAGTATTATAATAGACGCAATTGAAAAAGGATGATCTTCATCACTAAGACGAGTGGGATGCCTATACGAGACAAATGACAAGTGTACCTTCTGTTGGAACAATGCAACAATGTACATATACACAGTGCCGGCCTTAGTGGCTGCAGCGCCCCGGGTGGCAAAAGCAAAATCTGGTACCCTGCCCACTCCCCTCAAGTGTGCCCCTAGGGGAGGCACGCCACATGTTTCAGTAGGCCCTGAAAGCATCAGCTCCCTATTGTTATGAAATGTGCTCCGCTCCCGAGACCGGAGAGGATTTAATTTCAATAGGGCGCCTGCTGCGCCTTCTCCTACCACGCCAGCTCGGGGGAGACCTTGAAATTCAATTATTTATTGGGTTTTTATAATGCGCCTTGTGTATACACGGGGAGTGGTGCATTAGACCCCCACCACTCTCCTCAGCTCGCATGGTTGGAGGCTAATGGCAGGGCACCCTGGGCAGTTGCCCGGACGGCCCTGCCCTAAGGCTGGTTCTGCACATACAGAAGCCAACACTACAGAAAGAGTGCATCAATTATATGTGTACATAATAGAAGAAAATAAGTTAAAAAAAATACGTCATCTGGTGGAAGATAACTTTCATCTCACTGATACAACTGTTCACTCATTGGCAACATTGATTCAACAATCCTACCAGCCAAAATGCACCTTTCATCAATTGAGTATACACACAACACATAGAGGTAAGCAGTGTAGAAAGAAGTACTGGGTAGAAATGATAGCTTAACAAGTTCACCTTAATGTGAAAAGATCTTTAACTGTCCAAACAGCTTAAGGCAGTGCTTAGTTTACCATTGTGGGGGCATGGGCATGTTTTCTGAAACCTCAGGATACATGTTCTTTCATCATGCAACAGTTGCTTGTGTCCTGTGTTTATGGAGTACCGCTGTGAATGACCAACCACAAGCAAGTCTCTGAAATCAGTGATGGCAACTCTATTGCCGGCTTAGAAGAGCACTTTATTCAGATGTACCCAGCGCTGGCCAATGTCTAGCTGGATCTTGGAATACAGCCTACCTCAGCCCCCAACAACCCACACAACAACCTACGGGATGGATTGGGCGCGGTTGTCCGAGCCGCACTCAGCACATTGGTGCTATGAGTGCTCTTCTGGCTCCACCCCTCTACCCCCCACGTATGTCACACATCAGGAGACCAGGCTCAGGGGCTCCTTAAGGATGGCTGGCACTGCAGTCAGTCCCAGCCCACGCCATCTTGAAGAGTCGCCAGCCTTCTGGAGGGAGCCTCCACGCCATAATCCTTCTTCTGGAGCCACCACTCCCAAAATCCTTTTCGAGCCACTGCCATCCAACTTCCTGCTAGGTACCAGGCTCGCTGCTCCAGTCACTTGTAAGTAAAGCAACACCATGCCCAAATCCCCCTCTTCAGGTCACTGAGGTGTCTTTGACCCTCAGCGAACCTGGGGGCTCGGTAATTTAATCTGCTCTGCGCGGACACTGTGCACACAGGGCAGATAACATTATTGAGGCCCCAGCGCTTGGTGATCATTGCCTTGGATTCTGGTATTTAATGACATTTGCCTGACATATTTCCAAAATTACAAAGCACACAAACTGTTGTCGTGAAAATGTGCCAAGGAAGTCGTGTGGCAAGAATTCTTGCAATCATGGAGACTGGGGTGGATTATTTATCCTTGATTGTGGCGATTAGCTGCTTTTCAGGGCACTAGGAAACATTACATGTGGGTGGAGAGTGTCCGGTGCTGTTTGCATATATACATTTATATATATTATAAGCGCCCCCTCTAAACTCTGTCTCCATGGAACACTGCCCCCTCCTCCAAACTTTGCCCCACCACTGCCCTTTTCAAATTCCCTTCATTGGATGTACCAACCGCAGACCAAGGGCCGTGGAACTTGTTGCGTGAATCACCAGCCCTTTGAGGCTTTCCCTAACTGAGCCTATTTAAGTAACTGTGTGAAAAGTACTAATGTTAACTAAAACACACAAGAATAAAAAAATAAAACTTCAAGTAACTATCTTGTAAAATAGTTAAGTATTTCCTGTTCAATGCTAACTTAAATCAACATTTAACGCACGCTGGGTGGCCTGTTAGGGCAGTCTGAATAACTTGAAATCAGAATCTGAGAATTACCTGAAATGCCTAGGGTCTGAAGGAAAGGTGAGATTGGATTAAAGACATGGAAGTGAGTATTACGCTACATGCAAATTCAAACAATATCCTCTAGACAGCACTAGAAATCCCGCAATTCTATGTACACCATAGTTATAGTACTGCCGTTGTATTTATATCTATGTTGTACTTCCTCTTTCTTGAGGCTAATTCCCTCTTAAAACTGAAGTCAATGGTCAAAATCTGCATATCAGGAAGCCTGCGCCTGAAGACGTTAAAGGAAACCAGCCTACCAACTGAGCTCGAAGCTGAAACACAATTGCACCAACGTGAGGGAGAGAGGGGGTAAGGAAATGGTTAAGCCTATATCGCCAGGCTGGGTAATACTCCCATGAATGCCCTTAATAAAACCACAACTTTCTGTCATCTTTCAGCTCAATCACCTTTTAATGTCGTAAGGGCTTCCAGTTATGGAAGAGTATGCAAGTTTAAAGCATAGACAGAACAGAGGAAGAAACAAGTTCAACTGGTTTACAGTGAAATGGGCAGAAATCGGACTCATTCAGCCAATCATCGGTTCTAAGCATATCGTGTAGGCGTGCGCCTGTGCAGAAAGACTTACAGGCCATAGTGTCCCCAGCACCAAAGAATGTAAATGTACACCAGCCTGAGCCATCACCTGCCTAATCCATTTGACGAGAGGGAAGAGGACACAGGTCTGTGGGATTTATTATAGGAAATACATTACTGGCAAGTGGAACTCCTCACATCCCTGGTAAGGTCTCCATAACATTCAAACAACGAATCAGCCACACGTTTGCAAAATCAAGAAGCATTGGATAGCCTCCCAAATACACCCTTTTTTTCCTAATTCAAGATGGTGAAGCAAATACCCTCAGGGGTGTTAGAACGCCCATACAGATCTAATGACTTAAAATCCGAGACCCGTTTTAATGAAATCAAACAAATTAGCCCAGCCAGTTTGCTGACTAAGCCTGCAGGAAGTGGTCATTAGGACCCGATTCCAAAAAGGGGTCATTGGGACCCCGTTCCAAAAAAAAGAGACGGAACTGAATTCAGATTCCATAGAAGTGAATACCTGGGGTGAGGGGCTTTTTAAACCTACTCCCCATGAGGAGCCTGCAGAACAAAGGATGTGCAGTAGGTTTACCTTGTACCATGTGATGCTGGGCAGAAATGGCAGATACATATACATTGGCTGTAATAAATGAAAGTTAGCAGGCCACATTACCAAGGAAGTTTAGATCCGCAATTTAAGATCCAGATTCAGTTGTAATCCAGATGTTTTGATACACATCAATGAAACCAAGATTTCCAAGCAAAAACATAACGTTTTCGAATGTGTAGTGCTGAGGAGTCCCACTGAAATGTATCAGTCAACATCAAAATGTCTTGTGTCGAGCCAAAAGTCCTGAAAGTCCAGAAGTGTTCAAAGCCAGAAGGGATTATGTCCCGACCAGATTAAAGGGATGAAAGAGCCTTCCAGGGATGGATAGTAAGTAAGGGATCCAAAAAGGAATGCAATCAGATAATCACGTGTGATACACGAAAAGGGAGTTAAAAGAACAATAGTTACGCTATTGGAAATAGCACAAAGAGAAAAGTAACCCAAAATCCGAATAATAAAAATTATCCAAAAGACCAAATTATTATCACTGCACCGTTTTGCAAGGGAAAACAGGGTTTATTACATGCAAAAAGGTCTCAGACGGTCCTGCGGAACTGAATTGACACAGACCTCACCAAGCCCCAAGAAGTTACAGGTTATGTAGCGAAACAACACAAATCTGCATACTTATGGTTACAATGTTATCCCACCACCCTCATTTGCTACCATGAATAGAGCATGCTAATATCCCTCTATAGACCCTGGACCGATTGTTCACAACTTACTAAACCCATTCCCCTAGACACGTGGCTCACTACATCGTCACTATTAAATCTGGGTATGGGATTAGTTAATGAGGATATTGACACACTAATACATCATGACAATCACATGATGTGCACTCATCCAATCCAGACGAGATCAAGTTAAAAAGGAGAGGTCAACTCAGCTTCAATAAGACAATAGGCCTTTGTATTATACCAGACACTGTGGCTCCTATCCCAAATCACAGAAAGTTCCAGACATGGCTTCCTCCTTATCTCCTTCAAAGACCTGGTCTCCAGTAATGAGGTGACCGGGAAACCGCTCTTGAGCCTGAATTTCAGGGATTTATTTTCTTTGGTTGTGCATCTACTTATAATTCAAATGGGATGACCGGTCCTTGGGGGGGCAGTAGTGCAATAAATATTTGCCTGGCCTCCTGGCATCACAAAATCTCATGCCCTATTCTCACGAATGTGTCCTTCAAAGTGCGCATCCCTACCTGCTCTCCTGACTGCTAACATTCTGTTCCCATTATGTTCAAGCCCTGCAGCTGGATACAATTAGCATTTATCTGTGCACCTCGGGTGCCTCTGACCTCGGTTTCTCTCTCGGGGAACAGTAAAGGGATTTATTGTGAAACTAAGCTAAACCGAGTTGCTGCTCCACATCAGGGCCTTCATTCTGTTTAATGTGTTTTAGGCCTTAAAATTCAATATGGTGGCACTCCTGCCATATAAATGCACTGACCTCACTCCTGCTACAGAACCTTTCAGACTCCATCTTCCCCCTGCTCCAGGTCTTTCCTTGCACCTCTTTGTAAACAACTCCTAAACATGGGGCCAATAACATTAATACAGTCTACAACATCAACATTAATACATTTGCTGCTCTTTCTGCTCCTGTGTTGCTGTATGTGGGTATCTAATAGGTATCAAAATTAACTACAAGAAATATGTGCACCTCCCTCTGTGCAAAACTCACCCCGCCCCCACTGTGGTACGTGCTAATAGGTTTTACTCAGCCTGAACCGTTTTGCGTGGCTGGGATGCTTTAAATGTATCCCAACAATAGTGAAAAGGAGGGAAGGTGAATTGCTAGACTGCTACCAATTCCTGAAAGAACACTTCCATACAAAAGTGTCTGGGTTTGGACTACAGCTGACACATTTGACCATCTGTGTATTTATCTCAGAGACACCAAATGTAGTGCTTCAGGTAGGAATTCTGCTTCCAAAATGATGTGGCTGGGTAGGCATAACTCCCAACATTTTTCGCTAGCCCCTGGAATGCTTTGGGACATGTGCCACCTGGCCAGTTTACATAACTGACTATTGACATACCATACACACTAAGATTGATGGAACAGTAAAAATAATTTTTAGAAAGCACATGATTGAAAAATATCCTGCAAGTTCTTCTAAACAGTCGATAAACATCAAGGACTCTTTTTTGG
This sequence comes from Ambystoma mexicanum, assembly GCF_040938575.1. Taxonomy (NCBI): domain Eukaryota; kingdom Metazoa; phylum Chordata; class Amphibia; order Caudata; family Ambystomatidae; genus Ambystoma; species Ambystoma mexicanum. Next base: position 770,772,626 of record NC_090930.1, on the reverse strand, counting down.
AATATGGACTGCCAGTCAAGATGTTCCCACATCTTGCACCTCATGCTCCCAGACTGGTATTGCATGCTAACATTATACTGTAGGACAAACCAAAGGTGGACTTTCCATTCCCAGCCTCCATATCCCTAAGCTAGCTACTAAACCATGTCTGCTCTGGATTCCCACAAAAGAGAAATAGAGTCTGAAGAGCTCAGGCCCTGATGCAGGGAATCTATCTTCAACCTTGGTAGAGACATGTAATACAGGTGGTCCTGGAAATGTGGCTTTGAATGAGGAGTATCAGAGTTATCTATACCAGGTGCTGCACTGAAATGAACTGGGCAATGTAAAACAGAAAGTAACTTATTTTTATGGATCTGACTTTGTCACAACATAAATGGAGTATTAGCACCGTTTCTTTTATCTGGAAGCTGAGGCAGATCATTACTAGATAAGGAACCATATCTGATTTGTCTTGATTTTTGACAAACCCTAGTCCCTGAAGGAGAGTCAGGGTCATCAGAGCTGAACCAGAGCCAACTCCTTGGAGACAACATTATCAGGATGTCCTCCAGGTATATCAGCTTTTTGCATACCACAACTCTGTAATGCTGCATTTTTTTGGAGTACCATGGACCTAAGGAGAAGCCAAGCAGGAGACAAGGGAAACTACAAATCCTCCTGCACCAATCAAACAGAAAAAATGTGCAACGAGGGGGAAAGACAGGTACAGAGATTGAAGCTAACTTGAGATCTAGACAGCAGGGATCCTCCAGTCCCCTCGATGCAACACCTGCTGGACAAGGTGAATTGTCTCCATCTTGAAATCTTGAAGTGAATCTAGGTCACCCGTCAATCACTTGTAATCTGTTGGTGCCTTCTTGTTTTGTAACCCTTTCTCTACTTTAACTGCCTTTTTTCCTTTGCAGTTGATGAGCAGGTGCAAGGTGATCTGAGTCGCCCAGCCTAAGTCCCACCCACCTTCCTAGCCCTGCCTCCTCCTTTATGTTCCTAACTCTTATATCAAGGGCATCTCTCACCCGGGAATCCGAAGTGAAGGGCAGATGAAGAAAAGGGCAATTCTTGGTTGGACTTGTTAGGACAAAGAGGACGCCGGACCAGAACCCCTGCCCATCTTAACCACAGATAGGCTCCCTGAATATGTGTTTCACCACTCTCTCCCAACAGCCCATCTGACCATCAACACTGATTGCCAACCACGCTGCTCACAAGCAACATCATGGACACTGTGTCACAGCAACCTCACCCATGTAACCATACACCCCATCGCCACTCCATCATCCACTATTACGTGGAAATGTTGGCTCAGCAATCAACCATGCAGCTGACATCGCCAACCTCATCAACACACATGACCTGGATGCCATCTTCATTACTGAGAATCATATCTACTTCCACCCACATCCTAGATGTCCTCAACCCCAATGGCTACAGAATTCTACAATGAGACCGTCCAAACAAGATCGGCGGAGTCCTCGGCATCATTCACACGGCATCATGGCCATGCACCCAACTGGACGTCTCCACCATTGGCTCTTTCGAAAGCGTATGATATATGATAGTTTATTTATACAGCGCCTATACACAATGTGTTTCAAAGCGCTTCATGGCAGGGGAGGGAACAAGGGAAAATACAATGACATTCTTATAGGCCATGAACAGTAAAGATGCAAAATTAACTATCGTACTCGGCCTGACTACATTTCAGATAGTGCAAGAGCTAAGACACAGATAAGGAAAGGAGGGGGAGAGTGGTAGGGAAATGGACCAGACAGGTGACTACTGTACAAGGTCTGACAACATTTCTGGTAGAGCTGGAGAAAACAAAAGGTGAGGGAGAGGGGTGCAGAAAGTGAGGGAGAGGGCAGAGGGAGAGGGGTGCAGAAAGTGAGGGGAGGAACAAAACAAGCGACTATCGTACTAGGCCTGATGGCATTTCAGATAGTGCTGCAGGGGTCGAAACAAGTAAGGGGAGGGGGAGGAGACAGATGAGGTTGCTATCATACTATGTCCAGGGACAATTCTGATAGAGTAAGTGCATAGACGAAAGTAAGGGGAGGAGGGGAGGAGATAGGAAAAGGGAGAAAGGGAGAGGACGAGAGAACAGAGAGTAAGCAGTCAAAAAGAGCAGAGCAGCAAGAAGGGAGAGTGAATACAATTGCAGAGGCCAATAGTAACACATAATGTTTCAAGCCTGGATACAAGATGAAGATGGGAACAGCATGATTCAGGGCCTGTCACATCCTGCTCTTCCCAAGGCACACAGGCAATTTTCACTGCATCTACAGACCACCTAAGCCCAAAACCTCCTTCATTGAAGACTTGTCTCTCACGCATGCCAACATCTTTCTCTGCAAATTCAACTTCTCTGGTGACCAAGCAACCAAGTCAATGAAGCAGGTTCCACCATGCCTACTCGACACACTGAACCTCACACAACACACTAAAGAACCAAATCACAGGAAAGGTAATACCCTCCATCACTGCTTTCCTATTCCGCTCAACTGGTTGGACCATCTGCCAATGTCCTATGAAATCAGTCACACCACAACTCTTAAGCTAACCCATTGCAAATCAAACAATCAAGACTTCAGATCCTCAAGAACCTCCTGTGCTCTAGCACTTTGTAGCATCTCTTGTGCTACATCAAATTACCAATAAAGATGTGAGACGCAAATCACCAGACAGACTCAGCAATATGGCAAAGTACGCTGTTATTCTCCCTTTAATGAAGCAACGTCATCTGGCACACATCATATGAATGCTTGCACACTCACACACAAACTTGATTACACAGGGGTCTTATACCACAACATACATCATCTATGACATCATCCTACGTGGCAAGCCATAAAATGTGGGATTGGTTAGGGGGACATATCTACTTATAGATTATGTATGGGTTAATACTTCATTGGCTGTCTCTTATCTGCAACACAACCCTCAAACTACATCTACATATTTATAATACTAATTACAGTGAACAAAATGACAGCCAATTGGTCTATGCAATATTGCATAGCAGGTTGCCACATAGAGCCACTGATTGGTTGGCATTCTAACCCAAACTTGGACTTTCGACTCGACTAGCAGCACTTAAGGAAACCGAAACCCAGGTGCTTGTCAGATTACTCCCCAAATTCCCAATTAGTCCACCATCTCTCATCAGACCGGCCATGAGCCAATGTTTCCCATCTGTAGTTGACCTTGCAACCTCTTCTCTGTTCTAGGATATTCAAGTGAGTGAAAGCACATCACTATCGTCATCCAAAGCTTAATGAATAACCATTGTTTTCAACTTCTAAGTCACATGTGAAGAGACCATGAATGTGTCAATGTCAGCTTCTTATTTACTGCTATTTGATTTAATTATACTTAGTGTCATTGCTCCTCTTTGCCTCTAGAGACTTGCTCACTCTACCTTGTATACACTTTATACACTTTTAATTTCCCAATACTTGGATCTTGCACATGTCTTTCTTCTTCTTTAATCTAAGAGAAATATGTCCCCTCCATGGCTTATCCATCTGCAACCCTTTTTACTTTGCAGCTATTCCTTAAAGTAGCACCCTTGTTCCCAAGCCATCATTGACTCCTCTTTATTTTTCACACAAAGCTGTTCTTCCAGTGTCTCCTGACTCTACAAATATTGGCATCTGGGGTAGTTGAATTGAATATTTACACAAACCGGTGTCCATTTTCCAACTATGGCCATCCTTGCCACGTTATATATTCCTCTATAGCAAACTTCTATGTTTATTTTCTACTTTGCTTTACTGCATATTTACACTTATTGGTCAGAAAGTTACTTTGTCTTCTTTTGCATTCATGATTACTTTATCGTTTGGTACATGTTTCTCTTCAGTTACATCTTCACTCTTAAGTATTTTCATATCGTTTCAACACGGCTTTGTATATCTTCTCCATGACATCACTCTGCCCTTGTAAGATTTCACTCAGTGCTCCATGATTTCCAATGGTGTGTGCTGACATCCTTCCAAACAGTATCCTTCCACACTTTCAGTGCAAGGGCACATTTGTCACTGTTGTCTGAGTGCATATCATCTCTCATACACTCAATGAGGTATAGGCATAACACATGGAGTCTCACACAGGGCCCTTCTCCTGCTGTTCCAGTATGATGGTGGTGAGTGGGTGGGAGTTAGGGAAAATTGTCCACCTGCTCCTCTACATTCCCACCTCTGGTCGAGTCCTAAACCACATTCGTTTCTTCATACTCCTTTTTCATCGCTTCATACTTTCATTTCTTTTGGACCCATATCTTTGTCACCCCCCCTTAGGTGACCTGCATTCTTTATATTTTCATCCACACCACAGGTCATGTGACAGCAATCTCCTGATGGTGGACAGAATATCCATCTCCCTACATATTTGTTATGCTCCTTGACATAGTAGAACTTTGCTTCTGGAGGTGCAGGCGTGCTTTTCATCATATATTCTCACAAGAACTCTCCTCATTTTGCATCTGCTCCCCAGTTCTAGTGTTTATATCAATGATGATCTTCATCCCAATAGCTTTCTTGGCTGTCTTCTGGCATTGTCCCAAGATGATCCATATGAAACAAAATCTTAGCAATACCAACACTGGTACAGCTCCAAGTAATTTGAAGGCATTTCCCTACCAAGTTGGGATCCATGAAAACAGAGACGAAAACTAGCCGTCCCTGTCAGTCTATTCAACTTCATCCAACATCTTCATATACAGGGTTTACAATATTGTTATTGCTTCTGTCAAAAGTCCCATTGTCTTCAGGCACGCTGAGAATGGACCGGAACCCCACAGGGAGAGAAGAGATGACTCAAGAAGGGGAAGGAATGAAACCAACGCCCTCACCCCTTACATCACAACAACACAAGGGCACCGCCAGCAACCACAGCAAAACATAGAAGATGAAGAAGCAGAAGAATTTATCATCAACCCAACAATAAATCTAACAGATCGTTTCTGCAAGGAAGAAGAATACATGGTGTGCCAACCAAATTGTGACCTAAACAGAGGAGAAGCCCAACAGGACAACCACAAGACAAATCAAGGATTAAAAAACAAGCCTAATCACGTCAAAAAGATTCACTGCAACCTCAACAAAGCCAGATCAATGTCCAAACATGCCAAGAGATTTTTGGCCTCCTATGCAAAGGAAGTATCGACATCTATTCATAACTGAAACATGGCTAGACAACAACTACAAGACCGCATTGCATAACTGCATCCCTGACAACTTCAAGTGCTCAAAGGTAAACAGGAAAAACAAAAGAGGAGGAGGACTGGATATACCATACAAGGAACACCTCAAAATGAAAACAGATGAATCACTAAACATAAAAAACTGCGAATTCATGATCCTTCACCTAACAGCAAATCCCAAAACAAACCTCAAATTCGTCCTGGTATACAGACCACCAACACACAATGAAACCTACACTAATGTATTCGCTGAAGCCATCACCAACCTAGCCATTGAGCAGGAACACCTGCTAATCCTCAGAGACTTTAACATCTGGTTTGATGAAGAATACGCTAACTCACAGAAATGAATAGCCAAACAACTGAAGACAATGAAACTACATCAACTACTCAAAGGAGCAACCCACACTGCAGGCCATACGCTAGATGCAATCTTCGCCAAAACAAAACTCATCACCAGGATGCCACCACTACAGATCCTCTGGAGCGACTGCCTCGTCATACCATTCATGATCACACTCCACATGACAACGGCCAAACAACCAGACACACTGCCAACTATCATGAAAAGAAACTCGATAGCCATCAGAGCTAGCAACCTGGCAGAACAATTTGAAATCAACAAACCACCAACAACGACCCCGGACGAAGCTGACATCAAAATAAAAACAGATATATTTGGATTGCTGGAATGATCGATGGGATCTCAAAGAAAAAAAAACATTTCACCCCATCGTGCAAAAGAGCGACAGCAAAATGGATGACCCCACTACTCTGCGCCATGAAAAGGAAAAACAGAAAACTTGAATTAGAATGAATAAAAAATGATCAGGTGAAGAAATTACAACTGCAGTGACAAATCCACTCATAGAAGGAAGTCCATAAGGCCAAAAAGAAAAGCCACCAACACCCAAAAAGAATTGTGTAAAATCATAAATTAAACAAGAAACCCTCCCGGCTGAAAAAAAGCTCTGATACCTTCACTGAAGCTATGCAATGACCTTGCAGACCACTTCAAAGACAAAATTGACTACAACATGCAACCCACCCAGCCATCCGAGAATCACCGGAACAAACTCCGAAGCTTTCCCCAATTATCAGCGAAGACATTTGTCAAGCTGGTAAGCAACAGCAACAAAGCAGGATCCCCTATAGATCCATGCCCCCCAGACATACACAAATCAATCCTCACACAAGGAACATCCCTGGAATACTACAGAAATATTTTCAACCAATCACTTTCAACAGGAAAAGTACTGCAATCATTCAAAGCAGCATACATCAAGCCGCTGCTCAAGGACACAGCAGGAAACATGGAAGACTCCTCCAACTACAGACCCATATCCAACATCCCCTACCCAGCTAAACTACTTGAGACATACGTCTACAGAATAACAAACACATTCATAGATGAGCACCAACTGTTGAATCAAGCTCAAGTAGACTTCAGACTGACGAGGGGAACCAAATGGCATTGCTCTCAATCTGGGTCGATCTAAAGACTAATGCTGACAAAAGCACTGCTCTAATCCTTCTGGACCTCTCTGCAGCATGAAATCCTCCTCGGTAGACTAGAGGAAATAGGAATCACTGACACAGCCCTACCATGGATTCAATAATTCCTAACAAACAGGACAGAAACCGTTTGGATCAAACCTTTCAAATCTACTACAAGGTAATCCACCTGCAGAGTATCACAAGGATCGTCCTTTTCCCCATTACTCTTAAATATATTCCTGATGCCACAAATCAAACTCATCAAAAAACACAGCCTCACATGCTACAACTACGCAGATGACACACACATTGTCTACAAAATAAAAGATACACAGGAAGAAAACAAAACGTTGAACAACTGCCTGCAAGAGCTCTAGAGCTGGATGAACACAAACAACCTCAAACTCAACCCGGGCAAAACTGAAAAAAATTATCATAGCTAAAAGAGCGGAAAACATCTACTATATTCCATGGCCAACGGAACTGGGTACAGCACTGACTCCATCAACAATAGTAAAAACCTCAGAGTCTTGATGAACAACAAACTAACACTTGAACCACAAGTAAATGCCATAATCAAGAAATGTTTCTTCCTGCTACTCTCTTTCACCCACAAAACACTCACCATCATCGCACTCATCATGTCCAGAGTAGACTATGCCAACAGTCTATGCCTAGGAATGCCAGAACGACTATTAAAAAAATGTCAGTGCATCCAAAAGGCTGCAGCAAGTCTCCTGTTCAGAATAACACATTACCCCAGTGCTGAAAATGCTAATCTGGCTGCCAATAAAAGAGAAAATAAAGTTCAAAACGATGTGCATAACGCACAGAGCATTCTATTGCCACGGAGCAGAGTTCCTAAAGAAAAGATTAACCGTCTACCATCCCACAAGATTGCTGAGATGAAGCAACGCTATTCGCCTAGTACCAAACGCTTACAACAAAAGAAAACTCAGTGGATAATCCGTGACTCACCTAACAACCTTAACCAGCAAACATACACAACACAAGGGGTTATTTGGAGTTCAGAAAACTACTCAAAATGTGGCTCTTTGCTCCACATTCAGGAGGAATCAACTAGGAAGAAAGGAACACAAGGAATCCATGAAAACCCTGGAAGGAAATCATAAACCCTATCCTGCCCCCCATTATCAAAGCAGGGGTGGGTGTGCACTGCTCACCCAGGCCCACATGCCACCAAGGCTTCTTGGATAGATGGGGACAATCAACAGGATGGACAATGAGGAACAAGTCCTGTGACCAAAATCTACACCTGCTGCAGGGCAGGGGAAGTAGCAGAAATGAGCCATATACACAAGCCACCGGGGCCATATGAAAGAAGGCTCCCATTCTGCAACATGCCTGCCAACTAGGCTGTCAAACTAAAGTACCAAACACACAGGATAACCATAGAGTTTGGACACAGAAATGTGAAGACAAAGTGGTATGAAATCGAAAAATAAATGAAAACCATTATAACCGCATACTCAACATACAGAAATTCACACAACCACCTCTCTGCACAGCAATCCACACACACTTCACCACATTGCACCAACAGACTTACAACACATAACCCGACACAACAGCGCATGGGAATTCTGGCACTGACCGAAACTGTACTTAAGCTCAGCGAACGGTGCAAACCGAACTGAAGTGGCCAACAGGACATCACAACTCTCACTTTCCTATTCCCACTTTACCCTACTAACCCCCCCATCTCCAGCCCCCTCGTCACACCCTCCTTTTCAGATCCGACAGAGCGCCTCGGGACCACATCAGTGGTGACGGTGCACAGTACAAATACCTTTAACATTAACTTTAACATCATGGACAGGTATAAATGTAAAGCAAGAAGACCCAATCTTGGCGCACATGCCTCATTCCATTGCTGTAATTAAATGCAGGACATACCTGTTCTGGCGGGCCATAATCCTGATTGCCCTCAACTCTTCTTTGAATGAATTAAATCCTTTTATTGGTATATTGATCATTTGCAGCAGCTCCCATCTGGAGATTTGCAGCCACTTAGTGTTCACTGCAGTCTGAATTCCTGGAAGAAATATAGCTGTAAATATCACTGCCATTCGGCTGAACAACTTATTCTCATCTCGAATGTCATAATAGGCGTCTATTGATCTATCTGAGAAGTAATTATCTCTCCTCTGTCTGCTCCAATAAACAATCTTTAAACAATCTTTTCTTCCTCAGGTGTGTGTCCATTTCTGGGAAGTCTGTAACCTGCAGGTCTCCTTGTTGTACTAGTAGAAGTGGTATGCTTATCAGCACCAATGAACCAACTCCTCCCCATTTTGGAGGCAACTTTATATATGCTCTTGATTCACAGGCCCAATAATGGTCCATCAGGAATGCTGTTCCTTCATTCATAATATAACATAAGGGGAGCCCTAATAGGGTGTCGAGAACCTTGAGGAGAAATGTAACACATGCAAGGGTGCCGCAGCTATGGTCTTCACAGTGCTCTTCGACGATCGATTGTGAAAGTCCTGGGAATATGAAGCATGCAGTAAACTTCGATATAAAGTGTTTGGTGCCGCAAATAGGACTCAGTGATGGATGCAGGCCTGGCGGTGGGCATCGGGTATCGGGAGTCGTGTTCAGATGCCCTATGCCCTGTCAGAGCTGCAGCTGCCGCACATACCTCAGGATAAGTCAGCCGGTCAAGTGGCACAGCGAGTAGAGCGCCCGCTTTGACACCCGTGCAGAGCCTGTTAACGCAGGTTCGAATCCCGGCGGGGCCAAACTCAGCCTTTCATCCTTCCGAGGTCGATAAATGAGCACCACACACCGTGGGTAATAATAAGCAGCGCTCAGATACCTGAGGGTTTGTAGCGCTATATAAAAGCCTAATTATTATTATTATTATTATAACTTCTGCGATCAGGACTCGACCAGAGCTAGACCTCGGCTCTTCACTCCATCAGTTTCCTCAGGACATCTTTGTCGGCTTCTGGTGGTGGGAAACTCACTGGCAGACTTTTCTCTGCAGTCAGCGACCTCAGCTTTCTCCGATGGGACAAAGTGGTCGACGGTGATGGCAAGGGAGCCCTAGTTCAAAATGTTCTCAGGCAAGTGGAGCTTTCTTGGCTCCGGAAATCAAGGAGCATGGTGTCAAAGTCTCCCCGCTACACAGTTCTACTTAGCTTCCAGTGGTCACGGAAATCTTCCAAACCCCAGCCTACGTCAATGGAATTCAATGGCCTCAATGTCCATGTGCTCTCTTCGAGATTCTCTGTGGACTCTTCTCCAGTCGACAGCCTTTTGGGACTGGCTTCCATGGTGCTTCAATGAAGAACAGCAGTTTTGTACCATGGTCCCTCGTAGCTCGGGGAGAGGTCTCCTAGCCAGGCCCTCTCATGGATCCATCCTCGATAGACTCGACAGCTCTTAGATTGTTTCGAAGGAATGCAGCAGCAATATTCTCCTCCAACTTGGCTTCAAGGATTAGCTTCAAGTTTTTACTTCGGGTTCTGAACAAATTGGGAAGTGAGAGGTCCCCAGATATACACATCTGTCCCTCGTTTACTATGGCTGAACCAGGCTCAGGAAGCCAATCACACAGAAGGGCATGCATGTAGGCAGGCAGCCAATCAGGCTCACAGGCATTCAGACCATTCACTTCCACCCAGACACCCATAACAAGGAATGTGGATTGGGATAAACACCCAGCCTTTCAGCACACCACCCTGAATTAATGTCACTTTCAGGCAGGGCTGTCTCATTCATTGTGTCACACACACAGAAAGCAGACACCCATAAAATCGAATGCATATTGGTCAGATACTCTGTTCACACAGGTCCCAGCCCAAGGGTGTACCCATAACATACGGTCACAGGGAAGGCTCCAGACAGTCTGGCCTGGACTTCCCCAAAATACCATATATGGTTCTTCAACCCAACAGACAGTCAGGGGAAGGAACAGAGTCAGGGCTTCCCAGGAATTTGGGAAAGCAAGGTTACAGGCAATAGAAACCAAGAGGCCCCAGGGGCCATCTTGCCTTCTATCAGGAAGTCACTGATTTCTATGGCAGGGCCTGAGGATCCCAAAATGGAGGCTACTCAGAGCTCCTGTCACATCAGCCTGAAGCTGCCACCAGCCCATACCCTGTTCTGTGTGCAACTCACAGGAGCCCTGTCAGATGCAAGTTGCCCACGTCGTGTAGCCGATGAGTTCTTCCTCCTGATGGAACCCTCTGGCTCCAGAAATAGACAGCCAGAGCGATCAATCAGAGGAAAGAAAGGATGCCAGATGAGACCCAGACGACCCAGATGAAGACACGTGCCGCAGGAGTTGTTGTCGGTGAAGCCAGGGTGGTACGAGTGGCCGAGGACAGGCGTTGGATCTGTAAGTGAGGGGTTAACACAACACAGAATGTATAACCAACCGCCCTTCTGACCAGACCCGAACACAACAGACTAAGAATGCAATACGTGTTTGTCAAATTCCAATAACAACCCCCTTCCCATGCGAGACTATGGCTTACCGTGTTTTTGTCCTGATCAACGCCTGGGAGAGTCAGGTGGAAAAAGGCAGGGAAGCAAATCCAAATCCGCAATCCACAATCCAGAATCCGAGAAAAGCCCCATGACCTATCCTGCCGGCATGAGGACGCCTAATACACACTTGGCAGTTTTGAGTTAGTGTACGTAGCAAGGAAATCCAAGTTTTCAAGTTTGAACAATCCAAAAAGTTCGAAAAGTTCCAAAGTCTCAACAATCCAAAAAGTTTGAAAGTTCCAAAGTTCAACAATCCCAAAAATTACCCAGACGCAATCCAGCTGAGTGAGGATCCAAAAGACAAACGAAGAGCAACCAAAACAAATGGGCGAAGGCAAAGAGGTCCGTGAGCAGTCTGAGGTCGAAGCACGATACAGGCAGCATACAAGAACAAGGCAGTCCAGAATCAAAGCCAGGTAACGTTCCGGGTCAAGGAAACGAGGCAATCAGGAAAACAGGAGGGAATGGGGGGAAGGAAGGGTACTGCAACAGGGTTTCAAGGGAACAAGAAACAAAGCACAAGGTACGAAGCGCCACCAATTCTCAATCAGAAGCACCGATACGAAGTGAGGCGGTGCCTAAAAAGGAAAGATCACATGACAGCGTTCCGCGGATTCCGGCGTCGGCCGTAGGCAACGCTGAGAGGACGCCAGCGTTGCCATGCCAACTTCCAGGCACCTGGTTGCAGCGTCCTTAAAGGGCTATGCAGCCGTTTCTTAGCACTGCTTGCACGCCTATACATGACAGTATCCTCCCTCAAAGGGGGTCTCACCCCCCGAGCAGACCAGAAACGAGACAAAAGGACCAGAGCATGAACGTTCACCGCAGGTTCCCACGTACGGTCTTCGGGTCCATAGCCCTTCCAATCGACCAGATAGAGACGCCTGCCCCTTTGAACTTTGGTATCCAAGATCGCACCCACCTCGAATTCATCAAACCCGTGCACCTTAATCGGCGGAGGACGGGCAGGTAGCCTGGTAGATGGGTGGCATGGTTTCACTAGAGAGACATGGAATACCGGATGTACCTTCCATTTAGTAGGAAGGGCCAATCGGACGGCAGCAGGGTTAATAACCTGCAGAATGCTGTAGGGACCCACAAACCGAGGTAACAAGGCTCGTCGACCAGGCAAGCGTAGGTTCTTTGTGGACAGCCAGACCTTCATCCCCGGTCAGTAGCTAGGAGCCGGAGAGCGATGTGCATCTGCAGAAGACTTAGTACGTGTCTGTGCCTGTAGTAACTGGTTCTTGACCATAGCGTGGGTATCTGATAGATTCCTAAGACAACCAGAGGCAGCCGGATTGTGTAACGGCCAATCAGCAATACTGGGCAAAGAACGGGGGTGTTGGCCATACAAGGCAAAGAATGGAGATACACCTGTCGCCGTGTGCAGAGAGTTGTTGCAGGCGAACCCCGCCAGTGGTAAAACGGAAACCCACGTATCTTGGCGTTGGAGGGTAATACATTGTAGATACTGCTCATAGTGGCATTCAGCCTCTCAGTTTTCCCATCAGTTTGTGGATGGTATGCACTGGAGTACCTGCCATCTATACCCAGCGTCGTTGTCAACGCTCTCCAAAAGCGAGAAGTGAACTGTGGTCCCCGGTCAGTAACGAGAATGGAGGGCAGACCAAATCTTCGGTAGACGTTCTTCAAGAACAACTCTGCCAAAACAGGAGCAGAAGGAATTCCCTGGCAGGGTACAAACAAGGCTGATTTTGTGAAGTAGTCCACGACCACCCATATAGTGTCGTAGCCGTCGACTACTGGAAGCTCTACTACGAAGTCCATAGAAACCATAAGCCAAGGTCTATCTGGTATAGGCATGGGTTGTAGTAGGCCCACAGGTTTGCCCGGTTGATGTTTGCACTGCGCACAAGTGGCACAAGAGACTATGTATTCCCTAACATCGTGTGACATGGAGGGCCACCAGCACCACCTTCTCAAAAGGTCGATAGTTTTCCCAGTACCTGGATGTGCAGCTACCGCTGAATCGTGACACCATTGTATGGCTATGTGTCCTGTGTCAGAGTCAGGTACATATATTTTACCCTTTTTATAAGGCAATGAATGGATGATCTCCAATCCCAGGCTAGCTATCTCGGAGGGAGTGGTTCTCACCCACTCTTGGATCCTTGTCTTCAGAGAGGGGCGCAAGGTACACCCACACACCACTTGATAGGGTAATAGAAGGGCGCCCTTAAGCTCAGAAGGTTCAGGAACCCCATGGATACGGGAGAGAGCATCCGCCTTCGAGTTCAGAGACCCAGGGCGATAGGTAATGGTGAAGTTGACCATGGCAAAAAATTCATGCCACCTGGCATGGCGTGCCGTGGTACACTTCACTGATTGCAGCGCCAAGAGATTTCGGTGATCAGTGAACACTTGAACCGGTTCAGAGGACCCCAAAAGATGATGTCTCCATACCATAAAGGCCTCCCTCACTGCTAACAATTCCCGTTCTGTGATCGTATAGTTCCTCTCATAAGAGGTGAGTTTTCTGGAGTGATACGCAACAGGATGTAATCCAGTGGACTCTGGGCAATGTTGGGACAAAATGGCTCCCAATGCAACATCTGATGCATCTGCTTCTACAATGAAAGGCAGAGACGGATCTGGATGTTGAAGGACGGGAGCAGTGGTAAAAGCAGACTTTAAGGTCTCAAAAGCCCGTTGAGCGTCCTCGTTCCATTTAAACAAGCATTTGGTGCTGGTTAGTTTGGTAAGTGGAGAGGCAATGGCCGAGAAGTCTTGGATAAACCGCCGATAGAAATTTGCAAAGCCTAGAAAGGATTGCAGGGCCTTCAAGGTACTGGGACAAGGCCACTCCAATATTGCGGTAACCTTGGACTGGCTCATCTGCACTCCCCGGCTAGTAATATCATAGCCTAGGAACTCCACCTCAGTTTCATGGAACCTGCATTTGTCCAACTTGGCATACAAATGGTTCTCCCTTAAACGTTGCAAAACGTTAGAGACATGGACAACGTGAGTGTCAACTGAAGGAGAGTAGATCAAGATGTTGTCTAGATAAACGACTACATATTGGTCTAGCATGTCATGAAATTAGTCGTTGATAAAGTATTGGAAGGTCGCTGGAGCGTTACACAGGCCAAAGGGCATAACGCAGTATTCGAAGAGGCCGTATTTGGTTTTGAAGGCAGTCTTCCACTCGTCGCCTTCGCGAATCCGTACAAGATTGTAGGCCCCCCTCAAATCCAGTTTAGTGAACACCTTAGCTGCACACAATTGGTCCAATAAGACTGAAATCAGAGGTATCGGATATTGATTCCTGATCGTGACGGCATTCAATGCACGGTAATCGATGCAGGGATGCAGGTCCCCCTCCTTCTTAGGGACAAAGAACATGGGGGAGGCAGCAGGTGAACGGGAAGGACGAATAAAGCCAGTACTCAAGGATTTCTCAATATATTCCTTCAAAATCACGTCCTCCTTAGGGTTCAGTGAATATATACGCCCAGACGGGATCTTGGCTCCAGGAATCAGTTCAATGGGGCAGTCATAGGGCCTGTGTGGTGGAAGTACCTCTGCCCCACGTGCGTCGAATGCGTCCTGATATTCCCTGTACACCATAGGAGGGATAGTGTTGACTACTGCACCCACAGTACGGGTAGTTTCAGCGAGAGCATGACTTGGACTGGTGGTCTCTGAACTGATAGTTAGGCACTTATTTTCACAGTATTCCGAGAGAAAACATACATCCCCAGAATGCCAATCCACAGAGGGATTATGCAATTTTAACCATGGTAAGCCAAGAATGAATTTGAACTGCGGTGCCGCAATGAGGTCAAAATATATGCTCTCTTGATGACCGCAGTCTGTGATCATGGTGAGATCAGTGGTCCGCTCCGTCACTAACCCAGAGACCAAGGAAGAGCCATCCACTGAATTCACCACTTCAGGACATGTCTTATGCACAACCGGCAGACCCAAATCCCGGGCATAAGCGGCATCCACGTAGTTCCCCGTGGCTCCTGAGTCCAAGACCATCATCACGGCCCATTTCTCAGAACCAGGGAACGACAGGGAAACAGACAGACAATAAGGGCTGTAAACTGTGGGATCTATCGAAGAACCACCCGGCATCTGGACCCCTTCAGTCACCGGGTTTTGGCGTTTCCCTGTTTCTTAGTGGGTTTTTTGGTACATTCTCAGAGTAAGTGGTCTGATCCTCCGCAGTAGAAACATAAGCCGTTCTTCTTCCGGTGTTCCCTAACTTCTGCCGACAAAGGAGTTCTAAGTGCCCTGATTTGCATGGGTTCCGTGGACCCAGCGGCAGGTAAGGGAACGGAGAGAGAAACAGGAGGAGCTGTTCTCTTTTCACCCCTTCGTGCTGCTTGTCGGGAATCGATTTGGAGAACCAAATCCAATAATTCCGAAAACGATGTAGGGATTACCGGGACGGTGGCCAGTGTATCTTTTAGGGAGTCGGAAAGCCACTTATAGAAGAGAGAGGCCTTCTTTTCTTCGGGCCAACTGGTTTCCGCCACCAGCTGATTGAATTTGGCTAGATAAGACAAGAGAGGCGAACTGCCTTGTTGGAGACCGAGCAGTTCCAAATCAGTAGCTTGTGTGGCGTAACGTGTGTCGAACACACGACTCATAGCCTCAATTAGAGCATCACAATTGTAAAGAAGATGGCTGCCATCTTCCAACAACGGATTGGCCCAAGCAGCCGCGGTACCCCCTAAATGTTATTACAGAAACGCTGCCTTGGTAGTGGAATCCGGAAAAGAGGCAGGACGGCACAGAAAATGCAGTCTTCATTGGTTCAAAAAGGTCCTATTAGTCTTGGGGTCTCCATTGAACCGTTCCGGCGGAGCCAAAGGGACTGGGCAGTCATATAGACAGTCCAGAACCCTGTTGGGGAGGACCAGCACCTGCCCCAGAGACACTAGCCAAAGGAGGCGCAACTGCCCCAAGGGGTTGAAACCCTGCTTGCAACTCATCAATGCGTCGCTGCGTGGCTGAATGAGCCGCAGTCATGTCATTGCGTAAGTCGGCCACCAATTGTAAAATATTGGTCAACGTCTCATTGGCATCCATATTAGGGCTTCTGATTATGTCAGATGCAAGTTGCCCACGTCGTGTAGCCGATGAGTTCTTCCTCCTGATGGAACCCTCTGGGCTTCTGATTATGTCAGATGCAAGTTGCCCACGTCGTGTAGCCGATGAGTTCTTCCTCCTGATGGAACCCCCTGGCTCCAGAAATAGACAGCCAGAGCGATCAATCAGAGGAAAGAAAGGATGCCAGATGAGACCCAGACGACCCAGATGAAGACACGTGCCGCAGGAGTTGTTATCGGTGAAGCCAGGGTGGTATGAGTTGTCGAGGACAGGCGTTGGATCTGTAAGTGAGGGGTTAACACAAAACAGAATGTATAACCAACCGCCCTTCTGACCAGACCCGAACACAACAGACTAAGAATGCAATACGTGTTTGTCAAATTCCAATAACAACCCCCTTCCCATGCGAGACTATGGCTTACCGTGTTTTTGTCCTGATCAACGCCGGGGAGTGTCAGGTGGAAAAAGGCAGGGAAGCAAATCCAAATCCGCAATCCACAATCCAGAATCCGAGAAAAGCCCCACCACCTATCCCGCCGGCATGAGGACGCCTTATACACACTTGGCAGTTTTGAGTTAGTGTACGTAGCAAGGAAATCCAAGTTTTCAAGTTTGAACAATCCAAAAAGGTCGAAAAGTTCCAAAGTCTCAACAATCCAAAAAGTTCAAAAGTTCCAAAGTTCAACAATCCCAAAAATTACCCAGACGCAATCCAGGTGAGTGAGGATCCAAAAGACAAACGAAGAGCAACCAAAACAAATGGGCGAAGGCAAAGAGGTCCGTGAGCAGTCCGAGGTCGAAGCACGATACAGGCAGCATACAAGAACAAGGCAGTCCAGAATGAAAGCCAGGTAACGGTCCGGGTCGAGGAAACGAGGCAATCAGGAAAACAGGAGGGAATGGGGGAAGGAAGGGTACTGCAACAGGGGTTCAAGGGAACAGGAAACAAAGCACAAGGTACGAAGCACCACCAATTCTCAATCAGAAGCATTGATACGAAGTGAGGCGGTGCCTAAAAAGGAAAGATCACATGACAGCGTTCCGCGGATTCCGGCGTCGGCGGTAGGCAACGCTGAGAGGACGCCAGCGTTGCCATGCCAACTTCCAGGCACCTGGTTGCAGCGTCCTTAAAGGGCTATGCAGCCGTTTCTTAGCACTGCTTGCACGCCTATACATGACAAGCCCAAAAACATACACTAGGCACCAATGGGTGCCAAAAGGGTATCCCAAGTGTCTCTGTTCACCACAACCAGAGGAAGAGCTACACTGCAAGGGGTCTCAAGTAGACTCCTATGCAGAAAATAACACAAAACACACATGATAAGGGAGTACAGGACAAGGACATGGAGGCTCTGTCCCTCTAATGCATTTCCATCATCACAGTGACTTCTTCCAACTCCTATGGACTTTCAAAGCGGGGAGTGCTCCAAGTACATACAAATGCTCGTATTAGCACCTGGTCTCCTGGGTATAGCCTGGGTTGTTTTAGCAAATCCTCTAGCTCAATACAATGGGTTGATCATCTTTATAACTTCTTTTTGACCCCTCCCTTCGAATCTTGACCTGTTGAGACATGAAAGAGATACTTGCAGTCATTGTTTTTAGGTAATCATGCATCTCATCACCTAATGTCTTTGCTACACTATGGGCATATGTTTTTAACCTAGTTGAAGGAGCAAGGGGGGTTCTCATGCGGTGTCCAGTCACCAATTTCATGAGGAGTTAGATGGTGCTTTGAGCCAGGCTGGTTCCTCCGAGCATGTAGGGCAAGAGGTAGGCAATGTAGCCATCCCTTATTCAGAGTAATATTGATCTTTGCAATCCTTTCCTTGAATAATCCATTTAACTGATCACAAACACCATTCGCCTGTGGGTGATAAGCAGAAGAAAATGTATGCTTCATGCCTGGTAGAAGAACTATTTGCTCAAACAACTCATTTACAAAATGTGGTCCATTGTCAGACCACAGACCTCACACACACCCAACTTGGGAACACTTAACGTACAAGAACTTTCCAGATCATGTGGCGTCAGGCTGTTTGCATGGACCTGCCTCAATCCATCTAGAAAAAGGACCTAGTGCAACCAGCATATATCTGCAACCATTGCATCTCTGCAGCATTTCTACATAATCTATATGTAGGTGCTGAAATGGTCCATTGGGTCTAGGAATTGCACCTCTTACTGTTTACAATATGTGGCCTATAGTACGTTTCTGGCACGCTATGCTATTTACAGTAACTGCCATATGCTCTAACAAGTTTGCCGAAAACCACTCTTCTGCTGTTGTAGCAGCTGGACTCTCTCATTGTGCCACACACGCAGAAACCAGACACCCATAAAATAGAATGCATATTGGTCACATACTCTATTCACACAGGTCCCAGCCCGAGGGTGTACCCATAACATACAGTCACTGAGAATGCTCCAGACAGTCTGGCCTGGACTTCCCCACAATACCATATATGGTTCTTCCACCTGACAGACAGTCAGGGGAAGGAACAGTCAGGGCTTCCCAAGAATTTGGGAAAACAAGGTTACAGGCAATAGAAACCAAGAGGCCCCAGGGGCCATCTTGCCTTCTATCAGTAAGTCACTGATTTCTATTGCAGGGGCTGGGGATCCCAAAATGAGGCTACTCAGAGCTCCTGTCACATCAGCATGAAGCTGCCACCAGCCCATACCCTGTTCTGTGTGCAACTCACAGGAGCCCAAAAACATATGCTAGGCACCCATGGGTGCCAAAAGGTATCCCAAGGGTTTCTGTTCACCACAACCAGAGGAACAGCTACACTGCAAGGGGTCTCAAGTAGACTCCTTTGCAGAAAATAACACAGAACACACATGATAAGGGAGTACAGGACAAGTACATGGAGGCCCTGTCCCTCTAACGCATTTCCATCATCACAGTGACTTCTTCCACCTCCTGTTGCCTTTCAAAGCAGGAAGTGCTCCAAGTGCATACAAATGTTCATATTAGCATCCGGTCTCCTGGGTATAGACTGGGTTGTTTTTATCAAATCCTCTACTTCAATGCAATGGGTTGATCATCTTTATAACTTCTTTTTGACCCCGCCCTTCGAATCTTGACCTGTTGAGACATGCAAGAGATACTTGCAGTCACTGTTGTTAGGTAATCATGCATCTTGTCACCTAATGTCTTTGCTACACTATGGGCATACGTTTTTAACCTAGTTGAAGTAGCAAGGGGGGTACTCATGCGGCATTCAGTCACCAATTCATGAGGAGTTAGATCGTGATTTGAGCCAGGCTGGTTCCTCTGAGCATGTAGGGCCAGAGGTAGGCAATGTAGCCATCCCTTATTTAGCGTAATATCGATCTTTGCAATCCTTTCCTTGAATAATCCATTTAATTGTACACTAGACCATTCACCTGTGGGTGATAAACAGCAGAAAATGTATGCTTCATGCCTGGTAGAAGAACTATTTTCTCAAACAACTCATTTACAAAATGTGGTCCATTGTCAGACCACAAACCTCACACACACCCAACTTGGGAACACTTAACGTACAAGAACTTTCCAGCTCATGTGGCATCAGGGTGTTTGCATGGACCTGCCTCAATCCATCTAGAAAAAGGACCTAGTGCAACCAGCATATATCTGCAACCATTGCATGTCTGCAGCATTTCTACATAATCTATATGTAGGTGCTGAAATGGTCCATTGGGTCTAGGAATTGCACCTCTTACTGTTTACAATGTGTGGCCTATAGTACGTTTCTGGCACGCTATGCTATTTACAGTAACTGCCATATGCTCTAACAAGTTTGCCGAAAACCACTCTTCTGCTGTTGTAGCAGCTGGACTCTCTCATTGTGCCACACACGCAGAAACCAGACACCCATAAAATGGAATGCATATTGTTCACATACTCTATTCACACAGGTCCCAGCCCAAGGGTGTACCCATAACATACAGTCACTGGGAATGCTCCAGACAGTCTGGCCTGGACTTCCCCACAATACCACATATGGTTCTTCCACCTGACAGACAGTCAGGGGAAGGAACAGAGTCAGGGCTTCCCAGGAATTTGGGAAAACAAGGTTACAGGCAATAGAATCCAAGAGGCCCCAGGGGCCATCTTGCCTTCTATCAGGAAGTCACTGATTTCTATGGCAGGGGCTGGGGATCCCAAAATGGAGGCTACTCAGAGCTCCTGTCACATCAGCATGAAGCTGCCACCAGCCCATACCCTGTTCTGTGTGCAACTCACAGGAGCCCAAAAACATATGCTAGGCACCCATGGGTGACAAAAGGTATCCCAAGGGTATCTGTTCACCACAACCAGAGGAGCAGCTACACTGCAAGGGGTCTCAAGTAGACTCCTTTGCAGAAAATAACACAGAACACACATGATAAGGGAGTACAGGACAAGTACATGGAGGCCCTGTCCCTCTAACACATTTCCATCATCACAGTGACTTCTTCCACCTCCTATTGCCTTTCAAAGCGGGAAGTGCTCCAAGTGCATACAAATGTTCATATTAGCATCCGGTCTCCTGGGTATAGACTGGGTTGTTTTTATCAAATCCTCTACTTCAATGCAATGGGTTGATCATCTTTATAACTTCTTTTTGACCCCACCCTTCGAATCTTGACCTGTTGAGACATGCAAGAGATACTTGCAGTCATTGTTGTTAGGTAATCATGCATCTTGTCACCTAATGTCTTTGCTACACTATGGGCATATGTTTTTAACCTAGTTGAAGTAGCAAGGGGGGGTACTCATGCGGCATCCAGTCACCAATTCATGAGGAGTTAGATCGTAATTTGAGCCAGGCTGGTTCCTCTGAGCATGTAGGGCAAGAGGTAGGCAATGTAGCCATCCCTTATTCAGAGTAATATCGATCTTTGCAATCCTTTCCTTGAATAATCCATTTAATTGTACACTAACACCATTCACCTGTGGGTGATAAGCAGCAGAAAATGTATGCTTCACGCCTGGTAGAAGAACTATTTGCTCAAACAACTCATTTACAAAATGTGGTCCATTGTCAGACCACAAACCTCACACACAGCTCATCTTGGGAACACTTAACGTTCAAGAACTTTGCAGCGCATTTGGCATCAGGGTGTTTGCATGGACCTGCCTCAATCCATCTAGAAAAAGGACATAGCACAAGCAGCATATATCTGTAACCATTGCATGTCTGCAGCATATCTACATAATCTATATGTAGGTGCTAAAATGGTCCATTGGGTCTAGGAATTGTACCTCTTACTGTTTACAAAGTGTGGCCTATAGTACGTTTCTGGCACACTATGCAATTTACAAAAAACTGACATATGCTCTAACAAGTTTGGCGAAAACCACTCTTCTGCTGTTGTAGCAGCTGGACTCTCTCGAGTCACATGGGCGGGGTAGTGAAGATGCTCCAGCCTTACCCTCAATAATGCTAGAGGCATAACATACGTTCCAGTACTATCATGTCTCCAAATTACCTCAGATAAAGAACACCCCTGCTTCTTTCATAATTCCTTCTCTTCTTGTGTTGCTGCCCTTGTATCTCAATTAACTGGACAACAGACAGCATGTTAAAGCCTTTCGTTACCAACATGCGTCATCCTTTCATTTGTTTAACACTTTCTATTTCAAACTTAGAAATGGTTGGGAAATAGGCTCCCTTTTTGGCTCCAGCTGAGCGTGGAGAGCGGTCGCCGGTGGCCTGAGGGGATTAGCAGGCCTGAAAGCCCTGCCTGGGCCTCCGTGAGTTTGTGCTTGTAATATTGGTTAAAGGAAAAGTTACGTTGTTTTATTTTTCTCGCGCTCCCAGCGCGTGTGTGGCCTGCTCCTGCTCCCCCCCTCCCACTTCCTGGTCTTTCCCCTCCCTCCCCGCCCACCCCCCCCTCTGATTGGCTGTGTCCTGCCTCCCCTCTGGCCTACTCGACGGCCGTTCCCCACGCTCGCTTCTTCTCCAGCTGAGCGTGGAGAGCGGTCGCCGGTGGCCTGAGGGGATTAGCAGGCCTGAAAGCCCTGCCTGGGCCTCCGTGAGTTTGTGCTTGTAATATTGGTTAAAGGAAAAGTTACGTTGTTTTTATTTTTCTCGCGCTCCCAGCGCGTGTGTGGCCTGCTCCTGCTCCCCCCCTCCCACTTCCTGGTCTTTCCCCTCCCTGCCCGCCCACACCCCCTCCCCTCCTCTCCCTCTGCCTATAACCTCCCCCTTACTGGGCAGCCCTCTGCCCGGCAGCCCCCGCGGCTAAGGGCCCCAGGCCAAGGGCGACTCCTACAGTGCGGCTCCCTGTGTGTCTGCAGGTGTCCGCAGGGGACGCCAGGTGCAAGTTCCACCTTTTCTCCGGCCCACCCCACCTCACCTCACCCGCATGATGCCTCGCCCCCCCCCCTATTCTAATTTTCCGGTAAACTAGGGTGTTTCTCTCCTCTCGCAGGAATCTCAAACTTAGGTGGCCCTGACCCACTACGCATTACTGTTTGCTCTTCACTGTGTTAAACTAGGGTGTTTCTCTCCTCTCGCAGGAATCTCAAACTTAGGTGGCCCTGACCCACTACGCATTACTGTTTGCTCTTCACTGTGTTAAACTAGGGTGTTTCTCTCCTCTCGCAGGAATCTCAAACTTAGGTGGCCCTGACCCCCTACGCATTACTGTTTGCTCTTCACTGTGTTAAACTAGGGTGTTTCTCTCCTCTCGCAGGAATCTCAAACTTAGGTGGCCCTGACCCACTACGCATTACTGTTTGCTCTTCACTGTGTTAAACTAGGGTGTTTCTCTCCTCTCGCAGGAATCTCAAACTTAGGTGGCCCTGACCCCCTACGCATTACTGTTTGCTCTTCACTGTGTTAAACTAGGGTGTTTCTCTCCTCTCGCAGGAATCTCAAACTTAGGTGGCCCTGACCCACTACGCATTACTGTTTGCTCTTCGCTGTGTTAAACTAGGGTGTTTCTCTCCTCTCGCAGGAATCTCAAACTTAGGTGGCCCTGACCCCCTACGCATTACTGTTTGCTCTTCACTGTGTTAAACTAGGGTGTTTCTCTCCTCTCGCAGGAATCCCAAACTTAGGTGGCCCTGACCCACTACGCATTACTGTTTGCTCTTCGCTGTGTTAAACTAGGGTGTTTCTCTCCTCTCGCAGGAATCTCAAACTTAGGTGGCCCTGACCCACTACGCATTACTGTTTGCTCTTCACTGTGTTAAACTAGGGTGTTTCTCTCCTCTCGCAGGAATCTCAAACTTAGGTGGCCCTGACCCACTACGCATTACTGTTTGCTCTTCGCTGTGTTAAACTAGGGTGTTTCTCTCCTCTCGCTGGAATCTCAAACTTAGGTGGCCCTGACCCACTACGCATTACTGTTTGCTCTTCACTGTGTTAAACTAGTGCCCTCCACTCACTTCCTGTCTGCATACTCGTGTCGTTCGCCTCCCCTCCTATTCCATGGTGCTCTCCATCTCGCCTATCTACTCTAACTGCTTCTCCATTGACTATCCTGCTCTCCTCACTAAATCCGGTAGGAAAAAGTTTAAAAAGGACATCCTGGTCTCCAACCCAGGCCTCCCTATCGCTGACACCTACACGAGCGCCTGCTCCAAGGAAACTCTCACTGACATTCTCTTCTTCGTGCCTTCACCTGACCTATGGACCCTTCACATGGTCGCTGTGCTCTCTCCTTTCTCCACCTCTCCCATTAATGGTGGCACCCGTTGGGATGTCCTCTTGGCCCCTTTCCACTCCTCTAAAGCCATCATTAATGTCTATGCTAACGGGACCGTCTTGGTCCAAGGCCCTCAGGCCAACCTTCACCTCTTTGATAGACGCTTCCCATGCCTCATCAACTTCCTCTCCGCTCCCGCTGTCCCCCCTCCTCTATCCTCAGCTACCTTGCCTCCCCCCTCCCTCCCTGCCCCCTCCCTTGCTCCCTCTTCAACTCCTTCTCTAACACCTCCGCAGGGTGTACCTCTGATCTGTACCCCTCCCCGGAAGTTTTTCAAGGGTGGCAACCTTCTCCACATTGCCACTCTAAACTCCCGCTCTGCCATCAAGCACTCCTCTGATATCTGTCGCCTTCTTGAGGAACTGGACCTCGACATCCTCGGTCTCACTGAGACTTGGTTCACTGCCAGCTCTGCCACCAGCTTCGACACACTCCTACCTGACGGCTACAAGATCCTCTCCGTGCCCAGGCCCAACCGTTCAGGGGGTGGTGTTGCCCTTATCTTCCCTGAGTGGATTCCTGCCACTGTCACTCCTACGCAGACCTACTCCTCTTTTGAATGTCTTGTCTGCCGACTTTCTCTCTCTCCTAGCCATTCCCTTACCGTGGCTACTATCTATCGGCCACCTGGTCAAATTTCCTCCTTCCTCTCTGAGTGGGCTGATCTCTCCTCATCACTCCTGTCCTCAACCACCCAACTCCTCTTTCTCGGCGACTTCAACATCCACCTTGATGCCTCCTGTCCCCCCACTGGTCTCTTTCGCGAACTCTGCAACTCTCTCTCACTCTCTATTCTCCCTTCTGGTCCTACTCACTCTGCAGGGCACACTCTTGATGCTCTGATCTCTTCTGACCTTCCCCTCTCCCTCCCTCTCTCCACTCCTCTCTCCTGGAGTGACCACTTTCTTCTATCCTCCCACCTCTCCCTCCCTACCCCACAGGCAAAGCCACCCTCTTCACTGCCACCCACCTTCTCGGTCATCCGACCCATGAAGCGGGTGTCAGTTGAGGCTTTCGCTGCCACCTTCTCGCCCCCTCCTCCCCCCTCGGCTGACTCCCACCCCGACACAGCCCTCTCCATGCTCTATTCCTCTATATCTGATACTCTCGACATCCTTGCCCCCGTCATGAGAATCCGCCTGAAGCCCAAAGCCAAATGTAATTCCTGGTACGACTCGGATCTCGTCACCCTAAAACGCAAGTGCAGGGTGGCAGAGAGGAAATGGCGTGCTTCATGTTCATCCTCTGACAAACTGGCCTGCCGCCTGCTCCAAAGGCAATATCGGCTCTCCGTTCTCACTAAGAAGAGAGCCCTTATCCAAGCCCGCATCTCTGAGGCATCAAACAACTCGGCCGAACTCTTTAAAATCTGCAAGGAGCTGGCCAACCCTGCTGCAGTCTCTACCTCTCCTGTCCCCTCACAGGCCCTCTGCACTGCACTGGCCTCGCACTTCATCTCAAAAACTCAGGACATCCTGTCCTCACTCTCCTCCCCTCTCCTCCCTCCCTCTCTTCCTGGCTCTTCCTCTTGCTCTCTTGTAGCCGCCCCTCCGCCCTCCTTCTCTTCATTTCCACCTTTTTCTGCTGACGAGGTTTCCAGACAAGTCCGATCTATGAAAGCCTCGTCTAAACAGGTTCACCCCTGTTCCTCCAAAACCATCAAGGACCACATCGTCTCCCTGGCTCCTGCCCTGGCTGACTTTTGCAACCACTCATTCGCCTCTGGAGTCTTCCCATCCCCCCTCAAGCACTCCCTTGTGCACCCCCTCCTCAAGAAACCCTCTTCCGACCCCTCCTGCCCGGCCAACTATCGCCCAATCTCCATTACTCCCTTCCTGGGCAAGCTCCTGGAGAAACTGGCCATCTCCCAGCTTAACCTCCATGCTGAATCTGTTGGTAATCTTCATGACCATCAATCCGGCTTCAGAGCGGCCAGAAGCACGGAAACTGCTCTCCTGAACATCCGTGAGGACCTGCTCCTGAACCTCGATTCCAACACTCCCTGTGTTCTCATTCTGCTCGATCTCTCCTCTGCCTTTGACACTGTCAACCATGCCATCCTGCTCAACCGTCTCCGTGATAACCTGGGTATCACTGGTCAGGCTCTGGCATGGCTGACCTCTTTCCTCTCTGGTCGACCCTCCCAGGTCCAAATGGGCTCCTTCCTCTCTGACATCTTTTTCTCCACCTGTGGTGTCCCCCAGGGATCCAACCTCTCTCCCTGGCTTTTCAACCAGTATCTGGCACTCCTTGCCCACCGCATCGCCGCCCTCTGCCCCCACTTCCAGTGCTATGCGGACGATACCCAGCTCATTTTCAGGCTACCCTCGGCCTCCTCCTCTCCTTCCCTCATCTCCGACTGTCTGTCTGCTATCCAGGAATGGTGTGCCGCCAATGACCTCTGCCTTAACGCCAGTAAGACTGAGATTCTACTCATCGGCGCACCCACTCCCTCCTTCCCTGCAGCTCTCTGGCCGGCCTCCCTTGGCCCCCTTCCTGCCCCTACATGCAAGGCTAAAAACCTCGGGGTCATCTTCGACTCCACACTCTCCTTCTCTCCTCATATATCTGATGTCTCTAAGAAATCACACTACCAGCTGCACCTCCTCAGAGGTATTCTTCCCTTCCTCTCCTTCCCCCAGAAGCTCACTGTCTCCCGAGCCCTGGTTCTCTCAAGGCTGGACTACTGTAACAGCCTCTATCTTAATCTCCCTGCCTCCACTCTCCGCCCTCTGCAACTTATCCAGAACAGAACTGCGAGACTTGTCCTTGGCCTCAAGCCCAGGGACCGTATCTCTCCAGGACTGAAATCTCTTCACTGGCTCCCAGTGGCTGCGAGGATTAAGTTCAAAACCCTCTGCATTGTCCACAAGGCCTTCTGGGGCTTGGGGCCTAAATACCTTCAACTCTCTCTTCCTAAATATCTCCCTTCACGAGCCCTTCGCTCATCCATCTCTAACTCCCTCATGGTCAGCCGCTTCTCGAAGCAACGTGCTGGGGGTAGATCTCTCTCCGCAGCAGGGGCCTCCCTCTGGAACAGCCTGCCTGCCTCCCTGAAACTTGAGGAGAACCATCTCCGGTTCCGGAAGCACCTCAAAACCTTCCTCTTCGCTTCTGCCTTCTCTCTCCCTCTCCCCTGCTAAACCTGCTTAACTCCCCACTGAATTCTGCACTTAACCTGCATCTGGGCCACTCTCAGCGACCTCGGTCCAGGGCCCAGCCACTCTCCACTTGCACTGACCCCCTGGCTCCCCCTGCACTGTGGGACTGTCACTGTATCCCTACAGCCCCCTGCCCAGCACTTGCTCTGCACTTACCTCGCACTTGCCACCAGCTGGCCCTTTTTATTTATCATTTATTATTTCATTACGCCACTTACCTTGTACTGCACTTCTCCCCCCACCTCCTCCCCCTGCACTTTCTCCTTTTTCCCCTTACCTCTGCACTTGCGCGATCTGAATGACACCTGGCCTAGTAGGATCGCTTGTCCGTCTTCCCCTTGTTTCCCTCCCTCCCTGCCTCGTCGCGCCTTGAAACACTTGTGTATAGGCGCGTTACAAATACCATATCATATCATATCATATCATACTAAATCTGTGGCTTTGTTTCCGCAAAAAAATTAAATCTGTCCTTTTAGAATCTTCTGCACATTTTATGATGGCTAGAGTGAATGGGAGTGCTATTGCTTCAACATGTTTATCCAATAGGGCCGCATGTTGCACTGGAGTGACTGTCATAGCGCAGACACCCAAGAAATTGGAGACATAGCCATTGATGGGCAACCATGCTTTTTCATCTACGTTTGTTAGCGCTCTAGTGTTTTTCCAACATGGCGCCTCCTCTCAGAATAACATCTGCTCAGAGATGCCACCCGGTATGCTACAACCTTGTTCCTTTAACTTTGGGTAAGACACTCAGTTCTTTCCCTCCGGTCCTCCTGCTTTTTCCCTCTTGCTCTGCCTTCCCAGGTTTGCTGGCGCTCACCTTTCTGTTTTTGTTTGCCTGCTCATTTATTCCCACAATCCTCTTTCCCTTCCAAGTTGGTCCTCTTTATTTCAACTCTTGCTACTATCATTGTTGCCTGATTATTTACTACACTACAGCATTATGTGCCCAAATCCTCTACTTTCTGGGAGCTACTTCGGATGCAGATCCAGTTCTTTGGGACACCTGACCCTGTTTTTTTTCAGCATGGGTTGTTTTTTTCCCAATTAGGGGTCTACCTAGAAAGTCAATAAGCCTGGCTGGTTTACTCGGGTGGACAGAGTGGCTTCCTCCAGGGGCAGACCTTACCTATTCAAGGGTCAAATTTCAACACGGAAAAATACTTGCATCATCCTTCATGCAAAGAGAACTTCAGAGACTGAGCCTGAATCATCAGGTGAGGAAAAAGAAGAGTGCCATTTGTACGGAGGAAGCCCCTCTTTTTCCAGTGTGACAGACCTGCGTGTACGGTTAACGTCACATAGGCAAAGTCAGAGTACACCATCACTTCCTCATCTTCGACTCTCTGGAGCGCAGTGTTAAGCAGTACTAATTGTGCAGCCTGTGGTGAGCAATGCGAAGGCAATCTTGTGCTTGTCACTACTTCAAATTCATCCTCTCGGCTTTACTACTGCTGATCCAGTATGTCTTTTGACAGTTGTTTGATAAATGTTTGAATAACCGTCAATAAAAACAACATCCCGCTCCCGGGGGCTCTTTCTCTAGCTTGGGGAATTTCATTATAGTTCTCAGTATAAGTTGTACAATCATGTGCATATTCATCCTATCCTACTGGTTCAGCTATGAATGTTGCTGGGTTCAATGTCTTACATCGGAAAATGTTATTGCAGGATTCAATATTAATACCTTGTATCCTGATGCTCACTTTGTGATCAATGTAATTTTGGGTTTCTCTAAAATCGCAAAAAATGCATGTTCAACAAATAATGTTACTGAATACCCCATTGTTATACTTGAAGCTTTTTCAATCATGAATGCAGCAGCAGCTAAAGACTTCTCACAAGTATAATGGCCTTTAATAACTGGATATGCAATCCCACTATAATAGACTAATGGTTTGTCTTCTCCATTTGAATGAGAAAATAAATACAATTCTTCATGATAATCTGGAATTCCCAACACAGGGGCTGTACTGATCGCCTTTTTAAATTCTTCAAGTCCTTTAGTCATTTTCTCTGTCCACATTATTTTACTCTTGCCCACCTGTGCTTCTTTAAGCCGTTTTAAAAGTGGTCAAATATTAGTGCTGCCATCGAAAACCCAGGCTATGCAATATTTTCATAGGCCTAAAAATTGTTGCATTTTCCTCACTGTTTTGGGTTCTGAGATCTTCATAATTGCTTCTGCTCTTTCAGGGATTTCGTTCCTCCCTTCATGATAAATCAACTGTCCTATATACAAGACCTCTTCCTGACATTATTGTAACTTCTCTTTATCCACTTTATATCCTTTCTCTGAGTGAATAGTCATAAGCTTAATTGAATCTTCTCTACTTGTTTCGTCTGTCTCACTGCACACCAAAATGTCATCCAGATAATTAACTATTGCACTTTCGAGCTGAACATTGCTTAAGTCCATCTGGAGGGCTTTACTAAACTTTGAAGGTGACTCACAGTACCCCTCGGGTAATCGAGTATGTAGCACGTGGGTTGTTCTATACGAAAAGGAAGTCAAATCCTGTGAGTCTTCATGGAGGGGAATTGAAAAGAACGCATTCTTTAAATTTATGACTGTGAAATGTTTGGCCTTAGATGGAATGTTACACAATATTGTTGCCGGAAACTCAGCTTCGATTATATTGTTTAGAAGGCGAAGGTCCTAAATAAATATCCACAACCCCCCCTTTGATTTTCTCATTGGGTACACTGCCGTGTTACACTCTGAATCAGATGGTACCAATATTCCTTGCCTTATCAAAACAGAAATGGTCTTGAATATACCTTCACCCACCCCTGTGGACGTGGGGTATTTTATTGCATGTGGCAAAAGTGCTCCTGGTTTAAGCTTGATTTGAACTGATCCGACTCATTTTAAAAGACCCACATCATATGTACCATAAAATCTGTGGCACTTTTGCTAAATCTTCCTGGAAAAATTACAGTGCATTTTTTTACCAAAGCCATTCTCTGTTGTATGTTATATTCTCTACTTTATCCAATTAGAGAGACTTGTGAAAAATACTAGTTCATCATCTGAGTACTCATCCTTAAACACCTCCTTGCCTGTCAAATCTTTTAGCCAGCATCCTTCACTGAGGGCTATCACTGTTCTCCATCCTCTTCCCTCATCATCTATCCCATGAAGAACCACCCTTTTCTCTCTAACCACTGCTGCTCCTATCACCTCGGGTTAATCTGCCCTTCTTCATCATCCATATGGTTTTTTCTGGTCTGAACAAAAACTCATCAGGTACTCTAAATAGTTCACTTATCAATCTGGGCAACAACGATAATAAAACAGTCACTCCATAAAATGCTCTCTGGCCTGTAAAAGCTAATATAAACTCTCTCACATTCATGAAATGTATCCCTGGAGTGAAACACACTATTCCTTCATCAGTAACAGATATTGTCATGTTAAGTTTCATAATTAATATTGCAATATATTTGCGGCGATATTGAGCCATGGACCCTATGGGGGACACCCCAGCAACCCCCATTATTTAAATGTGCGGGGGACACCCTCGCAACCCCCGCTCCCACAAATGATCTCCCCCAAAAATATTGCCTATGGCGAGACAAACAACCATATGTACAGCAATATTTTTTGGTGGGGACAACATGTAGGGATACCCTCCTATGGAGATTTATAATTTGTCTGTAAAAGAAACTGAACTCATCACACCAGAGAATCCCTCCGCATTCATTGCAATACCTGAGATTGGGTATTTTCGCTCATGGACACATGAACAAGATTCTCCAGTCTCTACAAGAAATGAAAATGTGGTGCATCCTTTCGTCACCTTGTCCATTGGTTCCTCTTGGGGGTCTGGTGTCAGTGATAGTACTAAACATATCAGGTCAATCTGTGGGCTGTCCTATTGTAGATATAAATGCATCCCTGTACCTGTGAAAGGATTTCCTCCTACCAGAGCCACACTCCCTAATTTGGGTGCAGGTGCTTGCTGAACTCTTGTAGTCATATGCCTGCTGTGCCTGTGCTTGCTGCATTTGTTCCTGTTGTGCTTGCATGGGCAAATGCTCTGATTTCCCTTGTGGCGATTGCATTTGTAATGGCACTTGCTGCATTTGCTGTGGTTGCAGTGCATATGTCTGAACCTGCGTGTGATCTCGGGCATAATATTCCTGTGGTTCTGTATTATATTCCCCTCTTGGAGCTTTTTCATTTTGCTGCATGCCTCCTCTGCTTCTATATGTTCTAGCTGTGTGTCCTATTGTTCTGCAATTCCAACATTTGTTTTGCGGTTGTCCACCATTAAATCCTCCTCTTCCCGAGAGTTTTGAAATCCACCTTGTCCTCCTCCTCTTAGCCCATTTCCTCTTACTCTTGACAAAAAATGATACCCATTCTGATCTGTTGGATATGCTACATTATTTTTCTGTACTGATTGCATCTCCTTTGTCACCCTGTGTCACCCTATCTTCATTACCTGTCAATACCGCTCTCTCTATGACTAGTTCTGAAAACTTCTTCTAGACTAACTTTGCTTCCTCCTGCTTTCTATTCTTCGTTTTCTTCCTCTTCTTCTCCTGCATTAATCAGCAGTGACAAACAATTGTCAATTGTATTTCTGGCCATGGCTTTGCTTCCATTCCCACCTGTTTCTTCAATTGCTGCTGCACTGGCTCAGGCAGTCCCTGACACATAAATGTGGTAAAATAATTTTACTGCTTTATCCCACAGTTCATGTGTCTCAAGGTGCCATTTCTCTTGAATATCTTGAATATAAGCAACATGATCTTCACCCTCCCATATTTATCTAGTCATAATTGCACCCATGTCTGATGTATCAGGGTATTGCACTCTGAGCGCCCGCCATACATCTGCTCTGCAAATATTAAATGGCGCTCCATCCTGTGTTGTGTTTTGTGCAGTCACACCTACGTATCCTGCTTGTTTCCAAATGTCATCAGCTCTCTCCCCTATGATAGCTGTTAGCAAGCCTTTTATATCACCTATGGCTAACGACATTCCTGATGTTATTCTCTCTAGCTCTTAAATCCATTTTCCCTTACCAGAAGTTAAACTTGGTAATTTAAATCTTAAATTGTCTTTATCCAGTTGTGGCCAAAGTATATATTGTGGTCGTCCTTCCCCTTTCTCTACTTGTGAAAATCCTGGTCCATAATTACCTGCCCACACTTCTTGTCTACCAGGCGGGGTTAGTCTAGCCCATTTGTCTCAGTTCTGGTAGTGCCCTTAATTTGCTACATAAGGCAGGGATACATCTCCTGCACTGCAAACATCGTGCTTGTTGTTGCTCAGTGTATGGTGCCTGTTCTGGTGTTCTCTCTTTGGGGTCTTCTAAATCTGTCCATTTTAGCCCTTATTTTACACTTGATTCTTTTGAAAATCTGCAAGCGTTCTCCGTTCACGTTCTCTCACATTTTTTCCATTTTTTTGTCTGACATTATTATGCCCCAGCTTGTATGGCCATTATCCTTTTCCTCAACGTAAAGATTTTGTCTGCTTAAAGACAGCATTCTATGCTTGTCTGTTATGACGTTATATGACCTACCTCGAGTTTCCCTTGATAGATATCCTTCTATGTTCTCTTGGGTTTTATACCCTTCTTTATCCCTCATTTTCTACATAAATCCACAATTCTTTTGTCTACGCCTTCAGCCCATGATAGTATTCTTGGTACCCCTTGCAGCTCTCGCTTTTGTGACCCTCTCTCTCTTCTTCAAGTCGTTCTTGTGCTTTGATCAGCACTATGCTTCTATGACATATATAATCTATCTTGTCATTATTTTAGTCCCCTTCTTCTGTTCATTTCTTCCTCTCTTCCCTCAGCTCCCTTAATTCATCTTCCCTTGCCTTCTTTACAAACTACATGCTTACATTTTTTGCGATTCTTCCTCCTCTTGTCTCTTCTCTTCTAGTCTCTCCTTTTGTTTCCTTGTCTCGTGCGTTCTTTGTTCTTCCTTTGGCTTACATTCTCTTTCCTTCTCTTTTTTATATGCTCTCTCTTTTCTGTTTTCTTTCTTTTCCTGCTCGTCTCTCTCTTCTCTTTCTCGAAACCCATCAATGCTCTTATCATCCAGCTTGCATAACATCTGTCATCCCATCCATTCATTCTGTACTATTGTTATTCCCTTAGCATTGCCCTTCATTTCTTTCTACTTCTTTTGCTTTTTTCCTCTATCTACATCTGTTTATTTTGTCTGCTCTTCCTCTCATCACTCTGTTTACTTTCATCATGTGTCGGGATATATTTGTGATCTCTAATTCTGCTCTCTTCCGCATTGTCCTCACTGTTTTAATCAGGGGTGTCATATGTCGGATTAACTTACCCTGTTGCTTCTTTCAGTTCCTTTAAAGGATAAAATCCCTTCTCCTCTATATCTATGCTCTTGTTTTCAGCAGGAAAAAGGGGAGCCAAAGGGGTTTTAACTTCCCCTTTATGCTGATTAAGCATCAACTCCTACTCGGCTGGATCTTCTTTCTCATTCTGGCACATCTTCCATAGCGCTAAAACAGCCAACCTTTTCTGCAGATTCTTTCCCTTATATGTAGCATGCAAATACTTCGTCATATTTCGCTGTACAGTTTTTGACAATGAACCCTCCTGAGGCCACGGCATGAGTGTCTTATTAGTTGTGCCCAGGACCCATTCCGAATGATATTTCCTCATCTTAGCTTTGTATTTTGGCAACGTCCTGCATAAGTGTGGAAGAGGAGTGTCTCCCATGATGACAAGTCTTCTCGACTGTCTACACTTACCCAATTTTTTATTCTTCTCTTTATGTTATCAAATATACCTCCTGACTTTAACACCGCAGGCCCTCCCCACTCTGGTCTGACTTCTAAACTCTTCAGTACCCCTCTCCCTTTTTCCCCTTCCTCCTAGTTCTCCGAATCATCACTCTCCTGCCCTCTTGCCTCTTCTCTAACTCTCCTTCTCCCCTGCCCAGCACATTCTTGCTTCCCCTTCTCATGCGCGTTCCTAGACTCCACTCTCCTCGCCCACCTTTTTTCTTCTCTCCCTTCCTCCTTCCTCACCCCTGCCTTCTTCCCCTTCTACTATCCCTCCCCTTATCCTCATGACCATCCCCGCGCACACCCTCTCCCACTACTCTCCCCTTGTACCTAGTTCCCTCCCTTTTCGACCTAACCTCATTTACCCCTATCGTCAACCCCTCCAGTTTCATAATAATGCCCTATGGAATGCTAGATCCCTCTGCAAAAAACCACACCTGTTCTGGACATGTTCTTCCAACTTAACCTTCATTTTCTCTGTATTACTGAAACCTGGATCCCCCCACAACTCTACTGTACCCGCATCCCCCACTACCTCTTCCTCCTTCTCTCATGTCTCCCGTCCTTCTGGTCATGGTGGTGGCAACGGTTTTCTCTACCACCCTAAATGTCTCTCCTTCCCCCAACACCCCTCTTCTTACCTTCACTTCCTTCGAATTCCTGTAAAAATCCTTCACTTTTCCCCATGCTATCTCCTTTCTAATCATCTACAGACCCTCTGGCCCCCTCTCCTCCTTCTACCATGACGTTGACTACCTCCTCTCTCTAATCTCCTCCGCTCCCCTCACTGTACTCAGCGGCTTCAACCTTCACCTCCCCACTTCCCATCAACGTACCCTCTTCTTTCCATCCTTGACTCCTATCTCCTCTCTACCCTCCCTACCCCCTCTGCACACTCATCTGGCTCCACACTTGACCTCATCTTTATCTCTACTTACTCCCTACCCAGTCTCTACTCTTCCCAACTATCTCTCTGATCATACTTTACTCTCCTTCTCCCTCACTCCCCTCTCTCCCCCATCCACTCCCTCATCTTCCCCCATTTCCTTCTCTCGACGGGATCTCCGTAACTTTAGCCCTTCTCTCTTTTTTGATTCCTGCTCTTCAACCGTCCCCACTTTTCCTGACTTCTCTGCTCTCTCGGCTAATGAAGCTTTATCCTCTCTTTCCTCTTCTATCTCTTCCAGCCTCGATCGACTTTACCCCCTGGCTATCCCTTCACGTCCTGTCCATGCATCGTCTCCTCCGTCGCCTTGAGCAATGCTGGCTCAAACTCTGCTCTCTTGCTAATCAAACCTCATACTTCTCATACCACTCTCGTTACGACTCTTGTCACAGTTCTGCTAAACGTTCATACTTCTCTAACCTTCTTCATTCACAAGACTCTCACCATCGTTACATCTTTCAGACCCTTTCTCATCTCATCTCCCCGCCTGCTCCTGACTTCTGAGCTGCCTCTCTCCTCTCTTTTTGTGACTTTGCTGACTTCTTCTCCTCCAAAATACCCTCTCTACACCAAAACATTCTTTGCTCCCCTTCCTATTCCCCTCCTTCCCCCTCCCCCTCTGCTTGAATGTCTGACTTCTCTCCTGTCACTCTTTCTGAGGTCACCCTCCTCCTGTCCAAAACTCACCCTACTGCTGCCCCCTCCGATCCCCTTGCCACCCCTTATTCCTAAAATGTTCCCTCTGCTTATCCCCTACTTAACCTCCTTCTTCAATATCTGTATTTCCTCTGCCACCTTCCTTTCAGCCTTCAAGCACACTACCATCATCCCCATCTTGAAGAAACCCTCTGCCTAACCCCTTCTTGCATCCAACTTTCGTCCAATCTCGCTTCTTCCAATCCTCTCTAAGCTTCTTGAATGTCTAGTCTATTCCCAACTCTCTGTTTTCACAACTAACCTCTCTCTTCTTCCCCCTTCTCAATCTGGAGTCTGCCCTAAACACTCCACTGAAACTGCTCTCACATATGTTCTCAACTCGCTTCTCACTGCTCGCTACTTATCTGTCCTCATCCTCCTTGACTTCTCCACAGCCTTTGATACCTTAGATCACCCCTTGCTCCTCAACACTCTTTCTTCTTTTGGTTTCAAAGGCTCTGTCCTCAATTGGCTCTCCTCTTACCTCTCCGATCATTCTTTCACTGTCTCCTGGGGCGGTCGCACCTCCCATACTCTCCCCTTGGACTGCAGTGTTCCCCAAGGCTCTGTTCTCAGCCCTTTTCTTTTCTCACTTTACACCTCCCTTCTTGCCACCATCATTTCTTCCTTTGGTATCTCTCACCATTTCTACGATGATGACACCCAGCTTTTCCTCTCCTTCTCTTCCTTCACTCCTAACCTCCACCTTAATCTCTCTTCTTGTCTTACTGCTATCAAAAACTGGATGTCATCCTACTTTCTCTCCCTCAATACTGATAAGACTGCAGTCCTATTCTTTCCCTCTAACATGATCCACCCTCCCTCTCCCCCTCCTTTCATTCACTTTACCCCTTCTAATCTTCCCATTTGTGCCCACGCTCGCAATCTAGGCCTCCACTTTGACTCCTCCCTCTACTTTACCCACCACATTTCTCTTAGCTCTCGCGCCTGTCGCTACCACCTCTTCAATTTTCATAAAATCAGTTCCTCCCTCACCTTCCATGCTACTAAACTCCTAATCTCTTCCCTCATATCTCACCTTTTCTATTGCTCTTCTCTCCTCTTTGGTCTCTCTGCCTCTCATCTTGCTCCCCTTAAAACCCTCTACCACTCTGCTATCTACACCCTTTGTCTTCTTAGTCCTCATGACTCCATTTTCTCTTCGCTCTCTTACCTTTGCTGGCTTCCCTTTCACTCCCAACTTAAATATCACTTCCTTTGTCTTGTTTTTCAATCTCTTCATGAACTCGCTCCCCCGTATCTTTACTCTCTCCTTTCTTTCTACACTCCCTCTCTCTCCCTCCGTCCAGCTGATCTCTTCTTACTTACTGTTCCTCCCTCCCCTTGTGCCTCTGCTCGTTTTCTGTTCCTTTCAACTCCTTGCCCCCCTACACTGGAACTCCCTACCTCTC
Organism: Ambystoma mexicanum; assembly: GCF_040938575.1. NCBI lineage: Eukaryota > Metazoa > Chordata > Amphibia > Caudata > Ambystomatidae > Ambystoma > Ambystoma mexicanum. The sequence goes on along the minus strand of NC_090930.1, from coordinate 770,735,623 downwards.
TCTATCCGTTCCATTACCTCCTACTCCTCCTTCCGCGCCTCCTTGAAATCTCTTCTTCTCCTTTCCCCGTCCTGACTTTCCTCATCACCACCCTCCCACTTCTCTCTCACCTCCCTCTTACACTACTTCGTCTGCTCCCCTTGATACTCCATATTATTCCCTGCCCTGACTTCCCTCATCTCTCCCCTTACTCCTCCTCCCTCCTTCATTCGTTTTTTACCTAGGTAAATTGTTCTACATACTGTTTTTTAATTGCTTGTCTCATGTTTGTATTATGCTTCTAGTTTATTATATTCTATGTATTCTTGTTGTTATAATGTAAAGCGCTTTGGTGTAAAGCGCTATAAAAACTTAATAAATACAAATACACATATAAATATACCACATTGATCAATTTGAGCAAGCAGCATCATTTGCCACTTTATTATCTGAAAATCAAAATATTGAATCCGCTTTTAAAATTCTATACAACAATGTTCTTTTTGTTCCTTAGTTCACACTTACTATCAATATATAACAACTCGTTGTTCTGCCATTGATCTTTTAAGAGTCTCTTCTATACTTCTTTATTAGTTGCCCTTGATTGTTATCTTTCTGATTGGTGTCAGTCTTTTGATCAAAAAATCTAAAACATCACCTTAATTTTTTGCTACGGTTTGAAGCACAATAAACACTTTATACTGACATATTTATAACCTCACCGATGTTAAATCTAATACATTTTTCACTCCGTACGCCTCGCTTTACTATCTTTAGTAAATGTATCTCATCTAATTTTTGCCAAATTATTTAGCTTGATATGCACTCTTCTTGTTGGCTCTGCCTCAGGAATCCTTAACACCCTATTTGGAGTCTCTTTAGTGCATACCCTTTCTTGGAACTGGGAATCAAGGTATAAACCCCCCAAAACCCAGCTACTTTTATACATACATCATTTACAACACAATCTCTCACTCTATTTTTGCCATTTTCAATGTTCAACTTACATCTTTGGCTAAGCTCAAGTCACTCTGCATCAACTTTCCCTCAACCGGCCAGTTTGCCTTCAATCCATGGGGCACCTGCAGGGACCAGACAGGAATTTCTTCAAAGGGGGACCAGCCCACCATATCTTTTACTCATATTTTTTTGTGTGTTGTTCTCCACAGGAAGCTCTGTGGTCTTCTGGCTAATGGTGGGAGCAGCCACAAGACTGAGGATCTGGATCTGGGACAATGTCGACTAGACCTGCTGCCAACATGTGCTCTAGCACTTTGAAGCACCTTTTGTGGTTGATGGAATTACCAAATAACTGGGCAAACCCAAGGAATATGGCAAAGTACTTCTTTATTCTCAATTTAATAAAGCAGGGTCAAATGGCAAACATCAAACTGGATTACACAGCAGTCTTATTCCCCAACATAAGCCATCCTATATAGCAAACCATAAAACGTATTATCAGGAGGGATTGGTTAGGGGAACATATCTACTTATAGAATATATATGGGTTAATACTTTATTGGCTCTCTCTTATCTGTAAGACAACCCTTGAACTACCTCTAAATATGTATAAAACTGATTATAGCGAACAAAATGACAGTATATTGTATATGCAACATTGTATAGCAGGTTGCCCCATATACCCACTTATTGGTTGGCATTCTTACCCAACCTTGGACTTTTGGATCAGCTAGCAGCATGTAAGGAAACCAAAATCCAGGTGCTAGGATCATGACAGATTACTCCCGTCCTTCCCAATCAGTCCATCATCTCTCATCAGACCAGCAATGAGCCAAAGATTGCCTTCTGTAGTTGACCTTGTAACCTGTTCTCTGATCTGGGACATTCAAGGGACTGAAAGCACATCACTATCTTCATCCAAGGCTTAATGAATAGCCCTTGTTTTCAACTTCTGAGTCACATGTGAAGAGACCACATGTGAAGAGGCCCCCTTTCCCTCGAAGCAAAGTGCCCAGTGATATGTTGCTTTTGGAATCGGCTGATCTCTGCAAACCAAATTACATGCTGTTGTGACCTCTAATGCATCAAGAGAAACTAACAATCTGTGGGATATTTTGACCCACTCAGCTGTGCTATGCTACATCACTTTACTGCATTGGTGCAAGAAACAGCAAAATGGCTGCGCTGACTCCTGTGCGCCCCAAGATCTCTAAACTGCGCACCCTGCCGCACACATATTTCAGGTGGGGTGGAACAGAGTACTCACTGCAAGAATGTGCCAGTGTGCTCTGCAACTTTTAACATGGAGTGAAGTTAAAGAGGCAGCATTAGTTTGCTGAAAACCCAAAATGCCTCTTTTTCAACCTTAAAAGTGCTGTTTGGCACTAAATTCATCAATTTCTCATTGAACCACTGTGATTAAAAAGACCCTGCAATGCCCAGGATCATCCCTTGTGTTTCAGAGGAACCGAGCCTCATTTGAATGACATCTCCTGTCAAACGTATCCTTGAAAAATCAACCCATAGCTTTGTTTTCATTTTACACGAAAATCCACAATTTTGGAAAGTTTTACATGTGTGATTTTTATTCTAAATTATTTTCAACCTTCCATTCAAGTTTAAAGTGTTTACTTTTGCTCACTCTATAGCTCATGATTGTTAGTATCTTTCCAATGTTGCTCCCATAGAAATGTGAACTGATTTAAGCATTTTTGCATCCATTCATTGTTTTCCACAGCCATTTCCGAATGTCATTTTAAAGTGTAAGATTTCAAATCTGTTTTTCTCTCTTGTTTGGGGAGGGAAGGTTGGATTCAAATTCTGTTTTCCATTCCTTATTCCTGATTACTTGCTGCTTCCTCATATCAACTTAGAATTGTTTATTTGTGGGTTGGGGAATATTGCTAGGGGAAATCCTAACTCAAGTGCTATCTTTCCAAAGAAGCTAAAAGTGTTCTTTTCTCTGGTGTTTTCTTTCTGTGTTGCTAAAGAGTGAATTTAAGTGCCTTACATAGCTTTTATCTGTTATTGTCACCACATTGGTGATTGCTGCTCCCTATTCAAAAGTATATGTTTGATTTGAATTTTAAATAAATAAATAAATAACTAAATAACTAAATAAATAAATAAATAAATCAATAAATAAATCAATAAATAAATAAATATTACCATTACCAACCGGCCTGATTCCTGGTCCATTGTGACCTGGGGTATTTGAGAAGGGGTGTCATATGAGTGGTATATAACTCAGAATATTGAACCTATAGATATAATAAAATAAGCATTTCAGCTGTGCGCTGCATTCTAGGCTGAGACCATGGTGCATCGCCTGATTGAAATACTTAACAGACTTGGTGCTTGTGCCGTGATTTTGAGTTTGAGTTACCACCCGTGACAGTCTAACACAGCGGACTAACCTGTAGGGTAGAGACACCTTGCTTGGTTGGTGTACTGTGCTACACTGTACAAGCGCCTCCCAAAACAAATACTCCAAAACCAGGCCGGTCTGTAAAAGTAAAATTAAATCAATCCCGAAATAATTAATAAAGCAATTGATATTTCCAAAATGGTGATTCCTGTAGAAATCAGTATGGCTAAGGAGCACCTCCTTCACAAGCTTTTTGTCAGGGATGAGTGGCCAGAACAGAATGACCATGGCTGGCTGCAGGAAATCACAGAACAGGTCACTGCCATGGACCTGGATATTTGGCAGGACAAGGGCCCATTACACCAAGCTCTTAGTGAATTGTACATGGCCCCAAAAATGAAAGAGGAGCAAAGCAAAATTTCCAGAATTGCGGCCTACCTATACCTCCACATAGGAGTGATGCAGCAAAAGTACGTTGATAATATAGTTTTGGCACAGAATCAAATTGAATCACTAGAGAGAATCCAGAATGACCTAGACTCTGCAGAACAAAGGCTACTGAAGCACCAAGAATTAGAGGCAGAATCTAGAGGTTATGTCACAAAATTAAAAGAAGATCTGCCTCTCCTACAGAACAGACACCCAATTACAGGCACTAAAAGAGGAGTGTCAGGAAAGGGTTGACTCTCTGCAACAGAGTCAACAGAAACTGGTGCAACAATTAAATTATAATAGAGCCTGCAGAGAACAGATAGTTACCCTACAAAACCAGATAGAAACCTTGAAAGAGGAAAATAATAAATTAATTATGAGAACCTATACTCTCAAAGAGAATTTGATGAGGAGCACCAGAAATCCAATGCCATCAAAAAACAAAGGGATGACCTGGTTGAAAAGAGGGGCTCTCTAAGTCAGGAGAGGGACACCTTAGGTCAGGAATTAAGCCAATTAAAAACTGAGTTAGAGGGAAGTAAGCTGGCCCTCCAGGATCTCAATGAATTAAAGACAGAGTATGGGAAGCTTCTAGAGCAAACCAGATGGGTGGAGGATGCTCTGGAAGAGAACACCCAGACCAAAGATGCTAAAACTCAGGAGGTGAGCCTCCTGCAGCAGAAATTGGCCCAGTATTCCCAGACCAGGCAGGAAGCAAAAAGAATGATGTGCTCCACCAACAAGTAGCAATGCAAGAGCGAATCATTGAGACCAGTAAGGTCTTGATAGAGGAACAAAAGGCTTAGATGTTTGCTTATCACCAGGAAATAGGGGCAGCAAAATAAAATGTAGAGGGGGACAGAGCAACCCCTGATCATCATATAAGGACCCCTCTACTCAGGGACTCAAACCCCTTCAATAACATGAACTCTGCCAGCTTCATGTCTACTGGCTCATATGAACCAGGGGCCATGGGGATGGTAGAATATAATAGAGTTGGTAAAATGGGACTGACAGATCAGTACCCCCCAGAAATGGATGGATGGGTGTCTCTGTACAGATACCCAAATGTTAGGACTAATATCTCTGACCAGGAAGACTCCTATGAGGGGAGAGTCAGGGAATTGGATCCTCCAAAAACACCACCTTCCAAAAGATTAGTTTGTGAAATTTGGTGGGGAACTCCAGGAAATAAAGCCCAAAAAGAGTATCCTGAAGACCTCTACCCAGTTAGGACAGTGGGGGGTGGGGGTACTCTGCCAATCCTGGGAGAAGGGGAGAGTCAGAAGACTCTTCTGAGCACCACAGGAATAGGGGAACTAGGCCCAGCATTCTGCAAGCCCTTCTCAAGCTCGCAGAATCAGGAAGTGCCTAGAGGTCAAGAAGCCATCTCCAGTAGCAGTGCCTCTGAGTCTGAGGACGAGTGGACTCGGGTGACTAAAACCAAAAAGGCAAACAAAACTAAGAGAGCTATGCAAAAAGTTCCCCTTCAGCAGATCAAGGCCATTAGGAGTTTTATAGCTCCATATCATAAAAATGCAAATTATTCTGTCCAGGAACACCTAGAATTATATGAACAGACGATGGACACGTTTCATCTGAAGGACAGCCAGAATTGCATACAGTATGTGAAGTGGACATTCTCTCCTGAATACTCCAGTTTTTTTGTGGGACTGGAGGATCAGAGCCTCTCAAGATGGTCCACCTACAGGTCGGCCATCTTAAAACATTTCTCTGCAAATAGAAATCCCCAAGAGGCTCACAAGGCAGCCTGCGATTTGCAGTGCAGGGAAGATCAGGCCCCACAAGAATTGTACAGGAGCTCAAACGTGCCTTTGTGCAGACCACCAGGAGGGTGTGCACAGATAGTCGGGAGTTCATCACCATCTTCTTCCATGCACTCACCAAATATATAATGACCTCGCTGGTGAGAGACTTTCATGAGAAGAGATCACTGGACTGGGTCATAGAACAGGTGACCTGCATTTATGATGTACAAAAACCTGTAGATAGCAAAAACATAAATAAAATCCCCAAACCAGCCAACATCCCTGCTACTGCTAGGGTAGTGGAGGTGAAGGTTGCCCCCATTTTAGATCTGGATATAGGGGGCCTAAAAATATACCTGTACAAAATCCATCCAGCCAAAGAACCAAAAGGCCCTCAGGCCAATCCCAGACAGGTGGTAATCAGGGAGGTAATCCCATAAATGGGACCCCTAACTCCCCTGATTACATAAGCCCCTGATACAAGGTTAACAAACCCATCCTGGGGTATGTGTAGACTCCCCCAGCCCAAGGGGGGGATCCAACCAGTTAGATACCACCCCAGGAAACTTCCCTCCCAACTTTCCCCAGGAGGGCAGTAATCCCCCAAATGCTGGGTTGAGTTTCTTTCCCCCGGTACCCTCAAAATGTCAACCTACAGAACAACCCTCCTTTCTTTCCCCACTTTCCAGAGCCCACACAGCCCAATCCGGAAGAGGGGAGGCCAAGGTGGGAGGGTTACCCAAATTTTCCAAACAGAGGGTACTATGGGAGAAGGGATAGTTACCCTTTCTGTGATTCACCTAGGATGGACCAGAGGCCCCCATACCAGCCAGAACAGGTGTCTCAACTGGAGCGCTAGGTCCAGAACCTGTCCCAGGATCTGGGTCGCATGTTGAGGGCTCAACAGAACCCTCAGATGAACATGGAGGCTCAGAACCCCACAAATCAAGGGTCTGGTAATCCAGAACAATGACGGGGGAGCACCCCGACAACTCACCGGTTCCAGAGGAGGAGGCACGGGGGAAGGGAGGTGTAAAGCCTTAGAGGAAGCTTCCTTCCCCACCTGTAAAAAGCCCCTGGACACCCAGGAACCAGAACCAAAATCTCCAGCCCCTGAAAGTTTGCAACCCAAAGAAAAGAGAGCGGGTAGGAAAAATAAAGAACCCAAAAAGATCCATTTTGTGGAGTGTAGGAGTTTCGTGTACTCCAATTTGAAGGAGAGGGATCCTCAGAGGATTCTGGGAAAAAGATTTTCTCCTTCAGGGATGGGCGAACTCCTCCCAAAGAAAAATGGGTCCCAAGAGATCCTAATGAAGACTGGGTGAATGTGGGGACTGAGTTAGAATCGCCCATTACTGAACCCCAGAATGATAATCAAGACAACCACACTGCCCAACCCTATTCTGGTGACTGCCTCCAAAAGAGGTGGGGGCGTGGCCCAGAATCAAAAAAAGGGGAGCCCATAACTCCCCAAATATCCAACTGTCATATTTTTTCTTGCAGATCCCCAAAATCCCACACAGAATCATGCCCAAACTACCCCTGTGTCGGAATCAAGTATCAAGAAATTGACCAACCTACTGGCCCAAAATGCACATTATCTCTGCCCCCTTGAGGATAAGGAGGTAAGATTGTATTCCCCGGTCCAAATACAAGGGCAGTGTACAGTGTTGGCACTGGTGGACACTGGATCCCAAGCAACACTTCTTTCAAAGAGGGCCTTTGATCAGCTGAATTCATGAAGGGAGGAGAGATACCAGATCCCTCTTACCCCTTTTCCTGGACAACTTCATAACTTCGATGTGAATGAAATTCCCGTTGAGGGAACTGTGGATCTGGAAATTAAAATTGGGCGACACAAGGTGAAACACCCGGTCATAGTCGTGACTGGAGGGGACACCCTGTCTGCTGGGAAATTACATCCTGCGAAGGTTGTCCCCCCTGATAGACTGTGTAGACAAGGTCCTCTGGACCCAGACTAACCGGCCAATAAAATTAAAAGATAGTGTCAACCATGTTAGTTTAAATGGCACATGCCACATGGTTGAACAAAAACAGATTCATATTGAGTTCCATTTTCAAAACTACCAAATCCCTGACATGACAGTAATTGCTGTAGGACAACAAACTGCTGATGTGAATTCATCTCCATTTCCGAAAATCAACCTTCCTTCCAGTTTCAAGTGGCATTCCACACTGGAAGAAATACTCTGAAATTCTATACAGATTCACAATCGGAAAATTTCAATTACATAGTCAAAAATGATGAGAAACCAGCTCAAAGTTTAGCTGACATTCAGAAACTTGGAGAACAGTTATTCATCCCTATTCAGTTAAATGAGCGGAAGGAATCTGTTCTCGCCCGAGTGTGTGTGAACAACGGTAAGAGCTTTATCAGCGAAGCCATGTTCCGAAAACTCCCAAAAGATCCAGCCATTCCCACATTTAAATTGATTCATAAATGGGAAATGGACTTGGAAACTCCCAATTCCAAACATCTTCTGCCTAGCAGGTGTATGCTCAAAATTTCTATAGGCAACAAAAGCATAGTACATAATTGTTGGGTCGTGCGAGATGTCCCTGCTGCATTCTATTTAGACAGTGACATTCTCAATCGCCTTGCCATTAATTTGGGCCTAATAAACTACAAAGCCTGATCCCGTTTATGGGGTAATCCCATGGACTTTGATGATCCACAAAACGCATTTTGGTCAGCCCAATTGCTGCCATATGCAGTTGAAGTTTAAATTGGAGAGGAAGTCACCATCCCAGGACGGATACGACTATTGGCACTTTAATTGAAAATTAAAAGAGGACAGAAACTGCTAAATCCTGACGCATATGTTCACCTCAATTCCCATCTCCAACACCAAGGGCTGGGGTTAAACCCAACACCATTAGTCAATATAGAACACAACATCATTCCAATACTGATGGATAACAGGGACCTAAGGAGTATCACTCTGGGTGCAGGCACCATTATTGGAATGGCGGTTGATGACTGGCATTTTTCCATAGATTTAGGCAATGAACTGATAGGACAAATCCCCAATGATTGTTTTGACAGTGACAATGACATAACACCGGACAGGATCTTCACCCGCCACGAGGGGAATTTCCTGGTGTACTCTTCCTGCCCTTACGGCAAGGAAGAGGTGACTTGTGACTTCAGGAGGGATGAGGTGATCTTCCAAGTGCACAAGGACTGTCTCCCCTGCCTCGAACCCTCTGTCCAGGTCAATACTTTAACCAGTGACCTCTCCATCAAGCTGGAGGAGGCCGCTGAAATAGCCAAACCAGAAGTCTTTCCGGGCTTCAGGCAAATGGTTGAAGAGGGAGTCAACCTAGCTGATGCATGTGAGACTCTGAGCAAAAGCAAACGTTGAAGCAGGCGTTCTTAGATTTTCAAGATCTCTTTGCGGTGAACTCATATGACAGTGGTTGCACCAAAATTCATACAACAACAATTCCCACAGACCCTGGCATGACTTCAGTGTTTGTGAAGCAATATTGCTTGCCTATCACATCCATGGAGTCCCTCACAGAAATTATCAAAAACCTTGAGTCCAGTGGGATAATTTGTCCAGTCCACAGCACCTTTGATAATCCGGTGCTGGGGATTTTAAAGCCAAATGGCCAGTGGAGACTCTATGCTGACCAAAGGGAGCTTAACAAACAGGTACACATGTCCCGATGGCCTCTCCCCTACATTGACCAGGGGCTGGCATAGATCTAGGGGTCAGAGGTATACACTGCCATTGACATGACCAATGGGTACTGGACCGTACCTGTCAGTAAGGAGGACCAATACAAGCTGGCCTTTACCTTCGGTGGACAGCAATACACTTGGACCTTTGGATACATCAACTCCGGCAATGAATTTAACATATTCTTACACAAGGCCATGCCCGACTTGGGTGAAAGGGGCAACCTGACCTATGTAGATGATGTTCTGATCAAAAGCTCAACTGTGGAGGAACACATAGCGGAAATCCGTTATGTTCCGACACAGTTGAGGGTTGCTGGAGCAAAACTATCCTTCCAAAAGGCGCAGTGGTGTAGGACCCATGTCAATTTTTTGGGGCATGAGATAACTCCTGAGGCTCTCTGTCCCCAGGAAAAGAAAGTGGAAGCATTCCCGAAACTAAAAGACCCCACAACTCTGTGTGAGCTAAGGAGCCTCCTTGGACTGACTAATTACAGTAGAAAGTTCATTGAGGATTATGCAGGGGTTACAAGACCCCTGATCCATTGTTGAAGGGGGGGGTCAAGTGGGAGTGGGGTCCAGAACAAGCCGAGGCAGTAAAGCAACTCAAAAGAGGCCTCTCACAAGCGCCTTGTCTAGCTTATCCTGTCAAAAACAAGGATTTCTTCTTGGAGACAGGGTTCTTGAATAGATGCTTGACCACAGTATTATATCAAAAGCATGACAAGGCCAATAAAGTCATCTCCCATGCAAGTAAGACTTTATCCTCTGTGGAGGAACAATTCAACAATTGTGAGAAGGCACTCCTGACAATGGTGTGGACATTGAAAAATTACCGCCTGTTCATCCAGGGGGAACACATCATAGTGGAGACTCCACACCAGCCTCTGCAATATCTCCAAAGTGACAGAAATGAATTACTTCCTAGATTCTGTCAATGCAAGGCTTTCCTGTGGAGGTCAAATATGGCCAAAACAAGAAGAGTCCCCTCGTGCAAGGTCTGGCTGACTTGCATGATTGTGCCAGAGAAAACTGTCCCGAGGACGAAAGTCTTAAAATCCAGGACAACATGGAGGTGTACCATGAATTCCCTGCACAAAGTCTATGAAGAAAAGTGCGAGGGAATGCCGGCTGTTTATGTGGATGGGTGCTCCTACCATGTTGAAAACAACAGGAAATGGAGCTGGTAGCCGGCGTTGGGAATGCCTGGGTGAATAATGCCCCGGAACCCTCCACTGGGTACAAAATTGGTCCCTGTAGTAGACAGGTGGCAGAGCTGATGGCAGTTTATGAGGCTATCCTCACTGCCATCCAACACCAACTCCACAAACTGGTCATAATCACTGATTCAGATTATGTCCAGAATGGGTTTGTGGAGCACCTGGTCAATTGGATAACCTGAGGCATATTATGTGCGAACAAAAAAACACTCAAACATGGTAAGCTAATACAAAATATTGATGATCTGGTCACCTCTAGTGGGATGACCATCTACTGATTTAATCACAGCTCAAAAAGGGGATCCAATCATTGTATTGTTTTATCAACACATTGAGGACCCTAAGAACTTTCCCCTGACGGATACCGATTGCATTGGCAAAGAGGACCTCAGAGTGTTGATGAAATGTCCAAAAATGTTCTGAATCCAAGACGGTTTGTTGGTGAGGAGATCCATATCTGGCTGTGACCAGTGCGTGGTCCCTACCTCATTCCGAAGCCTGATGCTAAATCACTCCCATGATGCGGCCACAACCAGTCATCGGTTGTTTCATACTACATTAGAAATCTTGTGAGAGGTTACATACCTCGACCAATACTTAAAGAGGTGTCTTGTGTGTGCTCAATTTCAGCCAACATCACTCACACACCGAACTCCCCTCCAAAAGAGGGGGATGACACTGCCTTGGTCAGATTTACAAGTAGATTTCCTCAGGCCCGTGATTCGCTCCTCTAGGGGGGAAAAGTACATGTTAACAATAACATGCTTGTTTACTAAATGGGTGGAATGTCTCCCGGCCCCAAATTGCAAGGCAGAAACAGCAGCTGCCCTGATGATCAATAACATCTTCATGCGTTTTGGAATACCCCAAAGGATTGAGTCAGACCGAGGTAGTCACTTCACCAGTGAAGTGATGACAAAGATGTGGGAGATACTTGGGGTAAAAAAGAAACTACACATTGCATACCACCAATCCTCTAGTGGTGGAGTTGAGAGATACAATAAAATTATTGTGAGCATACTAAACAAGTTTGTGGCAGATTCTGGACCAATAGGGATATTCGATTACCACTTGTCCTGATGGCCATCAGATCAACCCCTTCTTCTGCAACTAAAATGTCTCCATATGAGCTGATGACTGGATGAAGGATGGTGCTATCCCAGCAACTGAACAATAGAACACAAGAGCAGACACTTAAAATGCCCCCACAACTCATGAGTATGTTGAGAATCTGAGAAAACACCTTCAACATGCTTTTGCGTATGCTTAGCGAAATCTAGAAAGATTGGCAGACAGCATGAAGACCCACTATGTTCTTAAGACAACCAAAAAAAAATACCAAGTAGGAGACAGGGTCTACTTGTACAATTTTCAAAGAAACCAGACCAAAGAGCGAAAATTCTTGCCTTGCTGGCGGAGACATTTTGAAATTGTGGACAAATCTCACCAGTCGCCTACAGAATACGCATCCCTAAGGGCGACTTGACAGAGGAGAAGTGGGTCCACATCAATAAGCTAAAGAGTTGCCACCCCAGGCACACTTTGCAGCAAATAAAGGAGTCCATAGGAAACCCAGTGGGAGATACTTCAGAAGCATAGGAATATTTCAAATTGTCACTGAATGCATGCGTATATCCTACTGCTGTCATCCGATTGGAGGATAGTTAGTGGGAAAATGGTCATAACCGGTTTGTGTTCTATTTTATAGATTTGCACTGATAATACCGTCATTACCAAGGAGGACCTCCTTGGGGACCCGCAAAAGAAAACCAGACCCGCAAAAGAAAACCCAAGGAAATCCAGAGTGTCGCTCCACACCAGAAAAGAAAACCTGAGAGAAGGCTGGGGGTATCGTTCTACATTCCAACCAGAGGCAGTGCGGAGAGCGTGTCACAGCATTCGCTGATGGAAGAAGGACTCATACCCAACTGAACCTGCTTTTTCAAGAAAAGAGAAAAATCCCAATTGCCCGACTCCCCCATGACTGGAAGGCCAAACGAAGTTGGGGGGGAGGAATCTGTGGGATATTTTGACCCACTCAGCTGTGCTATGCTACATCACTTTACTGCATTGGTGCAAGAAACAGCAAAATGGCTGTGCTGACTCCTGTGTGCGCCAAAATCTCTTAACTGTGTTTTTGTAACAACCAGAAAAAGGCTGTGCCACCCTGCCACAAACATATTTCAGGTGGAGTGGAACAGAGTACTCACTGCAGGAATGACACTTTTTCAACCTTAAAAGTGCTGTTTGGCGCTAAATTCATCAATTTCTCATTGAACCACTGTGATTAAAAAGGCCCTGCAATGCCCAGGATCATCCCCTGTGTCTCAGAGGAACCGGGCCTTATTTGAATGACAGCTCCTGTCAAATGTATCCTTGAAAAATCAACCCAGAGCTTTATTTTCATTTTACACGGGAATCCACAATTTTGCAAAGTTTTACATGTATGATTTTTATTCTAAATCATTTTAACCTTCCATTCATATTCAAAGTGTTTACTTTTGTTCAAATTATAGCTCATGATTGTAAGTATCTTTCCAATGTTGCTCCCATAGACATGTGTACTGATTTAAGAATGTTTGCATACATTCATTGTTTTACACAGCCATTTCCGAATGTCATTTTAAAGTGTAAGATTTCAAATCCGTTTTTCTCTCTTGTTTGGGGAGGGAAGGTTGGATTCAAATTCTGTTTTCCATTCCTTATTCCTGATTACCTGCTGCTTCCTTATATCTACTTAGAATTGTTCATTTGTGGGTTGAGGAATATTGCTGGGGGAAATCCTAACTCAAGTGCTATCTTTCCAAACAAGCCAAAAGTGTTATTTTCTCTGGTGTTTTACTTTTGTGTTGCTAAAGAGTGAATTTAAGTGTCTTACATACCTTTTTATCTGTTATTGTCACCACATTGGTGATTGCTGCTCCCTATTCAAAAGCATATGTTTGATTTGAATTTTAAATGAATAAATAAATATTACCTTTACCAACCGGCCTGATTCCTGGCCCATTGTGACCTGGGGTATTTGAGAAGGGGTGTCATATGAGTGGTATATTACTCAGAATATTGAACCTATGTTCTATGTTATAATAAAATAAGCATTTCAGCTGTGCGCTGCATACTAAACTGAGACCAGGGTGTATCGCCTGATTGAAATACTTAACAAAATATTGGGAAGTAATTGAGTAATTTTTGGCTAATTTTAGACAAAGGGCCTCATTACGACTTTGGAGGTAGCCATGGCGCTATTAGCGCCATGGCTGCCTCCAAAATCGTGTCGGGGTCCGGTCTAGTGGAGAGGGGACTTACCGGCACATTCCGCCCTAGGCGGACCCGATAAGTTCCCATTCCAAATGCCATTCCCCATTCACATTTGAGCCCCCATAGGGCTCAATGGGAAGGGGGAAGACGCTAATAACGGGCCCGCTAATTGCAGGCCCGTTATTAGCTCCAAGGTCCCTTAACGGGTCCCGTAAAGAACGTGTGGTCAGACCACACGTCATTTACGGTTCTCGCTAAGGGACCTCGGAATTGGGTGGTAAGGGATTACTGGCACCGGTCTCCTTAACGGTGCCCGGTATCCCTTACCACTCACCTCGTAATGAATCCCAAAGAGTCAAGCCTCCTTACTCAACAACTGGAAATTAGCGTATTTGCCGGTTTGGACCGCTTGTGGCAGTTTGATGTGTTAACTCTGCCAGGACCATGCTCAGCCAGCCATTAAGGTGCGTGGAGTTACAACAGTGTGAGCCAGCCAGCTCCTTGCGCAGCAACACACTGATTGAGGCACAAGGCATAAGACGGAAGAGCAGTGTGCATTAAACTGCAATTGTAACTGCCGAAAGGCATATATTTCTCTTTGCAGTGGTAACTTTGGGGCAGATGCTCCTTGAACCACAACTAATTTTCTTGTGAACAGTGTCCATTTCCTTTCCTTTTGGTGACTGTTGGATACGCCCTTTGAGCCACAACAAATACACTACAAAAGGTGCTTATCTCCTTGCTTTGTGGTGACTGTGGAGCAAAGCCCTTTGAGCCACAACTTATTACACTGTGAAAGTTGAAGCACGTCAAGTGATTGGTGCTACTGTGGTTGTGATTTCCGAGTCTGTTGTGTTGGACGTGATTCTACCGTCTTAACTTTAAAAAATATTTTTATGTGCTGTGACTGGTTTAAATGCATCCTAGAGAAAGTCAACATTCTAATGCCTTGTGTCCCTCTTGTAAGCATGGTGACCGATGAGGAATTGATTGCTGAAATCAACATGTCTCTCCCATTATCTCCCCAGTGTACCTCAAAACTGTTGTTAATGAATGAGATCGAAATTGTAAAGCCTGTGCTATGTGAGACCGAGACACTTCTGTCCATAGTCCTGGAGGATACCACAGCCCAGAAGACAAAACCTCGACCCATGGCAATTGAATCGTTTTCCATTTAAAGAGACACGGACCATCAGAACTGATCTGGGATCGGGACTAATCTAATTGGAAATAAAAAAATGCTGACTCCATTGCTGGAAAGTAATAGTATATAAATGTAGCAAAGAGAGCTTGAGGATAACATCTCTTCTCTCGAGGCCCACAGTTGGGACGATACTCCCCAATATCCCCAACAGTGTTATGTGCCTGATTTTGACTCTTCTATCTCCTCACTTGACACATCATCTTCCTTTAAACCTGCAAGGTAGTCCGACATTCCATTCACTTCAAACACAGCGGATGATATTCCTGTTGCAAATTCATTGATTGTAATAAATTAGGTACTATGCATGTTGGGGAGCCTATTGAACGGTTTAAAACTTGAAACCAAATCCAACTCAATACTGCTTGAATCTCTGCTATTTAAATTTGAGAATGTCAAGCTTCACATGATGGTGAAAGACATTTTATTTAATCAAAATCTCTCGAAAAAGCAGGAAGCAGGACAAGACCAAACTGCACACATGTAAGCTCCCTATGAGGACGTTATTAACACCTCTGCTGACCGATCAGCTAGAGCTGCTCGCATGACCAGGACCATATATCCAGTGTGCCCTGATGTACCATCCTGCACTGCTGAGTGTTGTAAAACATCATATATACATACGCAGACAAAAGAAAATGACTTGTTACTAGTAGATGGAACAACTCTTCTAGCACCAGTGAAAGTGACTGCACCCCAGGGCAGAACTTGAAAGTCATTTGTCTAGATGATATAACAGGGTGCAGGAGCATCCAGAAAGAAGACAGCTCGACCCATCTTAGTCATTCTGATGAAAACTCATACAAAAAAAGCTAAATCCACAGTAAAGAAGATTCCACAATTAAAGAAATAAAAAAAACTGCAAAGTCAAAAAGGCAAACTCTTATTCCTCCCACCAATTTGTGAACTCATTGTCCCAACAACTGGTTAATTCAGTTCTCTAAAATATCTCAAAAACCACAGGTCCTGGACATCTACCAAATAATGAGCATTCTGCAATTACATCACTGCTGAAATCCTCTGAGTCCCAATCTATACTGGGCTCTAACCCCACAGTGGTAGGACCGATCATTACAAAATCTTGTTTACCTGTGGAATTAGACTCTGTCCAACTACTGCTGGGTAATCAACAAAATAATTTTCCACAATGGTTATGGCAGCACACTGTGGCTTATCAACAATTGGGGTAACAGAATCTTCTGCCAGTGTATTATCAAGTCTACAAGCATTCAAAGTCCCCCCAATACCACAGTCAGTGGGGAATATTAAACCTACAGAAGCCTGGTGCAAATATCTAGAATCACTAAGAGTCTTACCTAGAGAAGATTGCCAAACTACTGGAGCGCCTAAATAAGAATCTATGAGTGAATTACAATGCTCGCAGCGCGCTTTGTCATATGTCCCTCCAGAGTGTCACCCATTTGGTCCTAGGACACCGAATAGAAGGGACATTGTACAGGGTAAACAAAATTATTATAATGCAGAACAAAGTACCTAATCTTAATAGGCTTCTGATTGAAAGCGTATTGCCAGAGAATACATGTTTAACTATGAACAGGACAAATATATTGCACTTACTTCAAGAGATTCCCAGCTTGGAAGGGATCTCAACCAGAGATATTGAAAGGGTCTTTTTTATAGGTATAGGACTGATAGATGTGTTGTCTTTCTAAACTATAAACGTGTTTACGATCTAGTATTAGAAGCCCGGGACTCACTGGGAGCCTATCGTTTTGAGATTCCTCCTTATTTTGATGATAGTGATTTAGGCATGCAAGATCAATCTAATAGTAACCAAGGGCGTGATGAAATTGAATCTTTGAAGAGAATTATGAGGAACTCTGAAGAAACTCAAGACTGGTCATGGTTGTTCAATGGGACGACTAATAAATAATACCGATGCCAATGATAGCACACTAACCTTAGATTTGGCATGGTCAATATTATCTTTGTACACCAGAGGACATCCTAAACGTTTCTCTGAAACCAGTGTGGGGGTGGAATTCATGTTACACTTGGTGATATGTCTCCAGGAGACATGGCTGATGTATCCACCCTCCTTTGATAGTTTTGTTGTATTATTTCAGTCAGCCCGCTGAGGGGATCATGGTCGACTGTCGGGAGGACTACTCACCTTAGTGAAATCAGATAAGTGGCTTACTGTGGTGTCCTCTATCAATTTGAGTTTTGTTTTCTAGGCAACGCATGTACAATTACTACATACTGTGATGGTGAATATTTTTATTGTTAATATCTATAGGCATGAAAAACCTCTAGGGCTGCAAGACATTTTGGACCATCTGGTATCAACTGTTGAGGGTCGGAGGGAGGAGTTTGGGGATGGGAAAATTCTTGCTCGGGGTGATTTGAACTGTGAATGCCTCAACCAAACTACAGGCATTAAACTTTATAGTTCCCATATCACCTCCTCTCACAAACAACACAATGGGAGTCAATGGTTGGACTGCCTTTGTGGTCTAAGCTTGACCCTATTACACGGGACAGTAAAAAGAGATGTTCCCCACAAACCACTTGGTCTAATGGGGCATCCCTTTCCACAATAGACTATCTCTTTGCTGGAGGATGGCTGTTCGATTTTTGTAGCGAGTTAAAAATGACCCTACCTCATTGAGCAATCATTCAATGTTGGTTGCCAAATTCTGCACAGGACAGACATCAAATGGTAATGAGAATGTGGGCCCTGTAGATTTAAACAATAACGTTGAGGGTAATTGTCTAATATGGAGCCGCTCTTTAGTGACTAAAGTCAATAAAACACTAGAAAAGATAGTGTCCTCGGCCACTGAGGAGTGGAGGTATTATACATTCACCGCACAAAATGTTGATGGTTTCTTACAAGTTCTAATTGAGCCCCATAATTCACAGGTAATAAATCTGATTAGGAGGGTACGTAAAAGATCTGACTTATCATATGCAGAAAAGAAAACCCTAATTAAATCCCTTTCTCAACCATATAATAACTGGCTGTAGCAGAATCGTGTGAAAAGAACCCAATATGATGCAGAGGCTATGTTTGAGATCCTTTTAAATAACTCAGCTGAAGCATTCTGTAGATTGAATAACATAGAGTCATCCCAAATATGCCATCAAATTAATGCTGTTGCAGAAAGTGTTTGGGTTTCCCACTTTGAAAAAATATATCACAAACCCTCCACCGATCATGAGGTAATTCTTTTAGACTTGCACAGCCAAGAGAAAATGGCAACATGCATGTTTGGTCACAACATTGTTTGTGATATAATTAAAGGAATCAGTTCTTCCCCCGCCCCAGGACTGAATGAGATTTCAAACATTCTGCTCAAAGGGAATCCTGACGCTTGGGCTAGTGCGTTGTTGAGCCTTTTGTTAACATAGTCGACTCAGGCTCCTTTCCTGATAATTGGTTACTCGCCCATGTTGTACCTATCTATAAAAGGGGAGACCACACCTCCCCTCTCAACTATAGATGATTGCCATCCTTGATGCTGATAGCAAGGTGTTCTCACACATCTTGCTGTCACATCTAGAAACATGGGCTTGTGAGGTCCTTAGGTTACAGAAATGGCAGACAAGTTTCCAGTGATATCTCGGTATATCTATCAATGGTTCAGTCGTCAACAGAGTCCAACGGCTAGCCTGGGAGTCAAAATATACAAATGTGTTCATCGCCTCCATTGATTTGTCCTCTGCTTTTGACGCAGTTGATCGGACATTATTACGGACCAAATTAAAGTTGTGGGGTGTTCTAGATGGCTTGCTATGTTTAATAATTGGCCTCTACTCTTCCTCTAAAATCCAAGTATGTCTGAACCATTGTGGGGCACTGTCATAGATGGCTTGCTATGTTTAATAATTGGCCTCTACTCCTCTAAAATCCAAGTACGTCTGAACTATCGTGGGGCACTGTCAAAACAAATTCCAACTTTTCATAGCGTTGTGCATGGGTGCATATTGGCCACATGTCTATTTAATCTGTATCTTTCAGACATCTGTCAGCACCTATAACCAGGCATCTTTATTTCGCCCAGAATACAACAATTTAAACCTTTTTGGCTGTCTTACGTGGATGACTTTTTGCCATTTGAATGTACTGCTGTTGGCCTGCAAAGACTATTGAATGTGTTTACAATCTACATGAATAAACATGCCTTAAGTGTAAATCCAAACAAATCAAAAATTATGTAGTGCACAAAGTCTTGATAAAAAATCTCTTATCAATGGAAAATTGATGAGACAGTAATTGGGAAGGTCGATTCACTCATCTATTTGGGTTTCTTTATATCCTCCAAATTAAGCCAAGTCAGCCTGTTTGAATGGTTGAAGAAGAGTGTCTACAACTTGACCATTCAATAAAGGTTGATCAGAAATATGGCAGATACACTTTAAGGCCAGTCCTAAAGTTCTCTGCATGTAAGATCATGCCAAAACCCTTGTATGGGGCTGAGATCTATCCATTAGTACTTTTGGACTGTTTACTTAACCACCTTGGAGGGCTTGATTTGGCGGAGACTGCTACGGCTGCCTAACTGTGTACCAATTGACACAATCAGGTATGACTTTGATATTGTGTCATTACGTGCTCAGGCAATTTGGAAAATCTTATCACTTACAAGGAAAATATTGTTCCTCTCTGTGGCATTCTTATTTGAAGATTTGAATACTATACTTGAGGCCCAGGGAAGCACATGGCTTGAAGAAGTCCACTCTTTTTGTATTAAACTCTTGACCGAACTGGGTAGCTCTGTATGGGAGCTGAGGCATAACCCAAAGCATGCTAAAAAAATATAATTTGACTCAGATTGGATTGCAACTATTATTGTATTTCATTTGTACCCCTCACTTAATCACCTTCAATTGGATCATAGGAAGCTCAGTACCTTGGCCCACTTTCTTTCTATATATCCAGCTAAATCCATTAGACATGCTTTTCTAAGATTTCGGCTAAATCTATGTTAAGCAAAACAAATCTTAGCAAGACATGGGGCCATTAAAAATGATGAGGTGTGGTGTCATTTCTGTAAGATCGCCTCTGAATGTGAGACATTAAAACATCTACTTATCTCTTGTCCAGCTCTTCATGGGCACAGTTGGATTTTTATGAAAAAACTGTTTTTTGGCCAAGAGACCATGTTAATACCGGAAAGTATCTGGTCCGCCTGTTTACCAGGCCACACAACCTCAACAGTCTTAGCAGTATTTAACTTCATTAACTCCCTGGCTCTGGAGACTGAATCTCAAGTATAATGTAGTAAAACACTGATTAATGACCTTGTACTAAATTAAGAATTATACTTTCATCGTGGTGTGAGGAAAGAAGGTTGAATGTAGAATATTGTTTTATCTTTTTAAATTTGTTGTTAATATTAGTCAAAAGACTTAGTGTAAGGTGTATTGTATTTAAGTGAATGTTCTTAAGATGTGACTAACTGTTTTATGAAATTGGTGATTGATCTTTACTGATTTATATCTTTATCTTCTTTTATGAATTGTAATGTTTTGCAAAGTTGTGTAATATCTAGATGTTAAAGGTTGTTTTTAACCAAATAACATTCATTTAAAAAATATAACGAAAAATGTGTCCATTTGAGCTTCTTATTCACTGCTTTTTGATTCAATTATACTAGTTGTCATTGCTCCTCTTGGCCGCTAGAGACTTGTTCTTTATGAAACTTTATAAACTTTATACCATTTTCATTGTCCAATACTTGGCTCTTGCAAATGTTTTTCTTCTTCTTTAATCTAAGAGAAATATGTCCCATCCTTGGCTTATCCATCTGCTTCCCTTTGTACTTTATAACTATTTCTTAAAAATAGAATCCTTGATCCGAAGCCAACATTGACTCCTCTTTGTTTTGCACACAAAGCTGTTCTTCTAGAATCTCCTGACTCTACAACCCTAATTGGCTTCTGAGGTAGTTGAATTGACTATTTACACAAGCTGGTGTCTATTTTCCAACTGTCGTTGTCCGTGCCACATTATATATTCCTCTATAGCAAGCTTCTATATATCTTTTCTACCTTGTGTTACTGTGTATTTACACTTATTGGTCAGCAAGTTACTTTGTCTTCTTTTGCATTAATGATTACTTTATCGTTTGGTACATGTTTCTCTTATCACTTCAGTTACATTGTCACGCTTAAGTATTTTCATATTGTTTCAGCATGGATTTGTCTATCTTCTCCATGACATCACTCTGCGGTCATCAGATTTCACTCAGCGCACCATGATGCCCAATGCTGCGTGCTGTCATCATTTCATATGGCATCCTTCCACACTTTCAGTGCACGGGTACATATGATACAGCTGTCTGAGTGCATATCATCTCTCATACACTCGATGAGGTAGAGGCATAACACATTGATTCTCACACAGAACCCTTCTGCTCTTTCAGTATGATGGCGGTGAGGGGGCGGGAACAAGGGAAAATGCTTCTATCTGCTCCTCTACACTCCTAGTGGAAGCTCTCACAAAAGAACTCACCAAACTCCACCTCAAATGGGCTGATGTACCTCTGATGAACCTGGACTGCAACTCACTTTTCCAAGAACTCAAAACTACCCTTTCAAACAACATCAACCACCATGCCCCAGTGAAATGGTGCACCCTCAAGCCTAATCCTTCAGTACCCTGGTACACTCAAGAACTCAACCTCAATAAACGGACCATCAGAAAACAAGAAAGCAAGAAAACAAGAAAATAATTGGCAAACATTCTGCAGCACATCTGACATTGTCCTGCTCAAAGAAGTGTGTGCTACACGCAGGCAATTGATCAACACTGCCAAGGCCAACTACTACCAGAACACCATAGCCAAGGCCAACAATGAAAGCAGAGCCCTCTTTTATGCCATCAGGAACTGCACCAATACTCTTCCTGGCCCACCCCATACAAACTACATTGAAAAATCCACCAAATCGTTCTTCGTCGACATCAACATTATCCACCAACACATAGACACCAGCACCACAACTGACAGAACACTACACATTCCATCTCTCAAACCACAACTACCTGGACAACTTTCAAGACTCTAACTATAGAAGACCTCACTGCCACCTTAGCATCCCTCAAGGCCATATTGTATGCCAACGTCATCCTCCTTGCCTCCTACTAAAGACCCTTCTGACTGAAGCACTCCTCCCTTACCTGACAATCATCAACAGCTCCCTAACTCAAGTCCCTTTGCCCTTGACCACCAAGACCAGATAAATCTACCCACTACTTAAGAAACCAACGCTGGACCCTGGCAATCTCACCATCATCCTCCACATCACCCATCTTCCCTTCCTATGTAAAATCCTTGTGATTGCAATAGTCACACAACTCTTCCAATACTTTTAAAACAATACACTTCTTCAGTCCTACCAATGTGACTGCAGACCCAGATGCAGCACAGAAATGGTTACCATCAAGGTGATTGATGATGCCCTTAAAATCCTTGATGATTACCATCCTTGCTTCTAGTTCTCCTTGGCCTCTCAGCAGCATTTGACACAGTAAAGCACCAGACACTCACTGATAACTCACATTGTTGCATGGGGATCAGCAAGATTGTCCTCAGCTGGTTCAAATCAGTCTGGCGAATCACCAACAGTTCTTCCAGATCACCAACTCTACCAATCAGCTATTGAGTCCCACAAGGATACATCCTGTCCCCCATTGTCTTCATTCTTTACATGGAACTGTTCAGAACCGTCCTCGCTCCACACAACATCCACATTTGTCATTACTCAGATGACACACAGATCTACCTCAAGATATCCTCTATTGAAGACATCCACAGGCTCAAGGCCTGCTTCATATTGATACAGTCCTGGATGTCCATTGCATACCTGAAGCTCAACCCCTACAATACTGAATTCCTACTGTTCACTAGCACCAAACACCCTGACATCCAGACCTGGCTCTCTACTATTAACCTCAAGTGATTCACACCCAAGCTGGACACTTTTGCCAAGTCTCCTGGTTTCAACATCAACATACACCTCACGTTCAAACAGCACATGGCAAGACATATGCACATGGCCTGGTTCCAATTTTCGCTCCTGCAGAAAATCAAGCTCTTCATCCTAAAAAACAACTTCAGATCTGTTGTCCAAGCCTTGGTCCTCTTTCACCTGGATGATGGCAATTCCTTTTTGAAGGCTACCACCCTGGCATTCCTGAAATGTGTTCTGCATGCTGAAGCAAGATTCATTAAAGGACTCTGCAAATTTGACCACATCACACAACCCTCAGGGAAGTGCCCCTGCAAACCCCTATCATCTTCACATTCTGTTGCATCATCTACAAGGCTCTAATCCTGAAGTCTCCAGGCTACCTAACTGAGAAGCTCAACATCGTTGTAGGCCTGCAATCTACCAGAACTAAGGAACTGTGCAGACTTAAATTACATTGGTATGGGAAGGAAAGAACCAGAAGACAGGCCTTCTCTGTCTACACTCCAAGATCCAAGAACCTCCTTCCCATCACTTCTAGAGTTCAGGAAAGAGCTCAAGACATTCCTCTTCAAAGAATGACTTGCCCTTAACACATAGGTCAACACACTCTCCAATCCCCACCTTACCTGAGACTTGATGATGTGCTCCCCACTGTCTCCCCCGGTTGCATCTAGATCCCCTGCTGCCAATTGCCCACTCTCTCCCTGCCTTGTTAGTTCCCTGCTCCCTTTTTCTAAACTTCCCTCACTGTGTTCTTCCCACTATGATTGTAATGCACTCTGTTGCTTCCCAAAGCTAGGTCCACGCTCAATAAATACCACAATAATAATAATAGCATTATTAATAATAATAATAATAATAATAATAATAATAATAATAATAATAATAATAATAATAATAATAATAATGATATTGCATATTAAACCTATTTCCCTCTGGGCTCAACCACTTAGACCCTCTGGTCTATATGAGACATCTTTGCTCAATAAAGGATTTTCATTTACTCCCTCATCAATGAATGACTATACAGATATCCAGATTGATTTATTCAAATGATTACACAAACCTTAAGCTCAATAAATCTGTTTGATATCCAAGTTAAACAGTATATTGCACCCATACCTAAATTGCCATTTCAGATGTTTCAATTGAATCTTTTTTATCTACACATTTCCTCCTATCATTGTAAGACAGTGCCTAGGAATCTACGATATAAGATGTATTGAATACTCTCAATATAGAACAAAAAAACTATAAAAATTAAGGATTTTACCAACAGGTCCAACCTCACCTGTGCTTTTCAGAGAGACAATGTTATTGATACATTTCACAAATAAGTTATTCGGAACATATATTCCCTTGAAGATACTTCACATCATACTCCCAAATGTAACTTAACACCCCAATAATTATTAGCTCTGAGGAAACAACTTTCTAATGATCTTCTGATTATTAAAGAAGCAGATAAAGGAGGAAATGTTGTGATGCTTAACAAGCACAATTATATGGAGATGCCCCATAACCATTTGACTACACCAGGCTGCTACACAGAACTTAGGTCTAATCCCAAGAAGGCTATTTTATTGTGTGCTCTGAAGTTGATCAACCCATGGCATAGGAGAGGTTTCTTGACTGATGAAGAAGGAACTATTTAAATGTGGAACACATTACCATGCCAACCATATATGTTTTGCTTAAATTACACCAGAGTTTTGATCGAATACCTGAGGGTAGACCCATTTTGAGTGGGATGGGAGGGGTTACTGAGCCATGGTCCCCGTTATATCAATCAAATATTATTGAAAGAAGCCATCCTTACCCTAAAGTATTTGTGGGATACAATGCATGTTTGATAAATTATAGATGATTTAGAATGGGAAAAGGGTAATGTTCTTGTTACCCTAGACGTCAAGTCCCTTTACACATCTATCAAACACGACTTAGCTATTGAGAGTGTAGACTATATTTTTCGAGAGAAATCTGCCTCTTTTCACACACATATTCAGATAATAAAAGAGTTCTTATATATTTTCTCTCATCAATAGCGTGTTCTTGTTTAATGGCACATATTACAAACAAAAAGTTCGTATAACGATGGGAGCAAGATTTGCACCTGCACTTGCAAACTTTTTTATGCACCAGTTCGAACAAACGTACGCATTCACAGATCATCAATTTTTTTCCATATATACAATGATGGCGTCAATATATAGATGACATGATCATAATTTGGAGAGGAACAGCGTGTGCCTTATCAGAGTTTGTCACATATTAGAATGCCGATGGTGTGGGATTATCATTTACTCATATATCTAGCAGCTCCATCATTGACTTTCTAGATCTTAAGATCAGCATCACACCAACAGGGTTTGTCAGAGAAACTTTCCGGAAAGCTACTGCAATGAATTTGTCATTGCATGTGACCAGTTGCAATAGGAAGACACTGGTCTCTAATATCCTAAAGGGGAATCTATAAGGGTTAAACACGACTCTAGTCAGAGATTGTATTAGGCAGTGCACTATAATACATAGCAGGTTTTTGTCTAGACAATATTCGAGAAATACACTTAAGTCAGAGCAGCAAGTGGATAAAATACAGAGATTTGACGCCAAGGGAAAAAGGGGTCTCTAAAGACAGCGACACACTTCGATTAATCACCAGGTATAATACTGATAGCCATTAAGTAAACAATATTCTATAAAAAGCATTGGCACCTTTAAAGAGCTGAAAGAGTGGATAGAATCAAAACCTAGCATTGCATATAATAAAGCACCCACACTGAGGAGAATTTTGATACCTTCCTTTATGTCAAATCCACCTAGGATCCGGGACTGGCTACAGAAGAGTCAACCTGTCGGGTTTCATAAATGTGGTACTTGTTCTATGTGCCCGTGCGGCCTTAATATTGACATTTGTCAACTTTGGGAGACTGAGGGCACATCATATTTGGAAATGTATTAACTGTAACACCAAGTATGTGATGTATTGTATTATATGTGTCTGTGGCTTACATTATATTGGAAGCATCAACTGAGAGTTAAAAATTGAAAAATCGTTGTGGTGATTGAATTATGCTCAACAGAGATGTGGGGATACATTGGGCCTCATTACACGGTAGGCGTTAAGGGTTTACCGGTACCGGTAAGGGCACCAGTACCGGTAAACCCTTACCGCCTTACTACGAGGTCCCTTTGCGGGACCTGACCTTAACGGCTGGTTTTACAACAAAAAAAAAAGGTGAAAATACAAAAAAAAAAATCGACCATTTGTCTTTCGACCAAATTGCGTCGACCATTTGTCCTGTCGACCTTTTTTTCGACCAAATGACCGGTAACCGCTAATTACGGTACCGCAATTTGCGGTACCGTAATTAGCGCCTTCCCCATTCCCATTGAGCCCTATGGGGGCAAAAATGGGAATGGGGAAGTGCCTTGGTGAATGTGGAATTATCACCCCCACTCACTTTGGAGTAGGACAGTAATTCCGCCATCCACCAAGGCAGACACAGTAAAATACCGGCGGCAACCATGGCGCTAATAGCGCCAAGGTTACCGCCTACCGTGTAATGAGGTCCATTGAGTGCTGATTGAGGGTTGGATGCTCAGTATGAACCTCACTATTTTTAGTTAGCACTTGAGCCAATGCCAGGGAGCCCATGCATGGGGCCAGATGCATTAGGGATACTCATGTACTGGGGCGAAAACCACAAATAAATCATCATTCTATTATAAATATTATTATAACATTGTTTGTAGCTACTTAAGTTCCTGATAGTGTCTTATATTGGAAGTTACATACCATCACAAATGGATTAAGTAAATAATTTGAATTATGACTAGTGTGGCAAGATGGTAATTGATGAATCCTTGTGGTTGTAATTCCAGCTTGTAATTGCAGGAGGTAACTCCACCGGAGTTACTGAGGTTGTGGCCTGCTTCATATTAGTTCTGAAAAGATTCTTTATTTAAAAGCATCAATAATAATCATATTTACTGAGTTAAAGGTTTCTCAAATTACAAGCTTATGCTTACTTCCAGGGTGTAAATGCTATCTAAATTCTTATATAGCTGACTCCATGCCAAAATGTCGTCCAATATTATCCTAGTTTAGAATTCTGGCCCATAACGGTGTTCCGGAACATTTACTGAGGCTGTCAGGGGCCAGCTCCCAGAGATTGCTGAATATGCCGAAAGGCATCAAACATAGGTAAGAGCTGGGGGACATTTTTCTGATTCAATTGAATTTAGGTATATTCCATTTCAGTAGCAGGACAGACTAAACATTTAAAAAATTCCTGTTCATTCTGCTTTTTCTAAAAGAACCATTTACCTCACTGGCCGGTCTGTATGAGCGGTATCAGGTACTAGTTATCCTTGTCACATATTGTTTCATACGAGGCAGTGGCTGTCGTGGTGACACCACAAGTTTGTAAAGAAATTGCAGCTCATTTGGCCTTGGCTTTTTCAGATTAGATATTCAAGAATAGGAAGTCCTCCTAATTTAACTGATCTCATTTGGAAGTATGATTCTTTTCTGCTCTCCTTGGAAAGTATACCGGGGTGGGTCTGCATAGGCACTGTAATCAGATTATAATTAATAAGGGTTTTTACTGACAGCTTTCATGAAGTGACAGCAATTGGTACATACCAGGTAACCTCGTAGAACAGTAGGCACCGTTTTAGGAGTACTCAATGGGAGAATAATGTTTTCCTATTTAGGAATATGACTGATGGACAGCTCAATTATATCTCAGTTCTCTGGTGGGGTGATGGGCACGAGGCGCCTAGGCTCACAAGACAGTGGTGTATATGTATTCTACAGAGCTTGTTTATGCATGAACACTTAGGGCATGGCAATGGCGCAGGTGTGGAACTATCCTAGGCTAACAAGCATTGAATTGGTTTGTATATTTTGAAACCGATGTAATGAGGTGTCCTTTTTTGTTTCATTTTCCTTGTGTTTTCTTCTATTTGTATTTGTCCTTCTTTTTGTTACTCTTGGTATAATATTTAATATTGTGATTGACCTCGAATTACAGCTGTATTGTATGCCCTGTTTGAACCACATGAATGGGACAGTTTTAAAAGTTGATCCCTCTACCATCCAGTATATAATTGGGGCCGGAAATGGTGAAAAGCCCCCCAGGGTGGGATCATCTCTGATAACTTTGATGGATCTTTTGGGAGAGCAATTGCATGGGGCAGATCCTAGTGTAAGGCTTTGATGGATCTTTTGGGAGAGCAATTGCATGGGGCAGATCCTAATGTAGGGTCACCTCCAAGATCATTGGATGGGAGGTGGACAAATGTAGGCACAGACTCAGGAGGCCGAAAAGGTCAAACGTGTTGGACCTATTTAAGCACATTCCTTCGCTAAGGTCCTTACACTATGGTGACGTTCACCATATCTCTTTGTCTCTGGACAATTAAATCGTATGTCCTCACATTTTTTCTCAGATTTCGTTTCCAATCTGGTTTGGGCCCAAAGATCTGTCTTGCAGTCCTTGGGCTATCAAATGGTTGAATTAAACTCAGCTCATGCAGCCAGACTGTTTCTCACACCATCTAGAGTTGCGCCCAAGGCGTTGGGAACTACAGAGGATATGATATTATGTGTAGAAGATTCTATCAAGTCCTGTTTAGCACACACTACTGGGACCAATCATACAGAGGACTGGTCATGGATTGAGTTTGCTATTAAAACCTCAGTGTCTCTTAAAGCAGGGGCCAAACAGTCATAGCAATGGGGAAATTAGGTTTATATCTTAGAATAATTGTGGACTAAAACATTTTTGGCATATATGGTGTGGTTTGCCTTAGCTACAGAATGTCAGTATTCTGTTTATACACGAAACAATATGTACCAAGAGGTTGTTTTGAAGGTCAAAACACGTGTAGGCTGTGTGTGTTGATTAAACTAATATCTCATCAGTGCAGCGTGATTGTGCATATTTCCAATCCATACTTCTACAAATGTTATTTGTTTGGTAAGCTACTCAATTGAAAGTAACTGGTTCAATTGTGCTGGCAGCAATTATTAGGAAACTGAGCTGTGGATTCATGGGCACTAACCTTTGATGTTCACTATGGGAGGAAGATATTCGCCCAGCCCTGCCCTGGATAGGAGCAAGCAGCCAGCCTAACCTATCCCCTTGCAAAACAAAGCATTTTATAGCACCTATATTTACAAGGAATTGCAAAAAGCATACGTTTTACTCCCAGCTTTACACATATAACAACCTGCTGAGCTACCTTGAAATCGTTCTGCTTTACGATGTGTCACTCTACCTTTCAAGAATTCAACATCAGATTTCTATTTCATATTGTGATCAAAATCACTATATTACCAATCGTGCAGTTAACATACATGACTTTAAAGTCAACAGTTTTTCATCTCCAGTCGCACTGACACTGTGCAGAGTTGTTTGGGATAAACTTTCAGAAAGTGGAAACAGTGAACATCTCTCCAGTTGGAAAGGCAGGTTCCTACCTCAATAGTTAATGACCAAAGGGAGATGTTACACAGGTTTCTTCTGTGCTCAGCACCATTGCAGCACCCATGGGTGATATATAATCTGTGAGACTGAGCCTGATCAAATGTTTGGCAGTAGTGGTAAAACACCTAGAAATTACCATTACAGGATGTTTTGCCACTCTGTCAAATCCGAGTTTTGTCTTTGAAACTGTTCTTAAAAGCTGCCTCTGTATGATTGCAATTACTGCATACAGTAACTACTGGAAGCAGAACTAATCCGACCCCACTATTCATCTCCAAAATGAGGAAAAAATGGAAAGGTTGGCATAACTTGTAGTCATGTGATCCTAAAGGGTCACCCAGTAATTACCAAATGTGGCAGCAGTAACAGAATTTGGCGTATTTCATCCAGTAATACCACACCAAACAATTCATAATCAGATTAACTGTCTTTGACTACATATCATTGAAATGCAGCTATCCGTTATATTACTTTTATTGGACTGACTCGTTTTTGACTGCATATTAGTTGAAGCTGAAGTCAGAGTGGTGTATTTTCTGCTACCCACCATCTCTGACTACATATTATTTGAAGCTGAGCCTGGAGTGATGTCTGTTTAGTTAAAAGGAAAATGTCTTTTGCTGAGTGCAAACTCTTATGTGGTTGAACTATGAGTGTTGTATTCTCATTACAAGTATCCAGTCTCTTGCTTGTATGCACATCACGCATAACAACAAGCTGAATGTTTTCCAAACAATGACTAAACATAGGTGAACAATACATGGATAACCCAGTGGGAAGTTTACAGAAATGTATAATTAAGTCATGTGGATCTTTCCATTAATCCCCATTGGGACTCCATGGAAGTTGGTCTTTACTTCACCCAGTAATTACTGTATACAGTACTGTATTTGTGTTGCCGTATTTTCTGCCGTAGAGCAGCCGGCAAGAATACAACTTGGATTTTGGCAGAGTGGTAAAACACCTGTTAATGGTAAATACTGGTGTTTTACCACTACCGGTAAACTTGTGCTCAGGCCCTTAGTCTTCATAAAATCTCTCAAAATCTGTCTGTTCACTAGACCTCAACAAAAGACAAGAGGTGATGGCAGGAAGGTTTAGAATTAATCTTAACAGCTGGCATTTCTATGGGCAATACTCCAGACCATCGATCTTCACCTGCCAAGCCATTACAGAAGGGGAAACACCATATGCAAATCATGTTTAGTCCCACCCCATAAGGGGCAGTTCAGATCGAACTGCTAAATCACATCCCTTCTGCACAATACCACAAGCATTCCCTGACATGTTTCGGCCTTGATGGGCCTCATCAGTGGGTGTCTAGGCCCAGCAGGCACTGGACCCACGTCTGGGCATACTTGTCCCACTCGGGGTGACTATAGCAAAATACAAGGAGGTGATGGCTGGAAGGTTTAGAATTAATCTTAACTTCTGGCATTGCTCTAGGCAACCCTCCAGACCAGTGTCCTTTGACTGTCAAGCCATAAAAGAAGGGAGAAAAAGACCACATGTAAATCAGGCATTTAAACAAATAATTGCTTTAGACAAACTTTCAGATTCTTTTGATGTACAGTCTTAACAATATTTTAATATTCACAGAAAAGCAAATCCTTTCTTTTTGCATGTAAAACTAGCAGACATCATAGATAAAAACTAAGCTTCAAACGGTGAGCTTTTGCTCACTTTCATGGCCTATTAAAAAGCTCTATATTTGGTAAGTAACTGTAGTGGTGTGTGGGCTTTCAGTCTGAAACATGCCACCACAGTCAAAGTTTCACCCACGTAAACAGTTGCACATATGAAAAAGCACTGCTAACAAAGATTAACAGGTTGCAAAGTAAATATGAGGCCCTTCTTAAGGTGTTGCCTAGGCTAGAGTGTCCGAGACTCCATAATCACTCATATGTCCTTCACATAGAAGCTTTGGAGGGCCCTGTGAGCGATAAGTACAGCTCAATTAGCCAAATGGTGTTACATGCCCAGTAAACACACTAGCAGCTCTGTAGCTGTATGTTTGGTTCACCTTTTGTCCTGCATGGTAGGACCTGAAGGTGACCTGATGGACACTGTGAGTGTGGGAGAGAGAAGGAGAAGGCAGGCTCTACTTTCCACAACAAAGGCTGTAGGGTCTTATTTCTTCATTGTGGACAGTTACATTAAATGCTTTATTTTTCATATGCCCCCGTAATGGAGTACTGGTACTCTCCTTCATCTTGGAGAAGTCCAGGTACTCAATATGGTAAAAATGATGAGTGCAGGTACTGAAGGTGGGTTAGGACTGGCCCATTTGAAGCACTTACCTTGGACATTGAAACCCAGTCATGTCAGTGTTCCCAATTTTTTCTCCCCATCACACATAAGACATTGACATAATCCTAATGTCATCATCAATTTTAACAGTAACAGAACAGTAACACCACCTCAATAAGATGAATAACAGCACAACTTGAACTCTTCTGATTCAGTAAAACCCTAACATTGTAATTGGACACTTTAGGAGCCACAGCCCGACTCTTCCTTCCCAACCTTTTAATCTATAGCAGCTTTAAATTTCACAAAAGCACCATAAGCCACACAGCAAGCAGATGTATGCCTGATAGCATTTTAACAGCCAATAGAACCTTACATAGAAGCTCAATGTTAATTTCACAGCCTCCTACATCTTTAGCTTTATCACGTACTGTTCTCTGCCAGGGACTTTGCAAGTGTCCCAGCGCTGTCATCTTATAGAACTCATAGCCAAATATCAATGCCACAAACCACATCAGACGGTAATAGCACTGAGGACTCTGGTACTAGATTCGGCCCACACTCATCAACGCCACATGTTTGGTACCTGCCTTTCAAGTATGCCCCTCTTTTTTTTGGCAAACCCAAACACTGCGAGGCCACCACAAATTTCAGAGATGTACCATACAAGACCACTTTACAATATAATACATCAGCACCCTGATGGGAGGAGCCAGTTAATCAGGTGGATAGGAACGTGGGCTGAAACCAGCAATCTCAGCCTGCGTTCCAAGCCGGCTGATGGCCTGTTCCCCCAACCATCTTCCCCCACCCCCTGTCCCCCTTCTTTTTATCATTACCACCTCCCCACTTACCTCATTTCAGCAGTGGCAAGTGCCACATCCGCTCCTTCCTCTTGGCTCCTGAAGGCCGCCAAGGAAAGATAAGAGGGTCTCTGTATGGAGCCCCACCTTCCCTTTCCATAGTGTCCATCTTTGAATAGTATTTTCCTTCTGTGAATGGGATGCCGTGAGGCGCCCCATCCATGGAATGAAAATACTTTTAACTAGCCCGGTCCCAGCACTTGGGACGGGTGCTAATGGCATTTTAACTCGGGCTGCTGGGCCATTATGGTCCGTTCTAGCCCTTGGAACAGGTGCTCAACGCAAAACACTTTTATTATTTTTGTTGTTATTATTATTATTATTATTGTATTTATCGATTACCATTGATTTGTGTAATACTAACACTTTTACAGTACTTAGGTGATGGAGTTATCCACCAGGAAGCACTAAATAAAAACGTGATATGATTTGTATTGTCTAATTTGAAATAATGGACATGGGTTTGTTAGAGCGTTGTTATGGATGAACTGCTTAAAAATCTCAGTGGGCACCTTAAGGAAGACAGTTGGACTGTCGTATGGAGGTCCATCATGTACGTTTAGCAAGAGTGCCATTAAGGGTGCTGTGGGTTGGACCTTAAAAGGTTCTTCATAAAAGGGAAGCCTGGAAAGGGGTGGGGGGTGATTTCAGATGCTCATTTAATTATTTCATGTTTCTATACTTGTTTTCAAATGTGTTAATGAAAAACGCACAGTAAAACACTCGTAAGACTAAAGGTCTTTGGACGTTTTTTAGGGCTTTTGCAACTGTTGAATATGAGTTAACTTTTTAGGGTGTATTTTAACTTGAAGCACAATTTGTATTATCTTAAGCCTACTCTGAAATGCATAATATCACCTTTCTTAACCAGTTTGTAAAAGTATGTTTACTGAAACCAATTTTCCCTGTTGACTCCTATTTGATCTGCAACCACTCATCTCCCTTGTTATATTTGTGCTCCTTGGGTTACCCTCTGTAATACTGGTTTCTAGAGACACCACTGCCGAGAAGGACAAAGGCACTTCAAGCCCATGAACCCTTTTTTATAATATCCTGTCCGGTAAGGAATTCAAAAGAAGAAAACCCAGCAACAGGCAGAGCTAGAACTAGCAAGAAGCAATCATAAACCCTTACCTCTGCAGTAACTGAGTCTCACAGCGAGCTGGTTTTATTTGTGAAAAAAGAAGCAATATAATCTCAAATTGATTGGGATCGTATTACTTTACCCAATTCATCTGGGGTGCTGTGAGTTCCCGATACATTTTAAAAGTTCAGAAGTGTTAGACTGAGCAAATTAAATTGTATTTGAAAAATATAGCTTTTTAGCCAGCAAAATATATTTTTGGTTGGACAAAAAGTAGTTGCCCACATTTTGCTTTCTCGGTAGCTAGAGAAGATGGCCCATAGCAACGTTCTAAACATCGCCATTCTCGTTTTAATTCCCTCAGATCTGTAGCAAACCATTGCTTGCCTGAGTGTACAAGAGATTCTGACAACCCTTTTTTTACTGATCTAAAATAGTTATTATCTTAGAATTAAAGGCCACAAGTAGGTTATCAGGAGATTCGGTCACCCCTAATGTACAGTTTGAGTAAAATTTAAGATGAAAAAAAATACATGATTAGAATTAATATATACAAGAGTCAGTGTCACCTTCCTATACATCTCACAAGAAAACTTGATTACATGGTGGTCAGCTCAAGATATAGATACAAGAGCATCACAGGTTTCCTTTCCACAGTCCTTATGAATACACTTCTACTCAGGTAGCCTTATATCAGTATTTTACCAGAGAGGACCTAGTTGCTATTAGAGATGCATGAGCATCAGGTAATGCGCTAGAAATGGACTTACCACTTTTGGGATGTAAAAGATTTAAAATAAGCTGCATTGTCTTTCCCAAAGCTCCTTATACTGATACATTTATAAAATTGACAAAGATAGGTCTGAGTGTCCTGTTAGACATTTGAATAAAAATAAAAATTGTAAAACAGTGTATCTCTTCAATCAATACAGTCTCAAGCTGCTGCAGTGACAAACTACTAAACAAACAAAAAATATGTTCCCTTAATCCCTAAACAAACGGGAAACCACTATGCCTTTTCAAGGGTCTGTAACTCCTGTGGCCAACGAATGAGCAAACTGACTGATCTGCATTGCATTTCCTGAATGCGGACCAGATCAGGTTCTGCTGGACTGGCAGGTTCTGTACTCTGCCATGAACCCAACTCTCTGGTAGGAGAATGTACCTTCGGGAGTGAACCAGGTAATCAATCATAAGGAATTCCAAGCTAATCAATAATTCTCAGATGTCATCAATGACATTTGTGATGTCATCTTTGATGTCCTGGGTGTTAGTCTTAGCAATGCACAGTGGTGGCGTGAGTTATGGTTGCTTAGCTTACCACAACTAGAACATTTCAGGGTGTTTTCGGTTTAACTTGGAACCATAACGTCCCTTTAAGAATGTTTTTGTACTGAATTTCATAGGTTTTTAATAGCAGAATTTAACCATAACCTCCCTTTATCAAAGTTTTTTTTCACTGAATATACATATTCATAGTGTGAATTTGATAGATGTTTACTACGATTTCCTTTACTTTATAAACATGTAACATAGAATATACTGAACCCCCTGCTAGTGATTTTGATGTCCACGGACTGTGCGTATGTCCATGGACGGACGCGGAAAACATCAACACTACCCAAAAACTCAGGGGGTATCTTAAATTATTACATTTCAATCATTTAAAACATTTTGTGGAGGACCACATAAAAGAAAAAATTAAATATCATTGTCACACATGCACCTGTTCCCCTTCTCCATGTCCCAGTCAACTATCCCCAAACCCTCAGTACCTAGAAAAACGTTATGATAAGACTTCCATCCCTTCATCCCCTCCCATCCATCCTCTCCAAACCCCTAATTCCCCTGTATTTGTGTCGGTTTCTGCTTCCCCCTCTCTTTCATACATTTTATAACTGTATATAATAAAACAAAATTATGTGTGTTTTAATTTAGTCCTTTGTGTCTTTTTTTTTTTAAAAGGCAGTTAGGGTGTCCGTGGACAGCGCAAGTGCCCGTTATGTCCGCAATTAACCAAAATGGAGGTGTCCTAAGAAAACTATACCTGTACGTACTGTCCGCAAGCAAAACAAAACTGTTCTTAGAACACACTCAGTGTCCGTTATGTCCGCAATTAACCAAAATGGGGGTGTCCTAAGGACACTAATCCTGTCTGTACTGTCTGCAAGCAAAATGGAACTGTTCTTAGAACACACTTGGTGTCTGGAATGTCCGCAATTAACCAAAATGGGGGTGTCTATACTGTCAATAGAACATCTACGCACATGCGCACCACAGCCATAGAACATCACGCCTGTCCGTAACTGTCCGTCTCATGCGTGTTGCACTTTTAATTAGTTTGAGGACCCGAACACTGTCCGTAGAACACCCGCACACATGCACACGACCGTTCCTGCACATTTGGTGTCCTGCGGACACCCTTCCCATTCACGGACGTGTTCGCAACATCATCATGTGACCGCACCCACGCTGAGCATGTGTCCTGATTTGCGCATACTGTCTGGGTCCCCGAACATTTTAAAAGTACTTTTTTGGACAATCCAAAGTTTTTTACAATTCACCATTGCACATTTCGCAGACAATGTCCCTGGCGTTCTACATACTTTTTGGAACTTTTTGAGCCTTTTTTGGGTGTTTGATCTGTCCGCAGACAGCTGAACCTCCAACCAATGTATCCATGTGTCTCCCAAAATCCAGATAATCTGTTTTCTAAAACACACAGCCATAGCTATCTGTTCTTCTCTCAGGAAAAATACATTTTGACAAACTCTCTCCTTACACAACACACCCAGTAAACTTTATTGACCAATCCCTTGAACTACTCTTTCTCATTTGCATACCTCTCCACCCCAAAATCCCTGTATGTAATACATGGTGTCCACAGACTACTGCCATGTCTGCGGACATATCGAAAATCTGAGCGTGGTGAATATAAATTGAAATAGTGTGATCCATTTCCCCTTTGAGGTTTGCTCTGAAAAAAGCTGTTTTTTAGTTTTTTTTGCAGATGCTTGACAGACATATTTTTTGTTGCTTTTTTTCTTACTTTACTCCTACAATCATCAAATAACCTTCTCCAAAGCAACCCTTACATTCCAAAACAGCATGACATTCCCCATTAAAGATAAAGAAATACCATCTTCTTTCAAATAAACAGCATTACTGTAATCAATATTCTCATTATTACAGAAGAACATACCAGCTCTAAGCATGAAAGCACACAGGCCTCGGTTGATTGCACACCTAGCAATGTTTTGCTGAGGACAAAAAACAGAACTACTGTCCCATATTGCCATAGGTACTAGTCCAGAAAAAAATTGCCAAAACTTGGCATTTGGAAGGATGTTCATTACTGTTTGAACCAAGTGTTCCAAATCTGCCAACAAAGTACGGGCACTGACATAGCCCAAATGCAAAGCACCACAGTGCAAAACTACCACATGGGGACTGTTCATCCTGCCCGCCCATATCTTCACAAGCTCGTACAATTCCCTGCACATTGCAATCAGGCACAGTGCTCCACACCACCTCCACTCCTTTAGCATCAAGATTGTTTGCCACATGCCTGCATTGAGCATACTGCTATAAGCCATGTATAAACTTATCTCCAACCACCAACACCCTGACTTTCTGCAACTCTGCCATCTTCACTACACACAGACTCTTTCAGCACAAATGCACATCCTCAACACCTGATTGGATAATCCCTACAGTCAACTTTCCACTCTGGATTTGCTTGAAAACCCTGTATGTAGCACACCCTGTCTGCGGACAGCTGCAATGTCCACGGACCGCATAACTCCTAGACAGCCCTTTTACCCTTTCCACTTTACTCTCTGTGCCATTCCTTCATTGGATACAGCTAAGCAGTCACACAACATTCCACCAATTACATCCAAGACCTCTACATCTGACTGCATCAGAGTGCAGCACTTCAAATGTACAAGCCTCAAATCATTGGAAAGCACCTACTACAATAACTACTGTACACGTCTCCAAGATTTCTACTTGCAGCTGCATAAATGCAAACTACAGGTGTGCATATTTTATGCAGAGTGCATGTACAAATCTTATAAATGCATATAAACAGAATAACTGCCACTTAGCCTGTGTAACCTATAAAATGAACTTACTATTATTTTTCCCATCTGCTATAATCAACTGTCACTTCCAAAACTATCTGCTATCCAAATTCTTTTTTTACACACACAGCTATCTAAAAAATTATAATATTAAAAGATGGGAGAAATAACAGTATAATTGTAGAAAAAACAATTAGTAGTGTATTATAAAATTAGACACAGCCAGGATAAGTTCATGCATCTTTATACACTCACACAGATAGACGCTGTCATTAAAAATCTCCCAGCTGAAATAACACTACTGCCTGTATATCACATCCTTCTGCTTTATTACACACACATTTATTTACAAATGCATACATTTTATGCTTTTCTATACAGTTTCTGCCTTTTACCCTATAAAAATAAGAAAATAAGTATATGATTATTTCTTCTATCTCCTAACATCCAATAACACAGCCTTAAGAAACCAAATGAGTTCCATACTCTTAGCATTATACTCATTTGCAAAGCATGTTGAACTAACAGATTGTAAGTAAAATATAAAGGCTGCACATAGTCAAAAGGAACTGCATCCACACGCTATGTTCACTTATCAAACAACAATACTACTACAAAAACATAAAAATCAACGTCTAAATTAACAACAGTGCTATAAACACACTAAATTACAAACTTCTTTCTTTTACTATAGTAGTGAAGACAACTCTCGTGAAAAGCAGCAGCATCTGAAGTACAAACAACAACTCAGAAGAAACCTGCTCATTCCAAACAAAAAAAGTAAGTACAATACTACCATAATGTTCTAACTGTTACTCAAACACTCAAACACACTGTGTGGTTGATTCATGGAATTTGTGCACCAAGAAACTGGGATTTGTGCACCATTCTGCCCACAAATCCCCATTTGTGAAACAGGGATTTGTGGGCAGAATGGCACACAAATCCCTGTTTTTCAGGGCACTAATTCCATAAATCAGCCCCAAGAATATTAGTATTGCAAAACAAAGAACTTTTTTAATTGTATACCATTTGATTTAGTATTAGTGCTTCTCCTCACCATTATCTTACTTTGTATTGTCATCTGAACCCCAGTATAGTAACACACAAATACAAGAATAGCCTTCACAACTAGTTGTAGCTGCCCATTGCACAATCACACACCTCCACATACATTGTTACCATCATACTCAGACACCCATGCACACAGCACACATACATTGAAGAACAGCCCAACCCAAACTTTCTTTTTTCCAACAGACCCCAACAAATGCCTACCAAAAAGCAAGTCTGTAGAAAGCAATGCAGAAGTAGAGCAAATGAAAATAAAAGTGTCCAAAATAAGCATCCATCTCTAGCAGAATTTGTACAAAAAGTTCAAACAAAAGATCTACAGGCCGATTCATGGAATAAATGTGCGCTGAAAATCTCTGCGCAAGCGTGCGAAATCCACGCACATCGATTCATGGAGGTCCGTTAGCGTGTAAAATCAGGGATGTGCGCTGAAATTCTGCGTGGTGCAGGCGGGCGCACACGTCATCAAACGGCGTGCGGTACGTGCACAGCAAAAGCGCACATAGCGCGGCGCACACAACAAAAGTAGGCGTAACACGGGGCGTAACACATGGAATGGGGAACAACGCGTGAAAATGTGAGCGTTACGGGGGAAGTACAGGAGGCAAATGCGCACACGCACGCCTACAAAACGTATTCATGGAATTAACAGGGCAAATGCGTGCGCCAAAAAAGACGCGCTAATCCGGAAACACGTACGCCAGCAGGAAGCAGGCGTACACGGACCCGCGCAGCATAAAAGTGCGTGCAAACAACAAACAAGCTCAGATGCTACAATTAATATACACCTCGCAGCAGTGGTCGTGGGACATCGCAGGAGGAGGAGAATAGTCAGGGCCAGAATTTTTACACCCAGGACCAGCCTTTTTGGAATGCCTGATGACCAGGTGTATGGGAGGTACAGGTTTCCACCTCACATAATACTCGACCTGGTGAGTGAGTGGAGGATGACCTCACATCACCCACCCTGTGCTCCCAAGCACTGAGCCCCTTGGAAAAGGTGCTCAATGTACTGCACTTCTTGGCCACTGGTTCATTTCAGCGGACAAGTGCCATAGTGGGGGGGGGTGTCACAGGCCACGCAGTCATGCTGCCTACACCAGGTGTTGGACATCATGACTGCACGCCCATCAGTCCGCAGGCACATATACCTGCCCAGAACTCCTGCAGAAAGGCAGGCTGTCGTCCATGATTTTTACGGGGTGGCACACTTCCCCAAAGTGCTAGGTGCCATTGATTGCACCTGTGTGGCTCTACATCCTCCCAGGGCAACTGAGCACATCTATAGAAACCGCAAGCACTGGCATTCCATCAACGTGCAGGTAGTATGTAAGGTAGTATGTAATGCCAACGGAATCATCATCTCAGTATATGCCAACTATCCAGGGTCCACATATGACAGTTTCATTTACAGAATGTCAACCCTAAACCAGGACCTTGAAGCTGGGCGGCATGGCGATACATGGCTGCTTGGTGAGTATAAATGCCTCTGCACATGCATGCATGTCAGATACTGAGTAATGTCACAACCCCACTAATGATACCCATCATCACCTCCCCAGAGGACAGTGCCTACCCTCTGAGCACCCACCTGATGACGCCAATTCGGAACCCCACCACACCCCCGAGGTAAAATACAACACAGCCCAAATTGCAACCCGGGGCATAGTGGAGCGCACATTCGGAGTGCTGAAGTCACGCTTTCGCTCCCTTGACTGCTCTGGTGGGCAGCTGCTATACGCGCCCCCAGTGGTGTGCAGGATCATAGTGGCAGCATGTGTCCTGCACAACATTGCAACCCGCCAGAGCCTGCCGGTGGACAAGGTGGTGCCCCCACATCCCCAACCACATGCACAGCCGCTGCGCATGGGAGGGGAAAGGGCATGTGGTGAGGCAGCCCATACACAGCTGGTGGCTAATTACTTCACCTAAAATCACACCCCTGTGGAGTGCACACAGCCCTGGTACATACCAGCTGACATGCAATGATGATGACATAAGGGACATAAGGGACAGTCAACTGTCACAAACATACCAGCCTGAGATTGGTCACCTGGAAGTGTTCCATTGTGTGCATCCCTACCAATGCATCCCTACCAATGCTGTGTCACAAAAAGACCCACATTTATGCTGCATGAATGACT
This sequence comes from Ambystoma mexicanum, assembly GCF_040938575.1. Taxonomy (NCBI): domain Eukaryota; kingdom Metazoa; phylum Chordata; class Amphibia; order Caudata; family Ambystomatidae; genus Ambystoma; species Ambystoma mexicanum. The sequence goes on along the minus strand of NC_090930.1, from coordinate 770,694,792 downwards.
ACCCCCTTGCAAAATACAACATGAAAACAGTGCCATGTCACCCAACCCCTCCCCATCTCCGCTACCCAACACACCATGGCATGTCATGCAATGTGAAAGCAAACAAAGGAATGCACAACACATGACACAAGTGTCACAAAGTGAACTGTCCCAAATGGAAACAGGCCACAGACAATATGCTCCCAGTAATCAATAACAAACAGCACACATGACCAAATACTTACCAGCAACACAATACAGCAACACAGGATGAAACATTGCCAAAATATGACAGTACCAAATAAAGTTAGTGCAAGTTTTACAACCTGAATAAGCCAGCATAACCTCCCTTTCCAACTGGAGAGTGTTGACGTCAGGCAAATGTGCCAGTGTACTGCATTCAACATGAACTGCATCCACAAAGGAGACAGCCTTGTGAAGACATGAAGAAGGTACCTGTGAATAAGGAGGAAGACATGGATGCACAAGCACATATCAATACACCATGCAGTGTTCAATACAACAACAATCCCCACTAGGGATGTACACACAGTTTTGACTAAAGACTGCCCACACAGCTCATGGGAGCCCAATGTCACTGTGCAAGTCACTGTCACTTGGTCACACCCTTTGCAAGCCCATGGAAAGGGAAGCAGGAGGGGTGTGTGTGTCAGGAATGCCCACGGGAGCAACACAAGGCAACAAACTGTAAAAAAAAAAAAAAGAAAAAAAAAAAAAAAGAGAAATGGCCATGTGGGCCACCTGCGTGGATGGTGCGAAAAAAAAATACCTCCATGGGCTCATGGCCTGCACGGCTACACTAGTGTGGGAGGAGTGCTGCTGTTGCTCTCATCACCCTCTGCTGCTGCATCAGGAGGTGGTGGTGCTATGGGAGGCAGCCCACGCAAAGCCCTGGTATGGTCCTCCATGGCAGCAAGCATGCGGGTGTGGAAGATCTCGTTCTGGAGGATGATAGTACGGAGATTCCCACGCAGCACCTGACTGGTTGCCTGCATTTCTGCACGCATGGCCTCCCGTGATGCCAGGATCTCCTCCCGAGATGCCTGCAGCTCAGCTGACAGCGAACATGTGGGCTGCTCCAGCTGCTGTTCTGACCTTAAATTGCGGGAAGCCTCAAGTTCACCCAGAGTCTCCCTGAGGTTATGGAGTTCTACCCTCAGGGCTTCCCTGTGGCCATGGCTTCGCGCAGAGTCTCCAGTGCCGCCCGTCGGTCCCTGTTGGATGCCAACATGTCTTCCCTGTGTGATTGGCAAATGGAGTCTGTTGCCCACTGTTGTTGCTCCATCTGCCTTTCAGGGGAGAGAATGGAAGTGGCCACCCTCTCCATTGCCTGAGCCATCATTTCAACGGATGCTCCCTGTTGGGCTGCTATACTGTAAATGGAGTTTTCCCATACAGTATTGCCTGGTGGCGTACGGCCACCACGTTGGCGGGCACCACACCTGTTCGGGGCAAGGCAGTCTGCACCTTGCTGTGCTGGCACTGCCTGAGGCTGCAGGACTGCATTCCCCCTCTGATCTGCTGGCCTAGGAACAGGATCAGATGTTGTGGAGTGTGACCCTGCATCCGTAACCGCCAAAGGTGGATTTACCAACACTCACATCCCCATAGAGGGTTCTACCCCTGGTGCAGGTGGGTTGGACAGAACAGAATCCCTGCCAGAAACACTCACCTGTGACTGCACATAAGTCTCATCATCCGATTCAGCACCTGAATAGAGGTCTGTGGAGGTGCACCCAGAGACACCCCTGGATAGTATGGTCTGCAGTAAGATTGGGTTTTCACCCACCACCACACCACGTCCCCCACTGGTGCCCGGTCGTGCCTGAGATTCCTCCTGGGTCTGCACCATCTCCTCAACCTCAACAGCATCAAGTGCGTCATCACCTGCAAAAACATGAAACACAAAAAATGGAAACAGGCATTAGCACCATAGCACACACATAGGCCTGACAAGCCAGAGATCCAGTACATGATTTACACATGTCCCACATGACTATAACCCTGGCATGCATGCACTGTCAATGAGTTGGAAGTGGAGGCAAAAAGCAGACACTGATGACACCAAGATGGAAAAGCAACACATTTGCTGCATGCTGGGTAGCACTGGCATCACATATTAGCCTGTGAGTGGCATGTCCAATACATATACATGACACATGCCAGCACACAGATGGCATGTAGCATAGCCATGGTACATTTGACAAGTACAGCCATATGTCAGTGAATGAGTACTGTCACCCATCCATGTGAGATGGACATGATGAGATGAAAAATGCAAAATGGTGTGACAAAATACGCATGTGCCACACACTGCAACACATCCAGTGTACAATAATAAAGTGATGGCAGGCAGATGTACACATCAATGGTTGGTCACTTCAACATGACAGGAAACAACTATCATGTATCAAATTCAAACAGGCACCAACAATCAATGTGAGCAGGCCAATACTCAATCAGCCTGAATGGTCTAATCATTCACATGACAAGGTAACAAATGTGGCCCAATGAGGGGTGTAATCAATGACAGAAGCATGTCACATATGTGGCATTAGGGCTGATAAATGTGTTGCAAAAATTGGGGAATTGAAACAATCAGTCTGAATGAACCCTGAAAAAATCTGAACAATGTTGTTGCAAGATGACAGTTCAAGGGCAACTGCAGTAATGTTGCGCTAATTGGCTACTGTGGGCAGAAGGGATACTGTCATACCCAAATTCAAGGCCGGTGAATGTTTTGGAGGAAGCACATGTGTGACCCAAACCACTCAGGAGTACATACCCTCAGCAGGCACTCAAAAAGACCCCTTCACCCAAACAAAATACACATGGATTACACACACATGCATGGGCACTCACCGGACAATGCGTCATAATCTGGTAGGTCTCCCACGCCTTGGATCTGTTCCTCTGTGACGAAGGTTCCAGCAAAAGACTCATGTTCAGTGAGTTGGTTGTCCTCTGGTGGAGAACCACCACCAGTCACTAGAGGCATGATTTGAGGCCAGCTTGTTCTTTGCTCTGCGTTTCAGGTCATTCCACCAATCATCAGCTGTGCGCCTCACAAATCCAAGGGCACTAATGATGTCCGTGATGGTCTGCCAGTGTGCCTTACGTTGACCAGATGTGGTCTTTCACCCTGCAGTCACCACCATTTCGCGGCTATGTGCTGACATATAGGCCACAAGTGCATCAAGTTCGGCGTCATTAAGCTAGGCTTCCTTGACATGCCGAGTGTGTAGCCGTGTCTAGGGTCTCAGCATGTACTGCCAGAGCACCCTTCTTCTACTTTTTCAAAGGTGGTGCGGATCCTTAGTGGCTTACGCCGCTCTGGTCAATAGGGGCAGAAGCGCCAGTGGACTGGGTACTAGCAGTGTGCAAATGCACAATGACCATAGGTCTTGGTGCAGGCATTGGCTGCAGGGTGATGTTGGCAGGGCCAACGTCAGTTTGATGGACCTGGACCGACACTGTCCCGGCTGGGAGACTCAGAGCTGGGGTGGATAGAGCTGCAGCCTCCCCACCCTGCCTACTTGGGGCAGCAGATGACATTGCTGCCCCAGATCCACGTGGCTTGGTGACAGCAACTTGCGCCACCACAAGTGGCTTAGACTTGCTGACCTGGAAGTCAGCCTGGGAGTCATCCTGTGCTGGTTCAGGTGCCAAAATGGGCTGGTCCAACAAGGGCTGAGCTGGGATGGTGTCAACTACGTTTCCCACAACCATGGGGGGGCATGGGTGTCCCTGATTGGTCCTCCACACACAGGGGTCTAGGGGCACCCTGCAAATCCTGGCCATGTCCCCTACCACGCCCACCACACCCACCTTTTGGAGGTCGGCCACCTTTGCCTCCCTTACCGCTTGGTCGCCTCCCAACCATGGCACTGATGTTGTTGTGCGTATGGGAGTAGCAGTAAACAATTGTCCTGGGCAATTGGGGGTGAAAGGAGTAGGGTACTAGATGGAATTCGTACCCTAGTGCTCTAGCAAGGCTGTCTGTGACCCCTGGGGGAAGATGACGGGTCATGCAACGCACAGGCACCCCGAAAACAAAAATGAACGTGCATGCAACCCCTCATAGACCACGTGCGTGGAAAAATGAACCTGCACTATGCTGTGGCATCCAGAAACACAAAAATAAGCGTACTCGTAATACACGCAGCCTACACTGACCTCTGAAGGGGTACACGACACATGGGGCAAGCACATTTGGTAAATACGTGCGCGACTCACTGTATGCCTTGAAAAAGAATGTGAAAAAGACGGGCGTTTGCGCATTGGCAACACCCCCGCCAATAGAAGAATTGTACGCTGTCTGAGGAAACAGGACAAAAGAAGAAGTGAACGCTGTTTGAGGAAACAGGCCAAAATAAGAATTGAACGCTGTCAGAGGTAACAGGGAGTGAACTGACTAGAAGTACAAAATTCACCCACTTGCTCTCCACGAAAACCATGTACAAGAAGATGGCGTCCTACACGTACCTTTTCATCCGGCCCACACGTACAACGTCACTTACGCGTGTACGCGCTGAGGCCCTTTCCTCCAATTACACGAGCTGACACTCGGTCGTACAGTTTTTGCACGTGTACCATGAACATGCACCCGTGTTGAGGGAAGCGCCCTTGCGCGTCACGTCACAGACATGCTTACGCGCTAAAGGGCCTTTGGTCCAATGAATTTGTGTACGTGTGGTGTCTTCACGTGCTAATTCACTATGCACCCTTCACAAGGGAAACACCCGCATGCGTAACGTCACAGATGCGCTTACACGCTAAGGACCTTTCCTCGAATTACATGCTGACGTGCAATTTTTTCACGTGCCAAATTACTCCCTATCAAGCTGGCCACGCGACAACACACGGAAGACCACGCTACTGCCCAGAAGGCCGAATTACTGCCCCCGAGAGTCCTGAGCACGCTCCCACCTGCCATCTGCTGCTGCCTGCCTGCCTGCTGCCCACGTGCCCTGCTATTTGCTGCCTGCACGTCAGCCAGGGGTGCAGTTGCTGTGACCACACCCTGCTGTAACTGAAGACTCTTCACTGGGATACCATCGCTCTACAGCCCAGCCCCAGGACCCAGTTGCCCACCCACACCTGCCTCTGGGGTTGCCATGTCGGGCACACCACCTCTGGCAACACTGGCAACCCCCAGCCAGAGAGGCAGAGGGCCACCAGCTTCAGTGCCAGGGAAGTTGGTATCCTGGTGGAGCAAGTCCTGGGGCAGTATGATGCCCTCTTTGGAAGTTTGCGTGCCGACTATGAAGGACGGACCAGGATCTGGATGGACATCGTGACTGCCATCAACGAGGAGCGGGTGGCAGTCCGCGACATCAAACATGTCAATAAGCGCTGGGAGGACTTCAGGTCCAGGACCCTCGACAAGGCCCGGCGCCTCTTGAACATGTCAATAAGCGCTGGCGACATCAAACATGTCAATAAGCGCTGGGAGGACTTCAGGTCCAGGACCCTCGACAAGGCCACCTGTCCGACCACCAAATGAGGGTCCTGGAACGCATATGCCCAGCGCTCCACGTCCAGATCCTTGAGAGGCAGATCCGTCTAGAGTCGAGTGGTAAGTGTACATGCATACTGATTGGACGCTGTGCGTGTCGTGGTGTGCCAGTAGTGTGCAGGTTGCACATGTGTTTTTGTAGGGCCATGTATGGATGTGTACGTACAGGGGCGTGAGGCTGGCACATGCGAGTCCTCTCATGTGTGAGACACATGGATGGTGTATGTGTGGGTAAGCATGCAGGCCAAATGCAGATGTGGGAGCACACATGTTTGAATTACTGTCTATATACGTTGGCATGGTTGTGGTGTCACACATGGATGTTGGTTCCAGCTGCATGTATCTGCACTGTGTGCATGTGCATGTGTGTGTATTTGACAAGTGTGCAACTGTGATGCAACATGGATGCATGTGACACTGATATGTAGAAGGTTGAATGCCAGATGTGACATGGATGGCGATCTCATCACTGCGACAGTTGGTGGAGATGTACACATGCATGTAAGCGTGGTGGCGTGTGTGCATGTCTTGTGCACTCGCCGTGTTTCATGTGATGTCAGGCTCACCTTCGGATGCTCATGTCATGATGCCCGCTCCCGGGGAGCCGGTTCAAGCCCTGCGTCCCCGAAAGCGGACATCCAGTCCCCAAGAAAGGACCCAGCAACCCCATATAGGGGCCCTTTGGACAGTGTCCTGGCGCCTATGGCGCCAGGCTCATAAAAGACATCAGTCCTGGCGCCTATGGCGCCAGGCTCATTATGGAAGTGCTTGGGTGCACTTACCTGATGCAGACCACGCTGCAGGATCCCGGCCTCCTTGAGGCCTGAAAGGAACTACTTTACCTGTGGGACTAATTTACCATCCGGGCGTGGTCGGGGAAGGATACATACCTGATTGGAGGAAGGATACATACCTGGAACTTCTTCCAAGGCTATTTAAACCCCACCCGAACAGCCACACGTGCTTCGCGTTGTTCTGCATCTAGCAGCTGGACGCTCACCGTGTCTGCTCCTGCATCCTGACTTCTGCCACGCCTGCCAGCATCCTGGATCACCTGCAAAGGAAGAGAAGAAGAGAACAGAAGAAGGAAAAGTCCTTACCTGCTAAATCCGCATCCCAGAGACATCTCGCCGACAATCCTGAAAAGGAAGACTTTTATTTAAAAGCTCATTGCGTCGATCGCTGCAGCGCCGCATTCCACTCACCTTTACAGGGCGCCTCCATGTTCAGCAGCGATCATCCGGATTCGCAGTCACGCCCCAGCGCCTAGGGAGAAAAAGACCAGAACAAAAGGTGAGAGAGAGAAGGGAATAAGGAAAGCTAAATCTCCATGTTAAGACTTACCTGTTGATTCATTCCCTCTTCATTTCGGGTCCGCACCGCATCCTGGCATTTCCAGACCCCGGCCCCTAAGGGGAAAAAGAGACATCAGCGTTAATGAGCGAATGAAAAGACATTATCAAAAAACGCTCATTAAAGACTTATCTGATTTCTACAAGGATTTCACCTCTCATCTCGGGTCGGTGCCTGTTCCCCGGCATTCCGTACCCCGGCCCCTATGGGGAAAAAGACACTAGCATTAGTACATTAATGCATGGACACCAGGGGAACCTCTTATCAAAAAACTTACCTGGAAGCCAAGCAAGTTTGGTTCTCAGCAATCCGAAAATCCAGTGAAGTAACTGGATACCAACGTGCCCCTGCATCAGAAGCAGGATGGAGAGCTCGTCCTTCGAGACCCTAAGGTGAGACGCTACGAGGAATCACAGAAGGGTTTCGAGGAGGGTGAGAGGGGAAAGTGGGAGGCCGATTGCATTACCCCGCAGAGAGTTAATCCCCTATTTTCGCCTACAGAAGGATACTTCTGCGAGCCAGACAAGCTAGATTTGGGGGCCCGGTCCAGTCCATCTTCCGAACCCTGCGCATCACCTTAGAAGAGGTCACAGCAGCGCGAACCAGGCCAGCGCCTCCGTGGGAGTCAGGTGAGCGTTACAGCTCATGCTGTTGTATGTGTATGGATGGTGCTGCCTGGTGCGATATTGCTGTGGAATTGCTCATGTGTGTGAGTTGAAATGACATGTGTGTTGGGGATTGTGATTCCATGTCTGAAGTTTGACACTGCCACTCATGTGCAACTGTCATGTGTGTATCAGTCCATTGTACAGTTCCCTGATGCCTGTGTCCTATCTCTCCCTGTCTGCAGCGTCAACTGATGAAGAGGGCGGAGAGGGTGCTGTGGAGCAAGGCGGCAGGGATCGCACCGTCAGCCGGAGACGTAAGGCCGGGCTCCCATCCAAGGTTGTCATCTCATCCGGGAGTGAGGAGTCTGGTGCCGCATCCCAGGCCGCAGCTGTGAGGGTAGGTCCAAGAGGCAGGGGTCGGAGTTGGACTCCTCGGCAGCAGAAGGGGCAGCTGAGATCCCACAGGGTCCGACGGAGGAAGATGGCACAGAGTCATCCAGGTTGGTGGGGGGTTTGGTGCGGGAGGAGGCTGTGGAAGGGACAGACATGGGGTCTGGAGGTGGGGATTCCACTGGTGCTAGTGGTGCAGTGCAGGGGCAGGGGGTGGGGGCAGCACAGGCCGCCGTGAGGTGCCTGTGTGTAATCCTGTCCCCGATCCGGTGACTACATCATCCTGCACCAGCAGGGATGCCTACGTCCAAACCCGTTTTAAGGGAGGTGATCCGCTTAAAACAACTGGCCTTCCTCTCCCTGCAGACGTGGCTGTCCGGGACCGGGTTGAGCCTGTTCTGAGTGGGATGGCATTGCGTCAACGGGGCATGCGAGGTGACCTGCAGTGTTTTCGTGAGAACACTGCACGTCATCTTGAATGCCTCGTTGACCGCGTTGACCTACTGGGACGGGTCACCAGGGCCGGATTCCTCCATTTTCTCGACCTTGTTCTGACCCCCTCCTCACCTGAACCCCCTATGCACCAGTTGTCCTCCATGTCATCTTCCCACCCATGTATCACCTGGGTACCCTGTGGAGCTGCCTCTGCCTCTGACCCTGCGGCCAGGCTGGTGGAGGACACATCCCTGCCACAGTCGGGAGTCGTACGTCCAGCAGGGGTGGACACCTCAACAACTGCACCACAGCCAGAGGAGGACGTGCAGGCAGCAAGAGCCAGGGCACAGGCACAGGCACAGCAGCAGTAGCAACAAGGTGGGAGCCATGATGGCTCGGTGCCTTCAACATCGGAGGGGCAGGTATCGGCCAGAGGGCAGGAGGACCCAGGATTGGAAGTTTCTTCCGTGTGGCAGCGGTTGGGCCAGGCCATAGGTGCGGAGCGGCAGCGGGCAGAAGAGGCACGGCTCACAATGGTCAGGGCGGAGAAGTCCATGCGGAGGGCTCTGAGGCGGGCCGAGTGCCTCGAGGCAATTCGCAGGGAGTTGGAGGTCCATATGTCATCGTCCCTGCGAACCCTCGGGGCCATGGAAGAGGACCGCCTCCGGGACATCGAGCAGGAGTTTGATGATGCCCTGGCATGGGAAATCGGGAAGTGAGCCATCGGACTAGCCCACTGCCATTGCAAATAGTTTTTAGAGTTAGGTTTCCTTTTCCTTTTCCTTTGATTTGGGGTGAATGGACTATGCCCCACATATTTGTTCCGACCCCATCCTCACCTGAACCCCCTATGCACCAGTCGTCCTCCATGCCATCTTCCCACCCATGTATCACCTGGGTACCCTGTGGAGCTGCCTCTGACCCTGCGGCCAGGCTGGTGGAGGACACATCCCTGCCACAGTCGGGAGTCGGACGTCCAGCAGGGGTGGACACCTCAACAACTGCACCCCAGCCGGAGGAGGACGTGCAGGCAGCAAGAGCCAGGGCACAGGCACAGGCACAGCAGCAGCAGCAACAAGGTGGGAGCCATGATGGCTCAGTGCCTTCAACATCGGAGGGGCAGGTATCGGCCAGAGGGCAGGAGGACCCAGGATTGGAAGTTTCTTCCGTGTGGCAGCGGTTGGGCCAGGCCATAGGTGCGGAGCGGCAGCGGGCGGAAGAGGCACGGCTCACAATGGTCAGGGCGGAGAACTCCATGCGGAGGGCTCTGAGGCGGGCCGAGTGCCTCGAGGCAATTCGCAGGGAGTTGGAGGTCCATATGTCATCGTCCCTGCGAACCCTCGGGGCCATGGAAGAGGACCGCCTCCGGGACATCGAGCAGGAGTTTGATGATGCCCTGGCATGGGAAATCGGGAAGTGAGCCTTCGGACTAGCCCACTGCCATTGCAAATAGTTTTTAGAGTTAGGTTTCCTTTTCCTTTTCCTTTGATTTGGGGTGAATGGACTATGCCCCACATATTTGTAAATAGTTTTTTTCTTAGGTAGTTTCTTAGGTAGGTTTCATTTCTTTCGTTGGGCTTATGGACCCTTGACAATGGATTGTACATAGTTGGACAATGGATTTATTTGAACTTTTTATTTGATTTTGAACATGGATTAATGGATTTTTCTTTTGGACAATGGATTGTACATAGTTGGACAATGGATTATTTTGAACTTTTTCTTTTGATTTCACCATGGATTAATGGATTTTTCTTTTTACGTTTCCTTTGGCTTTGTATTGGTGGAGGGAGAGTTTGGACTATTTTTCTTTCGGATTTCTTTGGATTGGTTATACTTTTCATTTACTCATCTTTTGCACATGCTTTTCATTTCATGTTTGCTATTTTGTTATGCTTTCATTTCATTGCTTTATTTTTGTACATAATACATTTTGATATTTTACTTCCATGTGTGGGATTCGCTCATTGGGTTCATGCATGTGAAAATGTGGGTTTACACAATCAATGCCAACCAGTGATTGTGTGAGACTGACATGTGTTGATGTACATAGTTGACTTTTGGTTTGTGTCTTGAGATAGGCATGTCAGTGTTGGGTGGATTGGGAAATCAAGTAGTATTTTGGTGTAGAAGTGGGCCATGATTGTGCATCTTTATGTCATGTAGGGGGGAATGAGTGGGGGCCTGCTGGCAGGTGCCCCTCACTGCCAGGGGCTGGGGGTGCAGGGGGACATGAGTGGGACATGAGTGGGGGCCTGCTGGCAGGTGCCCCTCACTGCTGGGGGGTGGGGGTGCTGGGGGACATGGGTGGGGGCCTGCTGGCAGGTGCACCTCACTGCTGGGGGTGGGGGTGCTGGGGGACATGAGTGGGACATGAGTGGGACATGAGTGGGGGCCTGCTGGCAGGTGCCCCTCACTGCTGGGGGGTGGGGGTGAAGGGGGACATGAGTGGGGGCCTGCTGGCAGGTGCCCCTCACTGCTGGGGGTGGGGGTGCTGGGGGACATGAGTGGGGGCCTGCTGGCAGGTGCCCCTCACTGCTGGGGGTTGGGGGTGCAGGGGGACATGCGTTGGACATGAGTGGGGGCCTGCTGGCAGGTGCCCCTCACTACTGGGGGGTGGGGGTGCAGGGGGACATGAGTGGGGGCCTGCTGGCAGGTGCCCCTCACTGCTGGGGGGTGGGGGTGCAGGTGAACATGAGTGGGGGCCTGCTGGCATGTTCCCCTCACTGCTGGGGGCTGGGGTTACAGGGGGACATGAGTGGGGCCTGCTGGCAGGTGCCCTCACTGCTGGGGGGTGGGGGTGCTGGGGGACATGAGTGGGGGCCTGCTGGCAGGTACCCCTCACTGCTGGGGGGTGGGGGTGCAGGAGGACATGAGTGGGGGCCTGCTGGCAGGTGCCCCTCACTGCTGGGGGGTGGGGGTGCTGGGGGACATGAGTGGGACATGAGTGGGGGCCTGCTGGCCGGTGCTCCTCACTGCTGGGGGTGGGGGTGCAGGGGGACATGAGTGGGTGCCTGCTGGCATGTTCCCCTCACTGCTGGGGGGTGGGGGTGCAGGGGGACATGAGTGGGGGCCTGCTGGCAGGTGCCCTCACTGCTGGGGGGTGGGGGTGCTGGGGGACATGAGTGGGGGCCTGCTGGCAGATGCCCCTCACTGCTGGGTGGTGGGGGTGCTGGGGGACATGAGTTGTTGATAATATTGCAAGGTGACATGTGGCTTGGATGGGGGGCATGCCCATGGTGGATGGGTGCCTACGGGACATGACCAGGGGTGCAGGGTAGTCCCCTGTGGTGTGGGCTGCCTGCAGGGGCCATGGAGGGGGTAGAGGGGACACCTGGGAGGACCCACACTGCCAATCCACGTGTGGGACGCCCTGCGCACCCCACGTACCCCGCTCTGACAGCAAAATCGTGTGTGAAACTTCACGCGCACCCCAGAAATACATGTACCCCACTCTGACAGTGAAATCACGTGTGAAACTTCATGCGCACCCCCGAAATACACGTACCCACTTTGACAGCGAAATCGCGTGTGAAACTTCACACGCACCCCCGAAATACACGTACCCCACTCTGACAGTGAAATCGCATGTGAAACTTCACGCGCACCCCCAAAATACCCATACCCCGCTCGCACAGGGCCAATCGCGTGTGAAACTCCCTGCGAACCGCAGTAATACACGTACCCCGCTCGCACAGGGCCAATCGTGTGTGAAACCCCCGCGCCGGGGTGTACATGTATTTGGAGGGGTGCGCGGGGAGTTTTACAGGCGTTTTCATGGTTGGGGGGCTTTATGCTGTCCAATGGCCTGTGCGCCATGTAAGGGATTTGTGCGCTGTGCATGGCACACGGGGAGGGGTTGGGGGTGTAACTGGCGCTGCTGCAGGGTCGCTGCGCCACTCTGAGCCACGGCTGGTTTTGGATGTTAAAATCCATGAATACGCTGTGCGCGGAAATGGATTTTAGCGCACACGGCTGGTGCAGACTGTCGCACGCGCACACTGTGCGCCAGCCGCGTGCGCCACTTGTGAGCTGGATTCTATGAATAACCCTGCTAATGGAGTCATTAAGCGAAACAAAACAAGCTTCCAGTACAAAAACTTTGCCTCCTCTTTCAAAATGTAAAACGAAACAAAAAAGTGATTAACAAGAATTCAGCTACCACTGCTGCTAACACTGCTTCTATAAATCTTGATGTAGTAGCAAGTAACCGATACCAAAAAAAAGTATTTTACAAAACATTTTCTGCCACAGAGTCCTTCAGAATCTTATAAAAACAGGAGAGAAATCATGCACAACCCTTAAAACCTACCGCAGAAAATTAATCTTAGAAGCTCTCATAGACAGTGCAATCCTTCTCAAAAGGAAGTTATTTATTTTAGTGTTAAACAGAATCAACCCACTAACAAAACCAACTACTAAATTACAAAAAAAGACTTCTCAATAAACGGAATGTCAACAAAAATAACTTCTTAAATATCTGTGGAGGTGAATGGAGTCATACCACAAGCACAGAAACATATTTCAATGAAGAAGCATACAAACAAAAGCAAACAAACACAATTGCCATACGTACCAGTGGACGAGGGTTTGAAAAACTTAATAATACCATAATGGAACAAGAAATGCTACTTACAAAATATCCCCAGAAAACTCAGTATCACCTCTCCATCCGACTGAACCAAAACGTCCAGTGTACAAATGGCTGTGCACGTCAATGTGTAACATTGCCAAAATATCTTTCAAATCGTTATGCCAGTTCCTCAACCAATATGTAAAAGGCAAAGACAAATTCAAAATGAAACTTCTACAAAATATGGATACCTGTCCAGTGCGCAAACACGCAGAACTACAAGGACATTCATTAGCCTGCATTTCAGGACCTAATTGCAAAAGTACCTTCCATAATATCAAAATGATATCAACACATAATTCAACTATAAGAAATCTAGTCCATAAGCTGTACTATGCTAAAAGTCCAGCTTTAGCATTAGGCAATTGATATAACATCCTTCTGCATGGCACATCCAAAGACCTACTCGAAGAAATAGAGCATATCCAGAAAAAATATTTTGGAAGAGAAAGCCACTTACAAAATGCAATAATTTTACAACAGACTAGGAACGATTCTAGAAGTGGCAACCGTCTACTACACACATACAAAAAAGAAATACTAACATTTAAAAGTACATCCGCTGAAGCACCAAACCAAGCGTGTGTGTGTGTGTGGCCACAGAACATTTTATAAAAGTAGCACAAAAACTGTAGACATAAAATACAAAATAGAAGACAATGTAGATTCCAAATGGTTTGAATTAGCTCTCTATCTTATATCAGAAAACAAATAAGAAATAAATGACCCCTTAAATCTTTGCAGTTACTGCACTGCAAAACTAGACAACAACCAAACTCCTTCACGTGCTATCACAAATAACTTGGAATTATTCCCACTACCAAAACCCTTGTAACAACTCAATGTATATGAGAGCATCATAATTCAAACAGTGCATCCATGTCAAGCAATAATATGCCTTGATCCAAAAACAGCAAAATTTCCTCCCTCAGAATTATTGAAAGGCATTCTTGGCAAAGTAGTTTATTTACCATTAGATCTGAAAGAAAATGTAAACACTCTAGGAGTTCAACGTCCAATACAGCAATCTTTAATTGTCTTAGTAAATGGTGTACCTTCAAAAGACAAATCAATTTGGCAACAACTCGTAGACTTACATAAAGTTAGACAAGCCTTACAATATCTAAAAGACAATAATGAATACTACAAAGACATTAATATTGAAGAAAACCTGAGGGGAAACTACTGAAATAATTCAAGAGTCACCAGAAACTAGTCAATTTGAACTTCTAGATCCTGCTGCAGTATCCATTATTTTAGACCATTATACAATTCATCCATTAGACTCTAAAGACACCATAAATGATGCACTAGAAACATACCAAATGCGACAATCAGGATATGGGAAAAAAGTATAGAAGCACATCCTTTTCCTCTGCTCTTTCCTACTGGGAAAGGAGGAAGGTACGATGATAGACCCACTCAGATATCAGCATCAGAATACCGCTCATTATGAATGTATTCTGAAGATCCCAGATTTAGACAAAATGTGTAATACATATTCCAACTACTCTTTGAAAGTGAACTAGCAACTCTATGCTGCGAAGTTGCATACATATTGAAATCAGGTACCCATTTTCAAAATATGTCAGCTACGCAATTACTACAAAAAGTGCAAGAAAAAGATGAGTTTTTGCAATCAAGCATTACAAATCTGTTAGCAAACATGCGTGGTACTAAAGAGTACTGGTTCTGACATCACAGAGATGTACGTTGTATGATAAGAAACCTTGGCCCACCCACTTGGTTTGTTACATTAAGTTGTGCAGAATATGCATGGGAAGATTTACATGATTTCCATCGCATATCAAACAAAAACAAAACAAACATAGATAACACCTGGAGAACTTTGCTATCTAGATCCTGTTAATGTTTCAAGATGTTTCCATCATCGCTTCATTGCTATGCTACACTTTATTTGTAATAAAACTGTTCCTCCCCTCAGAGAAGTGCAACACTTCTTTTGGAGAAAAGAATACCAAGCCAGAGGAGCACCACATATCCACATGCTTTTATGGATTAAAGATGCTCCTAAATTTGGTCAAGACAGTGATGCCACTGTTTTACAGTTTTATCAAAAAATATGTCACTTGTGAAATTCCTTCAGAAGCAACAAATAGTGATCTTCATGCACAAATTTTACTATTTCAAAGACACAAATGTGGGAAATATTGTCACAAATACAAAAACAAAGGGAAATACTACACCAAATTCCGCTTTTGGTTTCCCTAGACCAGTTACAGCAACAGGTCAAGTAAACAACTTCATGTTTATAGTTACACATATTGTTAAAGGTAAATCACCTAAGAACACATATTACATAAAAAGAACAGAAGAAGCAAAATATGTCAATGATTACAATGCAATCATTGCCTTCTTATGGAATGCAAACATTGATGTGCAGTACATTGCAGACAATTCCATTGCAGTTGCACAATATGTTACAGCATACTTAACCAAAGCATAAAAAACAGAGCTTCAAGACCTCTGGGATGACCTATCATCAGACAAAACACTATCTCAGACATTATACAGTTTAGGCATAAAAAGGCTCTCTCATAGAGAATGTGGCTACTCTGAAGCTTCAGACTCTTTAACCGGTACTGCTTTGTATGGAAAATCTGAAAATATAGTATGGCTAAGTCTTTGTCCTGCTAAATCTAGAAAAGGAGCTCTCAAATCATACGACGACATAGAAACAAAAGCCAAAAATGATCCCAACAACCAAGACATTTTGAGAAACAATTTACAAGACACTTACTACCCAAACAGTAGTACCACTTTGGAAACCATGTGTCTATACCACATACCCCAAAACATCACATACAAAAATAATATAAAACCAGATGAAAACAAAGGTAGATCCAGAGTGACAAATTGTGAAGGCAGCTTAGCGAAACTTACCAAACAAAGCTTAATTAATCATATCAAATTGTCATTAAAAACTCCTCAACATAAAAAACTATATTACATGCACCTGCTACAACTTTTTAAACCATGGAGAAAAGAAGAAGAGTTACTAGATATCTATGACTATAATGAAGACGCTTTCAAAGCAAATGAAAGCACTTTAACCGATGTAAACTTTACATAGTACAAAACAATGTTGCACAATGAACAGCAACACAAAGAAGAACTCCAGGCCCAACTAGATAAGGACACTCCCGACAGTAGTCAACCTTCTGTAACAGGAAGCCATGAACCACTGGGACAACCACTAATAGCAAATGAGGCAGAATTAGCTATGACAGAAGTAGAAAACACCATGTGTCACTATGAAGAAGATACAGAAGACTTAACTGTACTGCAATCAAAACTGAACAATGAGCAGCGTAGCATTTTTCAAGAAGTAACAAAAGAAATTGCACATGGTGTACAACATGAAAATAAAGAATGCACCTGCCAAAATTACAAACCTATACTGCTATACGTCAGTGGTCAAGCTGGTTCAGGCAAAACCATCTTAATCAAAATTCTCAGCAAGTTCCTTCAACAATTGACAAACACACTGTCAGCTGTTGTAACTGCCCCCACAGGTTTAGCTGCCTACAACATAGCTGGTGTCAATTTACACCGATTACTACTCCTTCTAGTAGAACACCAAAACAAATTAGAATATTACAAACTTTATACAGAAGCTGCAATGGAACTACGCAGAGTGTTAAAACAAATGAAAATGCTACTAATAGATGAAGTGAGCATGGTCTTCAACCTAATGTTGTCTTTGATTCACCTCAGATTATAAGAAGTACTCAAAACAAACTACGAAGAGCTCTTTGGAGGAAAACTCATTATTGTTTTTGGAGATCTTCTTCAATTGACACCAGTGAAAAGTGAACCTATTTTTAAAACCTTAGGACACAAACTCTGCCGTAAAACTTTTGGCAGCATAGGAAATGTCAACCTTTGGCAACATTTCCAATACAGAGAATTAAGAGAAAACAGTCTGCAGACCTCACATATGCCAACATTTTAAAAAGTATTAGAGTTGGTGTACTATCTCACGAAGCACAAGCAATATTAAAAACCTGGCACATCCATGCACTGCATGGCCATAACTCATGTGCTAATGATGTCATGGAACAATTAGCACACAGAAATGTCAATTGTATGTCCTTGATGCCAACTCTTGCAAGTTGTTCCGAATTCAATTAAACAATGTTGAAAAAAGAAATGCAACCAACAATTGAAATGTGCTCCACAGACAAACTGGACGCACATGGTATGACACTACCCATGTGTCAACAAGCCACAACAAGACTAAGGGCCTCATTACACGTTGTGCGCTAAAAATCTCAAATTACCGGCATGGCGCTCTTAACGTGTCTGCCCTCGCAAGAGGGCGCTAATAGCGTACCATTGTGAGTACGCGGACACGAGCATAGCGCCATGCCGGTAATGACCCTACCGCCATGCCGCTACAGTCCCCAAAAAGTCTCTTACCGCCTTCGACGAAAGTGCAGATAGCACCTCCGCCCTCACGCTGCATGGAAATAGCGCTCACCGCTATTAGCGGTAACCGTTAAATTGCGGAACCGGAAATAGCGTCATCGCATTGGAACGGGAAAGAGCACGGCGGCCATCTTTAAAAACACAATCCATTGCCATCCTCTGCCCCCTGGACCTGTTTGGAGTAGCTTACAGTAGGAAATCCACAGGGACACCCTCGACATGCCCAAGGCAGTAAAAAAAAACACCGACCGGCAGCGGAAAGAATAATATACCACAGAGGAGCTATTAATGCTCACCCAGACCCTAGCTGACAATGCCGCCGTGGTCTTTGCCAGCGACATGCGGCGGGAGACACTCATCAAAAAGAAGGCAATCTGGGCTGAGGTCGCCTTGAGAGTCAGTGCTGTGGGCACCACCACCCGCAATGTGCGTGAGTTTCGAAAGAGGTGGGATGACCTCACACTCCGGGTGAGAAGCATCCTTGCAGAAAACCACAACATTGCCACAGCAGGTGGATCTGGGTCGCCCATAAAACTGAAAGAATGGGAGGAGACCTGCGCAAACCTCATTGGAGTGGAATGCATAGAGGGAGTCGGGACTATGGAGCATGGCGTGGCAACCACTTCAGATGGAGGTGAGTGTACACATGAAAGCATGCAATGTGAATCTACTGGTACCCCCAAATGTGAGCCCAGAATCACCTCATGGATGGCGAAACGTCCACACATGCATCCCACCCTGGCCATGTCAGTGTCAGACCCAAACACACACACATGCACACATCACCAGAGACAAGTGCCACACACAACAATGCATGGATGAGCCACTGAACTGACACATCACCTGCATCCTTTACAATGTAGTCAAAATGCCCACAACTGCATTATTGATGTATACTGCATTAAGTACATAGAACCGTAACCAATGCCATCCCCCTTCTTGTCCCCGACAGGCTCACATACAGACGGTGAGGATGCTGTCAATGCATCTCAGGCACCCCCTGCGAATTAGAAAACAAGGGCACAGGACACAGAGGACACCCCCACAACATCAAGGGGCAAAGGTAGAAGGGTCCAGATGCAGAGTGTGAAACATCGGTGGAACGCCACTTCCAAGACACAAGTTGCCACACCACCAACAACTGTCCCACCTCCGGAGGTTAACCCACCACCACCGATCCCAGCCACGGCGGGCCCACCCTCAGCTGCAGCTAGTTCCGCAGGAGAGGCAGCAGCCACTGCACCACTATCAGATGTGGAGGACACAACCGATTTCCACATGGAGATGCACACCCCAACCCCCCCTGGAACCCCTGAGCCATCACCACAGCAGACACCTGGGTCTAATGTCACTGGCGATGAGAACATGGGAGCTTTAAGTAGCCCCCCGGTGGCTTCATCTGTTGACCTGGTAGCATCACAGGGCACAGCAGCCACACCACCAGAACCCAACACTGCCCTCAACCTGGCCAGCATCAGCCAGCGGCAACAGGAAATAACTGTGCTGGTTGGGCAGCATGTGGAGGAGGCTGCCCATCTCAGGGCAGAGATTACAGAGACAGCAAGGCACTCCAGGGAGGAGATGGAGGCATGTACAGACAGGCTGTGTGGGGAGATTTTCCAAGTCAGGGAGGTCCTCACACGGATAGCGGACGCATTGGACCGCCAATTTCCCACCACCACCAGGACAGTCTGTCACTTCCTCATCCGCCAGTTTGAGGCAGACAAGCCCCCTCTGCCGCTCCTCACGCACCACCAGGCACACGTCTACGCAGCCTCCCAATGCTGGTGTTGGCAATGGCCAATATGGAGTGCATGTTCAAGCCTCCGCGTGCATGGCTGCACGAAAACATTGTGGCAGACACATGTGGAACTGTTGTGGGGGGTGGGGGAAGGGTGTTATGGGACTGTTGTGGGGGGTGGGGGGAAGGGTGTTATGGGACTGTTGTGGGGGTGGGGGAAGGGTGGTGGGATGTTTGGGGACATGCACATTTTCTTCTTTACGTTCTTTAATACACTGGTGTTTGAACAAAACACAGGCTTGGACTTCTTCATTGTGTATGTGTACTTTATTGACTCCAGGGTCCATTGTGTGCTTCCAAACAGACACCAGTGCATTACTACCCATATCCATGTGACAGTACGAAACCATGTTACTCCGAATATTTGGTTGATCAGATGCTGTCTCACAGCACGTCCCTCATGGCCATCCCCTCTTGCATGACCTGTATCCCCTTCACCTCCGTCCTCATCACCATCATCATCCTCATCAGGTGCTTCTATTTCAACGTCAGGGGGCAGTGGCACATTCCGTCTTATACACATATTGTGCAGCATGACTCATGCCATGGTGATCTTGGCCACCTTCTCATGGCCATATAGGAGGGCGCCACCAGACCTGCTAAGGCACCTAAACCGTGTCTTCAAAAGGCCAAAAGTCTGCTCGATCATGATGCGGGTACGGGTATGTGCACGATTGTATTCCTCTTCGTGCCTGTTCTGTGGGTTCCGTACAGGGGTGAGGAGCCACCTATTCAGGGGATAGCCGGCATCACCTGTATGGGGGGACGAATGGGGTCCTGTTACTGTTCAACTCAAGAGCGGCCTGTTCATATCACACAAATTGACTTTGAATTGTGATTGAAGTACACAATTAACAGCATACATGCAGATGGTCTGTGTGACTGCAATGTGCAAAGGTGAGCTCGACCCTGCAAGTAGACATGCCCCATTAATGCCTCCAACAATAATTGACATGTCCTGTGTGAGGCCAGGTTTTGGGTGTCCCTGGGCCCAGGCAGATTTGGTACCACACTGCTGGTGTTATGCCATTCCAACATTGATGTTGCCATGCTGAGAGGCATCATTTCAGTGGTGCTATAGGTGCGTGGTGCAATGCTATGGCTAGGGGTGATCTTTTTGCATGCATTCAAGGGCACATTGCATTACTGATGTTGCGCTGGACTCATTCTGTATGACTATCTTGACGGCATGTATGACATTTGTGTATTTTGTGGCGTGGAATGTTGTGCAATGTGGATGTGGATGGATGTTTAATGTTTCTAGACCTGGATTGTCATCTATGTTGTGTAGCTTATACTTGTATGTCCGTTCATCTCAAGTACGTTGCGGCCTTCCCAGATGGACATTGGCGTACATCTGTATGTGCATTTGTCCGACAGACGACAAGCTACACCCATTTCGAGTATGTATATCACCCTCCCCAACACACCCAGTTGGAGTATGTATCTCTCCCCCCATCATACCCAGTTGGAGTATGTATCTCTCCCCCCTCAATCACACCCAGTTGGAGTATGTTTCTCCCCCCCCAATCACACTGCCATGTGCTTGCCCTGCTACTCACCAAGTAGCCACGAACGTTGTCCGGCTTGTCGCTCCATGTAGCGTGGGATAGTTGAGTTCCGCAGGACCATGGAATCATGGGTTGATCCGGGAAATCGGGCACAGCAATGTGTGATTATCTTGTTGGCGTCACATACCATTTGGACATTGATGGAGTGGAGTTGCTTCCTGTTTCGGTAGACTACTTCATTGTGATGTGGGACCACCAATTCCACATGGTTACAGTCGATGGCCCCGATGCAACTTGGGATGCCTGCCAGTGAATAGAAGCCAACTTTTGTGTTTGCAATCTCCTGGGCAGTCCGTGGCATGAATATGTGTTCAGGTGCATGCTTCAGGAGGACATCAAGTACCTGGTTCAGCGTGCGTGAGAATACTGGTTGTGAGATGCCATGCATCTGCCCCACTGTATGCTGGTAGGTGCCTGTGGCCAGGAAGTGGAGCACAGTCACCACCTTGAGTAGAGGGGGGATGGCAGTTTGGATGTCTATGTGACTCACAATGTTGTTGTGTATCATGTCCATGATGCTGGTGATGGTGGTATCCCGATCCAGACGGTACAGGGTGTGTATCTGCTCTGGGGTTAGGTTAAATGGACCGGCTCTGATCCTGGGGATTGGTGGGTGCCTCTTTGGTATGATTAGGTGCTGTGGTGGTGCTTGCTGTGCCTGTCTTGCCCTCCTCCTCCTCCTCCTCCTGCATCTCCTCTGTGCTGCCTGTTGTTGTTGCTGCCGCGCTGCAATCATGTCCTCCAGCCCATGTAATGCTGCAAGTATTGGAACCATCTTGGTGTGGGAAGGGGTGTGGGAAGGGGTGTGGTTTGAACACTGCTCAGTTCTCTTAATGGGTGGTTCGCGATGTCAGTATTAGCGCCATGGCGGTAAGGGGTTTTGGGGCCTTTACCATGCCGCTATTGGCATGTCCACTTGCCTTGTGATACTGTGCTATTAGCGGCATGGCGTTATTTACGGGATGGAGGGTCGCGCGGACGCGGACTGCCCACTATTAGTGGCACCGTACTTAGCGGTGCCGCTAATAGCTATGAGCCGGGTCGTAATTCGCATGGGGATTTAACGGTACCGGTATTCCATTACCAGTAATGTTAAATCCCTACCGCCTACCGTGCAATGAGGCCCTAAATAACTTAGAAAACTCTATCTCCAACACAGCTGGTTTGGAGAAAATATTAAAATTATCTTTAAACTGTAGAGTATTGCTTAAACGTAACCTAGACCTGGCACGTGGACTAGTTAATGGAGCACTTGGTACAGTTGTTGGCTTTCAAACATACCCACGTGACAACAACATTCAGTTTGTCAATATTCTCTTTGACAAACTATCAGAAGTAAAAAGGATAGGATGCTCAACAGCTCGATTCCTTCTTTTCAAAGACATATATGTACGCAGAGAACAATTTTCTCTAACTCTAGCATACGCAGTCACCATTCACAAATCAGAAGTTCTTACCCTAGATAAAGCATTGATAGATATTGGGAACACAGTCTTTAAAGAAGGCATGAGCTATGTAGCACTATCACGCTTACGGACACTTGACAGTCTATTTCTAATCAACTTTGAT
This sequence comes from Ambystoma mexicanum, assembly GCF_040938575.1. NCBI lineage: Eukaryota > Metazoa > Chordata > Amphibia > Caudata > Ambystomatidae > Ambystoma > Ambystoma mexicanum. Next base: position 770,672,462 of record NC_090930.1, on the reverse strand, counting down.
GCAAGTAAAGTAAACGCTGATATTCCTTGCATTTTAGAATACAATAGACTATGCTCACTATAAACCCCCATCTAAAAACCTACCCTGTTCCACAAAAAGCAAAACGTTGTAAAAGAAAACTACTTCAAACAGAAATGCAACAGGATCTCACTGCAAATCCTCCAAAAGGGAGTAAAAGAAGCTAATACTTCATCAATTACTACAACCAAAGAAGAATCTACTACTCAAGGTAACTCAGGTACTTCTTCGAAGAAGCAACACACACTCTGAAGAAATGACTTGGACACAGAACTATCTGGTCCATTCAAATTTTCAAATATAACTGGTGTAAATTGCTACACAAATGCAGCAATAAATATTCTATTCCAATTGCCACCAATTGTTGACAACATTTACTTACACAATACAGACCAATTGTGTTTGCAAATGTTAGTCCTTCATAGAAATGCAAGTAACAGTCCTGACAACACATACAGTGTTCATGGAATAAGACAAGAATTGGACTACTTTGCTGGAATGGTGAAATTCACCATAAACTCACAAGAAGATCCACAACAATTTCGAAAGTACTTACTACAAGTACTGGAAAACAAACACATACCTCCAGATGTCATACATGTGGAAACATACATGCACTCTCTGCATCAATATGGCACAGGAACAAATCCCTAATGAACACTTCGTATGTGTATCCATACCTAACTGTGAATCCGTTCCATTTCAGCAACTTGTACAAAATGCAAACCATGGCAGATTATGTACTACCTGCAATTCAGATAATCGTTCCACCTTACAAATACAAACACATAGTAAATACGTAATACTAATGCTTCTACGTTACAATGCAGATGGTACCAAAAACAACTGCAAGCTGATTGGATTCACACATGGTCAAGTATCACTTGATAAGAAAACCTTCACAACAATAGGTATAATCTACCACACAGAAGCCACAATCAATGCAGGTCAATACACTGCATATATAAACAAGAATTGTGGATGGTTCGAATGTAATGATAGTACCATTACTCTAAAGCAGAGATTACCAGCAAATCTTATAAACGCTTATTTAATATTCTTAAAACCAAAATTTAATAACTAATCTGTACATAAACAATAATGAAACTTCAATTAGAAAATTATAAACAATTAGAATACGCCAACAGGTATCTAACTGCCCCAAGATTCTGCAACAACCAAACAGATAAATCAATACCACTAAATTATAAGAAGAAATAAAGAGTTTGAATACGCCAACAGGTATCTGATTCTGCAACAACCAAACAGATAAATCAAGAAGAAATAAACAGTTAGAATACGCCAACAGGTATCTAACTGCCCCAAAAATCTTCAACAACCCAACAGATAAATGAGCAAATTGAAAATATTAGTAAAAAACTATAACCAGTTAGAATACGCCAACAGGTATCTAACAATCTGCAACAAGGAACAGATAGAACATTAGCCAGAAACAACAAATAAACATTGAAAAGAAAGAAAGAAATGTATTGTACCATAACAAAACAAAGGTTTTTTTTTTTTTTTAATCCAGCATGGATTTCTCTTCCCACAGACCCAATGATTTAAGAAACAAACACAGAAACGGAGCAAATTGCACAGTACTGTGGTTTGTAAACTACTAAATATGATTGACGGTGCTCCTGAGATCCCTTCCTTTATAGCAGAGAACGCTTCCTGACACTCAGGAGGCCATTTAAGACGTACCCCCTTTTTCAATAAGTTCCTTAGGGGTGCTGAGATAGTGACAAATTTCTCTACAAACTTGTGATAGAACTCCGCCATACCCATAAATGATCTGAGTTGATCTTTATCGGTAGGTGGAGGTACTCTGCATATATTCTTCACTAGATTGGTTTTAGGTGATATGCCATGACCTGACACTCTGTGTCCCAGGTACTAAACTTCTCTAAAACCAATTCGACATTTTTCTCTTTGTACTGTGAGCCCTGAAGATTTCAACCTCTGCAGAACACTCCTCAATGCTACATCATGTTCATGCTCTAAGTTCGCAAAAACCAAAATGTCGTCTTGAAATACAGTGACATTTTTAAGATCTTTGAGCACTTCCTCCATGACACGTTGAAACACTGAAGCAGCTGATGCCAGTCCAAAAGCCATACGCAAATACCTAAAGGTGCCTTCCGGTGTGACAAAAGCAGTTACATGTTGACACTTGTCTAATAGCGGCACTTGGTGATAAGCTGCAGAGAGACCTATCACTGAGAACCAACTAGGTTCCCCAAGTGTAGCCAGAGTCTCGGAGATTATAGGTAGAGGGTGCCTTTAAATGAAAATGTTCTTGTTGAGGTCCCTGAGGTCGACACATAATCTCAAGCTACCATTGCTCTTTGTGACCAGGACTACAGGGGAAAGCCATTCAGTTCCTTCGATGCGCTCAATCACTCCCTTTTGAATTAAACTCTGAAGTTCCTCACGGAGCTGTTGGCTAAGTTTAAGTGGAACGGGTCTCACTTTGTGCACCACCAGCTGTGCATTTGGCTTGAGCTTTATGTTGTGTTCAAAATCATTTAACCTTCCTAGGCTGGAAGTAAAAACCTCAGGAAATTCCCTAGACCACTTGTCCTCAATATCTGCAATAGTTACAGGTTCTGATGCACTTGCTTGTATGCGGACGCCTAATACTCTGCTCCTCCCAACCCAGTAGCGATGCTCCCTTCTTCGCAACCAGAATTTTTGAAGAACACTCTCTTCCTTTGTAAGTTACTGTGCTGTGGAACTCACCAGTGAGAGCAATGTCTGAGTCCCCATAACCACAGGGTTGTACTTCAGTGGGAACTAGAAGGTCAGGAGTCTTGCCTAGAATGTTCCTGAAGGTGTCTTCTGATATTATGGTCCAAGATGAGCACGAATGTACCTTCATCTTGATGTGACACCCATCAATCATGAAATGGTCAACTGGTCCTTTGGCATCACGGGATACAGCATCAATCTGGAACACATGCCTTAAATTCTTCTCCTGGACAGGCGGCTCACCTGGCATCCTTTGCAGGGGCTGTGAGGAAGATTGGTATTCTGTGTCTCTTTGTTCAACACAGTTCACCGATGAATCTTTACACATATTCGCAAAATGACCTTTGCGTTTACATCTGTAATATTCCACAAACCTTGCGGGACAGGATGGAAAATTTGATGAATGCCTGGAATTTCCACATCTAGAGCACCTCTGACTCCACCACTCCTTCTTGTTATTCGCCCTCCTCTTTGACATGACTGCACACACTCCCTGTGTAACACCGTGTGATGACTGCTTGTCAATCCTCATTCACTTCATGTATTGAGAGGTCTGTTCAATACTGCGAGTCAACTCCACCGCTTGCTCCAATGACACATCCTTGGAGAGTAACTTTTCCTGCACCCTCAGACTGTTGGTGCAGCGCACTAGCTGGTCCCTAATGAGGGAGTCAGTGAGGTCTCCAAAGTCACAGGTGTGGCTTAATGTCCTCAGGGATGCAACATATGATTCCACAGATTCTGCACCGTCCTGTGCCCGTTGAAAGAACTTGTGTCTTTCAAATGTCACATTCTTCTTGGGTTCTAAATGATCTTCAATCATTTTCAGAGCTATCATGTACTCATCAGCTTATCCTAAACCTTCCTCCACCCCATGTGTGAGACCGTCGAAAACAATGCACCCTTCTGGTCCCAAGTTGTGTAAAAGGAGTGCCTTTTTCCTGGCAGAACTATGCCTGTCGTCTCCAATGGCGAAAATGTAGTTTTCGAATATTTTGACCACCTGTACCATCTGACTGGAGGCCTACCTGGTTCAGATAGGAATGGTGCAGGTGGAGGGATTGCCGCTGCCATAGTGTCAATATTAGAAAAGTCCCTTTGGTCCAGCAGTGTTTCACAGAACAATGAGAGAATAGGATGAGCAGGAAATTCTAGTAATGTTCAATCAACATGAAGCCCTGGAACTCACTTGACACAACAATGAGAAAGGATTGTGACCTCACAATGAGCAAAAGCGCAGGGCGACACATCCTGGAAAGTTTTGAGTGGAATGTTCAATGTGAGTTTCTAAATTACATCACAATAGTCATTAAGAAAGTCAAAGCTCCTTCCTTGCTGAGCAGGCTGTGTGTGTTGCCAGGCAACCAACGGCAGCTTTTGAAATTGCTACAAAGTTCCAATCGGAACGGGTGGGGTTGCTTTTGGCAGCATTGAGAGAATTCTCTTTCAAGTCTTATAAAAACACGTATATTTTGCTTGGAACCAAAACGTGTATGCTGATCAAACAGGCACTGACGTGGCCTCCCCCCCCTTCGTGGCACGAGGCTCTGAACTGGGAGGTGGGCAGCGTCTGCTGCCTGGTGTGCCGGCAGGGCTGGCCGGCTGAACTGTAGACAGTGCGCCGCTCTGAACTCCCAAGCAGGGTGGAGCGACGCTCGTCACATGCTGCGAGGTACTGCAGGCTCTAGCGGGAACAGCTGATGAGGCTTCTCTCCAGTCTCTGCAGCGGGCCACTAAGGAAGTAGGCACCGCCGAACAGCTGGGCACACGCGTGGGTTGTCTTCGTTGCCAATGTTAAGTGACGACCGACACCGTGGATACATTAACATAAGTATTTATTCAATGAAATACAGCACAGGCAGCAGACGCACCTCCAGCTTTGGGTGCTGAAGGAAAACTGCCCAACAATTCAAACCACAAAATGCATACACATTCTGAGAGAATCCTACAACCCAGGAATTCTCAGAATATGTATGCCTCAATAGAACCTAGCATTGCTGAAAGCTAAAGACATCGAACACAGATAACCACAATAGTAAAACATACAAACCTAACATATGCCCCCCTATTTTTTTTGCAAACCCAAACACTGCGAGGCCACCACAAATTTCAGAGATGTACCATGAAAGACCACTTTACAATATAATACATCAGCACTCTGATGGGCGGAGCCAGTTAATCAGGTGGATAGGAACGTGGGCTGAAACCAGCAATCTCAGCCTGCGTTCCAAGCCGGCTGATGGCCGGTTCCCCCAACCATCTTCTCCCACCCTCTGTCCCCCTTCTTTTTATCATTACCACCGCCCCACTTACCTCATTTCAGCTGTGGCAAGCGCCACATCCGCTCCTTCCTCTCGGCTCAAGAAGGCCACAAGGAAAGATAAGAGGGTCTTTGTATGGAGCCCCACCTTCCCTTTCCATGGTGTCCATCTTTGAATAGTATTTTCCTTCTGTGAATGGGATGCCGTGAGGCGCCCCATCCATGGAATTAAATTACTTTTAACTACCCCGTCCCAGCACTTGGGACGGGTGCTAATGGCATTTTAACTCGGGCTGCTGGGACATTACGGTCCGTTCTAGCCCTTGGACCAGGTGCTTAACGCAAAACACTTTTTTAATTATTATTATTACTATTATTATTATTATTATTATTATTATTATTATTATTATTATTATTATTATTGTTATTATTATTATTATTATTATTGTATTTATCGATTACCATTCATTTGTGTAATACTAACACTTTTACGGTACTTAGGTGATGGAGTTATCCACCAGGAAGAACTAAATAAAAACGTGATATGATTTGTATTGTTTAATTTGAAATAATGGACATGGGTTTGTTAGAGCGTTGTTATGGATGAACTGCTTAGAAATCTCAGTGGGCACCTTAAGGAAGACAGTTGGACTGTCGTATGGAGGTCCATCATGTACGTTTAGCAAGAGTGCCATTAAGGGTGCTGTGGGTTGGACCTTAAAAGGTTCTTCATAAAAGGGAAGCCTGGAAAGGGGGGGGGTGATTTCAGATGCTCATTTAATTATTTCATGTTTCTATACTTGTTTTCAAATGTGTTAATGAAAAACTCACAGTAAAACACTCGTAAGACTAAAGGTCTTTGGACGATTTTTAGGGCTTTTGCAACTGTTGAATATGAGTTAACTTTTTAGGGTGTATTTTAACTTGAAGCACAATTTGTATTATCTTAAGCCTACTCTGAAATGCATAATATCACCTTTCTTAACCAGTTTGTAAAAGTATGTTTACTGAAACCAATTTTCCCTGTTGACTCCTATTTGATCTGCAACCACTCATCTCCCTTGTTATATTTGTGCTCCTTGGGTTACCCTCTGTAATACTGGTTTCTAGAGACACCACTGCCGAGAAGGACAAAGGCACTTCAAGCCCATGAACCCTTTTTTATAATATCCTGTCCGGTAAGGAATTCAAAAGAAGAAAACCCAGCAACAGGCAGAGCTAGAACTAGTAAGAAGCAATCATAAACCCTTACCTCTGCAGTAACTGAGTCTCACAGCGAGCTGGTTTTATTTGTGAAAAAAGAAGCAATATAATCTCAAATTGATTGGGATCGTATTACTTTACCCAATTCATCTGGGGTGCTGTGAGTTCCCGATACATTTTAAAAGTTCAGAAGTGTTAGACTGAGCAAATTAAATTGTAGCTAGAGAAGATGGCCCCTAGCAACGTTCTAAACATCGCCATTCTCGTTTTAATTCCCTCAGATCTGTAGGAAACCATTGCTTGCCTGAGTGTACAAGAGATTCTTACAACCCTTTTTTTACTGGAGAAAACTGATCTAAAATAGTTATTATCTTAGAATTAAAGGACACAAGTAGGTTATCAGGAGATTCGGTCACCCCTAATACAGTTTGAGTGAAATTTAAGTTGAAAAAAAATCCATGATTAGAATGAATATATACAAGAGTCAGTGTCACCTTCCTATACATCTCACAAGAAAACTTGATTACATGGTGGTCAGCTCAAGATATAGATACAAGAGCATCACAGGTTTCCTTTCCACAGTCCTTATGAATACACTTCTACTCAGGTAGCCTTATATGGGTCTTTTACCAGAGAGGACATAGTTGCCATTAGAGATGCATGAGCATCAGATAACGCACTAGAAATGGACTTACCAATTTTGGGATGTAAAAGATTTCAAATAAGCTGCATTGTCTTTCCCAAAGCTCCTAATATTGATACATTTATAACATTGACAAAGTTAGGTCTGAGTGTCCTGTTAGACATTTGAATAAAAATAAAAATTGTAAAACAGTTTATCTCTTCACTTATCTATCAATCACTACAGTCTCAAGCTGATGCAGTGACAAACTACTAAACAAAAAAAGAATAGGTCCCCTTAATTCCTAAACAAAAGGGGCACCACTATGCCTTTTCAAGGGCCTGTTTACTCCCGTGGCCATGGAATGAGCAAACAGACTGATCTGCATTGCAGTTCCTGAATGCGGACCAGATCAAGTTCTGCTGGAGTGGCAGGCTCTGTACTCTGCCATGAACCCAACTCTCTGGTAGGAGAATGTACCTTCGGGAGTGAACCAGGCAATCAATCGTAAGGCATTCCCCGCTAATCAGCAAATCATTCCCAGAGGGGCACGGAACCCCACAAAGCATCAACACGAAAACCCATCCTATTCAGGGTGAATAAGCCAACAATGGAAGCATCTATATTACTTATAAAGCACTTTTCCGGTGAGGCAGCAGGAAAGAAAAAGAAGTTCCAAAGAGGAAGTGCAATATTTAGGTGTGAACACAAATAATGGTGTATAGAGAATTGTGGGATTTATAGTGCTGGCTAGGGGAAATGGTTTGAAATTGAATGAATGCAGCTGTCGACGAACTAAATAAATGATGTTGCATAATTGGGAGCCTCCGTGCCCTGCCATTACATTTCAAATGATTCCTTGCTGCTGATGCTGCTACTATTTCAGGCATTGCCGTCTGAACTTCAAATTGATTTACTATTCACGGCCAGATCTCACCAGCACTTTGTCCATACCCGATGACAGGGGAGCCCTTGAAAAAATAGTCCCCGTTAGAGTATAAACAAGTGCAATGTGCTAAGCAAGTGGTAGGAGTTGCTGTAACCCAAACACCAAACTCATATTTAAAACTAAAGACAGTAATAAAGGTCTACAACACTAGTGCACATTTCAAAATACAAAATATGCTTGCAGAAAGGTACTGCAAATGGCACTGGATGTGAAGTATATATGCACCTGGGCACTTGATTCCCTGAGAGACTATTAGCACCAATCTTGGTCAATTTGATTCATGGAAGGACTACCTCCAGCTGGTTCTGTGTGATGTTTGCGAACACTATCCATTTCGTAACTCCCACTCTCGGCATATTTGTCAAGAGTTGTGAAAGGATGACTATTTACTCCCTATGCCCCTGACCACCGCCCCGTCCCCTGCAACCTCTCTGTGTGACAGCCTCTGAACGCACGTGCATATACCTGCCCCACACTACATCCACTCTCCTTTTCCGTGGGACACCCTTGCATCCCCCAACCCTTCATCTCTCTCCTCACACCCCCACCCATGGCACTCCTCAGCCTGCTTGACCTCCATCCACCCTGACCGACCGCTCTCCATTCTCCATTTACTGAACCTCTCATCATCTAACCAGGCCTGTCCAGGTCAATTCCAGTTGCACAGGACACACATGGTTGGAAGGGTACCCAATCGCAACTTAATGCAGAGAGTCCTCTTAGAGGGCACAGCAATCCAAGTAAGATATATATATTTTTTTATTGTGTTATTAGACCACATTTTGACTTTTTACACAAAGTTCAATTTTTGGGATAAAAAAGCAATTAAACTATAAAATTAAAACAAAAAAGAGAAGAGAAAAAAACACATGAAATATTAACCAAATATCAAACAAAATCCAAACAAAATCCAACAGTTCTTTCTTTGACCAAACTAAAAGCATTCTAATTGGGTTAACAATTCAAATCTATTTAGTATATAAACAGTATAAATACAAACCAATTTAATATCAGAAAAACATTCATCTAATTAACCATACCAGTTAATTTCAATTCTTTTAAAACGAAAATCTCTACTGAAGTAAGAAAAGTTTCATGTCCCAGTGTCAATCTTTGCCAAAACATGTTCGTATTAAGCATTCTAGAGTCATGGACCAAATCTTCAATATCTTTTCAGTCTAAGATTCCAAGTCCCTGGACACTCTGATAGCAGAAGAACGACTGTTTGCGTCACTCCATCTGCACATCCATCACATAGATCTGAAGGGCAAGACACAGGGTCCCTAATATGCTGGATTTCCAAAGAGAGTACCAAGTCCAGTCTGAATCTTAAGAAATCAATTCTAGTGACTGGACTTGCTGATCTCTTCAGGTAGCCAGGGAGAGAGGATATGGATGTATCTGTTTCAGTCCATGAGGCAGATATTTTATCAGCTCCCATCTTTTCTATAGTTCTAATCCAGTCCATGTGTTTAACCAAATCTTTGACCTTCAGGGGATTTTGGCTAAGGATCTCAGCTGATGTATCAGCAACCTGTAAAATGTCATTACATTTGAGTCTCAAAGAGTTCAAGAAGAGATTACTATTCAGTTTCATTTGTTGTGCAATTTCCTCAAATAAAGTTGCTTTCGGAGGTAACAGGACTAGCCTGTATAAACTGAGCCACTTCCATTCCACTTCCATTTCATAATTGAGAGCAAAGAAACCAGACCCATTTCGTACCGAACACATGATATTGGAACAGAATTTGGCAGAACTAATATATCCTTCCAAATTTGAAAGCCTGTAATTTACATTACAATCCATTCAAACACCTAAACAATGTTTAAATGCCATATGTTGAGTAGTTAGGGTTTTCTGGTATGATTGATCAAGTAAATCAGATCGAAGTGATCACTGGGCAGGCCATAATGTCAACTTTCAAAAAGCCGACTTACGTCACGGTGCGGCACAGTGATCACATACATCACTTTGCCCAAGAGCTGCACCCCACCTCTCCCTACCCTCCCTACTTACCTTTCATCAGCACATTGTGCCGTCGACTCATCTATGTCCTGCGGCGTCAGTTCCTGGTCGGAGCTGGTGCTGCAGGGTTATTTTGTTACATTTTAAAAATAAACTTTCTTGTCCTCAGCTCTCCATCAAATGGAAGCAGGGGACCACCCCTGCAACCCCTGCTCAGAAGGATGAATTAAAGTCTAAGGGCTATATTCGAAGTTCCCTGTGGTAATGACAGACGATTCTTAAGGAATTTATTTTTGCTTATGACCAAACTAGCTGTGCTTGAGAAACCCAAATGTTCTGCCCATAACAGGTGGCAGATGTAGCCTGGGCTTGATACACTTCAAGTGCAGGTTCAGTAACTTTTCCCTTATATTTTTGGGAGAAAATCAAGTTAACTCCTGAGCAACACTCCAGCATTAGAACAGATTTTATTAACTGATCACCCCAACCTCCTTTACTGTTAAAGCACACACCTAAGTGACCAAAATGGTTCACCTGCTCAATTAGAATGTAATTTAGCTTCATAGTAACGACTTGGCACACCGCCCAATTGCAAACCAGTACCTTGGTTTTTTTTTTTTTTTATTGATTATTTAGCTCTACAAAGGTTGAGCAATATATTAAACGCTTTTGTAAGGCCAAAGGGTGAAGTGGATAGAAGCAGTGTGGCATCTGCAAACAGGAGCATACTAAGCTTTTCCCTGTTTAAGCCCGGGCCATAGAAGGAGGAATTAAGCAGGGTAATATCATTGATAAAAGAGGAGATAATAAAGGGGCCGTAACACAGCCTTGACACACACCTTTTAACACCGAAAAGGGTTTAGTCAGTGGTGCAGCTGGACTCCCATCTTACTGATATCACTTTCTCAGTATAAATGGACTTGATAGCAAAAAGCAGGTCCCCAGGGATTCCCTAAGTAGCTAATAAAGACAGACCACAATACATCGCAGTTTACATTATCAAACACAGCACAGAGATAAACAGTTGGTAGAGGAAGGCACGTTTTTGTATGACATACTTTTGTATGACAAGATCCTATCTGAACGATTCCTCAATGGCACCCAACCCTTTACAGAAAATAAAAGGTGTTACTGTTTGTGCAAAGGATCTCAAAAGTGGCACTGGATGTCAAAGAGTTTGCTCTTTGATCAGTGATAGAACTACTTAAACATCTGCAATAACATTTCACAGGTTTCAACATACCCCAAAGGCCTCAAGCCGTAAATCCCTGTGTATCACTGATCAGGCTCTGGCCTAGCTGACCTCTTTTCTGTCTGGTCTACCCTCCAAGGGCAAACTTGGGTCCTTCCTATCATCTATCTTCCTCTCTACCTGTGATGTTCCCAAGGGGTCTAACGTCTTGCCCTGGCTTTTCAATCAATACCTGGCAACTCTCGCCCACTGCATTTCCATTTTCTGCAAAAATGTCCAGTGCTATGCTGACGACACACAACTCATTTTCAGGCTGCCCTCGGCCACCTCCTCTCTCTCTCTCATATCTGATTGCCTAACTGCAATTCAAAATTGGTGTGCCGCCAATGATCTTTGTCTGAATGCCAGTAAGACGGAGATCCTCCACATCGACACACCTTCGCCATCCTTTCCCCTCACTCTCTGGCTGGCCTCCCTTGGCCCTCATCCTACCCCACCTGCGAGGCTAAGAACCTCGGGTCATCTTTGACTCTATTCTTTCCTTCTCTGCCCACATCTCTGATGTCTCTAAAAGGTCAAACTTATTACTGCACCTCCTCAGAGGTACTCTGCCTTTCCTCTCCTTCCCCCAGAAGCTCATGGTCTCCCAAGCTCGGGTTCTCTCTAGGTTGGACTATTGTAACAGCCTCTTTCTACCTGCCTCTACTCTCCGCCCTATGCAACTAATCCAGAACAGGACAGCAAGACTTGTCCTTGGCCTCAAGCCCTGGGATAGTATCTCTCCAGCTCTGAAATCTCTCCATTGGCTCCCTGTGGATGCAAGAATTAAATTCAAAACCCTCTGCATTGTCCAAAAGAGCTTTCTGGGTCCAAAATACCTCCAGCTATCCCTTTGCAAACACCTCCCCTCTCGAGCTCTTCACTCCTCTAACTCCCTCAGGGTCAGTCATTTTTCAAAGAAATGAGCTGGGGGTAGATCTCTGTCTTCAGCTGGGGCCTCCCTCTAGAATAGCCTCCCTGCCAGTCTAAAACTTGAGGATAACCATCGCCGGTTCCAGAAGCACCTCAAGACCTTACTCCTTGCTTCTTCCTTCACTCCCCCTCCCCCCTGCTGATCTGTTCTCTCTTGGCACCGTGCACCTGGCCACCCTCTGCCCTCCGGGCACAGCTACCTGCTCACCCTGCTCACCCTGCTCACCCTGCCACACTCCTGCACTGCCTCCGGGCCACCCCTTGCACTGAGGTCTGTATCTGTACCCATACAGTCCCCCCCCCATTTTTCTTCCTGCATTTATCAAACCTACTCGGTCTGCTGCCTTAAACCTAGCACTTGCCACTTGCTGGCTGCAATAATACTGTGGGTTGCCTTTATCATTTATTTATTTATTATTATTGATTTGTTTCTCCTTTGAACTCCACTTCTTCCCCCTTCCATGCACTTTTTCCCTCCCCCTCTCCCATGCACTTGCGCTTTCACAATGCCACTGGGCCTCGTAAGGTTGTTGTTTTGTTTTCCCTTGTTCCCCTCACTTGCCTTGTCGCGCTCTGAAACACTTGTGTATGTGCGCGATAGAAATAAAATATCAATGTCAATCAATACAGTTCTCACCATAATGTCCATGTTTTTGTAGTAATATATTTGTCAATGTGTAGATGCTATATATTGCAATAGTCTTGTTAGAATGTTAGTGCAGTTTGCATGTGACAAACCAACTAGAATGTTTGCAGTTGAATCTGAGAACATGAAGGCGAGATCTTGAATGAGATTCCGTTGAAGCTGATGGCTGACGAAGTAGGACTGCAGTCATTTACTGGAAATCTCGATGCAAAATAAACGTGAATTACACCTAACAGAAGACGCCCGTCTTTATTTCAGTAGACAAGTGCAACAACATAAAAGTAAAAATGCTAATTCCAAAGGGCATTGGAGGAAGGGGATTCAACCTCGCTCTCACAGCATTGCCTCGTCAGACTCAAGATGCCACACTACTTTACTACCAACGCTATAAGCATGATGCCTTTAAAAACACATTTGAGCGTGAACACATCCTTATGCGTCACAAAACACTCTCTACCAACAACACCTTGCCCATGAGCACTGTGTAGAGAGTAAAGAGGCGTAGCGCATTTCTCCTTAGGCCTATTGGCGAAGGGAAAAGATTCATAATGTAGCCCGAGGTCAGTTGTCGAGAAAATGGTGTATGTATCCTGTGTCAGATGATATTCACAATGGTGATGACAATACTGTGCACTTTGAGTGCAGAGTAACTTAAGTGCAAATGAAAATGCCTCTAAATTGTAATGCTATGTGGTCTATGTTACTTGTAGAGATTTAGGTAATTTGGTCCTGCCATATTGCATAGTTCTGGGATTAGGAAGTTGTATAATAAGTGAGTAAGATATTAGATAATTCTATGCAATTGCCGCATGTATACTTTTAACAGTGTTTTAGTATAATAAATCAGCAGAATATAGATTAGTCTTTATCAATACCAGCCAACATTTCAAAGATGTGGATGCAATGTGTGTGGTTGTAATGTGGTCTGTTATTGCCTATGTCAGTTGGTAGTGCATCATTCAAAGAGTATTGCCATATACACATGGGAGAGCAGTTTGGTGCATGGTGCTTCTTTGAATGATTAATGTGTTCATTGTTTATTGATACTTGACTTAATTGATCCAATTGTCTAACTTCTAGGCTTCGCTATATGTTTCTGTTGCTGTAGCAATTTATACAAGCACCCTGTAAAAAAGTGATGTAAGAATTAATTTACACATATAGGTGCTCAAAAGCACCTTATAGCTTTACTCTATGCAATTATCAAATTACTTGTTTCCTTCAAGCGTCTTTGTTAACCACAGAGGTTGTAAAGAGATAAACTGGGGCGATCACCTCAAACCCCGTTCTTAAAGTACTTGCAGCGGTCGGAGGGGGGGGGGCGCATTTCTGCTTCTTACTCTCCTACACAGATTCTTATGAATTGTGCCCTGTTGCTTATCAATGTGCTTCTTGATTGCTTTGATTCACAAACATTCAAAAGGGCTGGTGGAAGCTGCATTTCCGGGCAATCCTTTATTAGCAATTACTCGACTTATTCACTCCACCTGAATTGGGATCTATATCTTTTCATCTCAAAAGCACAATGGTCGAATTTGTCTCCTCATTATATTCTTCTGAAATGACAACAGTGTTGTCTGCATGTTTGGCCACTTGCCTTTGGGGCATCAGCCTCAGCCTCAGGATCTAAACTAGTAGTGGCCATCTCATAAATGTATACCAATGATGCTAACACGCTAGGTGAGCACCAACATGATCTTGAATTGCTATATGACGTGCACCTGGTAGGAAGAATATAAGTAAGAAAGGGACACAGAGAAGGAGAAGGCAAAGGGTCCATGTTTACAGTGGAGGCACCCACCCTGGACAATCGCAATGTGGACGTTACTACTTTGATAGTGGCACAATCATGTTCCTCATTAATCTCGTCCAGGACCATGTTGAGAGCCCAATTTCAATACCACATGACTGTCTTAAGGTTTGTCTTTGCTTTACCTTACTTGCCCACTGATACTTGCACTGGCCGGGTGTCGCTAAGCCGAGTGCACTGGCTAGTCTTCACTTTCTTGCTGTTCATGGCCTGTGAGAGCATCTTTCTGTACTCCCTTGTTCCCTCCCTTGACCTCGAGTGCTTGAAGTGCATGTTGTGTGGGCACTGTGTGGATGAACCATCATCTATCATATCACTATGCTTACTCTCTACTCTTCACCATCACACAATTAGTGTACAGCTACACCCCTCAATCAATTTGGCCTAGCTGCCCACATACGAACACTATCCCATAAACACCTCATCATTCTAATAAAACACAGCTTTATCCCACGAAAAACCGTCCTAGATACACACATAAGCATCCCACAGGCCTAACACAGCCAGAACCCAGCCTTGATGTCCACCAGCAGCCAGACTGCACACATTGAACCGATACCACTACCACCACACCTAACGCTAGAATGCAGCTACCATCAAGCAACTACATCAGTTGCACATTTAACTGGTGCACCCAAGCATTTTTCGACACTCTACTCTTTCAACTGACCTGGACTATGGTCCCCAAGGGCGTTTAACCTACCAGCGCTTTGAGGTCATACCAATGATATATATATAGAGCGCTATATAAATGCCAAATAACAGAACATATCATACATTTAATCACAGAGTGGGATAACACATAGCATGTTTTAACCAACCCTTAATCAGCTATGATGATGACTGACACATTGTGGCACCTAATCTAGTACATACATGTATTGTTTTTTGACCAGCTGAGTACCAAGGGAGAGAAGTCAAACATCTATTTCATTACTGGGGGGTCACTCGACTGTGTGAGAAGTTCAATGGGGCATCCACAGGCAAAGGCACACATCTTTGGCAATCTGAAAAGGAAGCACATAATCAATGTCTAAATGACATGTGATGCCAACTTGATTATGATGCATTATTGAGTCTGTTTTTCAGGGTCCATCCATGTTAACATACTGTTTACTAAAAGCAAACTCAACAAATCCTTGTGTCACACTGTGAAGAATCTGCATTGCTACAAGTTATGGCAGAGAAGCCAAATTCAATACCAATTACCCTCTCCACACTGAAGGTGTTCAAGCATGAACCCTCTTGCCACCCATTGCCCCACCGCTGGCATACTAGTTGAAAATGTGCACACACAGAAACATTGTTTCAGCAACACTTCCACCACACCAATGCCAAATTGAGTGACCCATCCCTTGTTCACGAGTTGCGACAAAGGTAACAAAATATATTGCATGGGACATGTAAGGAAACATGCACACAGCTCAAGCATATATAGCCTTTCTAAGCCTAGTAAACTTTGATTTTAGAAAATACAGGTGCTAACATGCAAACACTGAAACAAGAATGGATTGCATGGGGCAACTTGATGTGGCAAGTGTATATAGTGTGCACAAGCTTTTCATATGTTACATAAGGCATGGCCACATTTGGTAGTCAACCTGACTATTCTATTTGTGCCAGAACCGTCTGTTTTTAGCTAACCGTGCAGGCGATTCAGGGAACATGCTTCTGTCTTGCCTACTTACCCCTGTCAGACATCAAGATAGCATTGGGAGAGGTACAGCAATGTGCATAGCACCATCATCTGAAACACTATGGATTGTAAGCTTGGCAATCTGAAGCCCCGAATAAGGGGCCTACATTGCACATGTGGTGCTGTTTACTATGGCTTAGTTGAAATGATCCATGCTGATCCAATGATGTGGTTACAGGTGTTACAGGTATCATAGTTGTCCAATGTAGTGAAGGATTCATGTTGCACCAGATGCAAACTAAGTAGACTGGAGCGATGATAATGGCCAGGCATGTGCAGTTAATGAAGCATAAAAAAAACATTATAGCAAAAATTGTACTCACCGTCCCAAACCACAACACTGTCGCAAAAGATTACCATGCCGCTTCCCTAACCAAGCACAGGATTTCCTGACAAAAAGACAGAAACGTCCCTCACTTCCTAATTGCAACACTCTCCGATTCCCTGAGGCAGAGAGCAGCATGTTCCTCTTCCTTCTTTAGCAGTCCCACGTGCCCTGCCATTAAGGCCACACTTACTCATGCTTCACCTGAAACCACCCCGCACACCCTGCACTCATTTTCACTCATTCCCCGTTCCTGACAGCAACTCTCACAAATCCCTTTAAAAATAAAAAAGAGAATAATCATTTCCCCACCCTAAAATCAACATCCAAGTGGAGACATCATTTTTATTTTTTCAAGGAAAATGTACCATCAGTTCATGTTAAGCCCATGGGCATTTGATGGTAATATGACAGGTCATCTGTACGGGAAGACAAGTGACAAACTCTGAGACTGAATACCTGGGAGGATTTGGGCAAAGTGGGGAATTAGAGATATGCTGAGTTGCTCCCTCCACGCCCACAACATTGAATCGACAGCTTGTGCAAAAGTGTGGAAATAACTGGCATGATTGTTGCGCGACATCAACTGGAACCCTATTTTGAAGTTTCAGATCTCAGCCCTGTCCATATCCCTTTGCATTGTACTAACCATTGCATGGTCCTATAGCTTGCCTGCTCTATCTGTATTCCTAGTTCCTAGAGTTGGGAGCTCATGCCATTAACCTGATTGGCATGGTCGCTAGGATATAACAACACTTCACCTGTGGCATGCACACATGAATGGCGAGGCACTTCATGAACTGACATTATCTCTCGATTGTAGCCATCCGTGTTGAGTCACGTGCTAAGGGTGCAGCCGTCTCATGCCTACGCTTTTCTTTACTCCACATCATTTGGCTCCTAGTTTGGATGAATATCCTTGGGTGTAGCACGTCATATAAAACTGCAACATGCGCAGTTTAAGACAGTAGATGTTGCCACTGCAAATGTCATGGAAGTAGATGGACATCTGGGTTATCACATGCCACTAGTTATTGCCCACTGTTTGGCATGTGCTGCACTGGAGGTGGTCATTGGTGCTACAGCTCCCGAATAGTGGCCGGTGTTAAGTGTGGAATGAATCATTGTTCATTTTTGTCCACATGTCTTGATGACCAGATCTTCCTCCATTGCATACCCAGCAGCATGTGTGTTGGAGACTGGTACATGCATTTTATCAGGATGCTTGCCACACACATGGTGTGATGACAAGAATCCTCTCCACCATGGGAGCATTTCTATTTCTGGATACTTCCTGTTCTCCATGCTATGTGGTGCTCGAAGGGCACTCATTAAGTAAATGGCATGGTGATAACTGCCCCCGATTGCATGACCCTATGGTAGCTTAGGCCAGGACAGGAGAAGCAGTGCCCCAATTAGATGCCACCCTATAGTCAACCGAGCAACGGAAACACCTGTGTGCACTCAAGTGCTTGATGTAGAAGTTCCCACTTTCCTGTCTCCAAATCCATCTACTCCTCCCATGTGCTGCATGCACCATGGCTTTTCCATCTATGGCAACATGAATTAGGATGCATTTCTTTTGAGAACAATCTTTCTGCATGCAGGCACCTTCACCTTAACTCTCCATTTGACGTCATGCTGGCATTTGTTTATCCCGCTGCACTCGTTGGAACTGTATGAACAGCGTTTGGTATCCCCTTTCATTTTCCCCAAAGCAATGTGTCTGTGTGTGGGGTTGTTTTGGAAATAAGTTGGCCGATACATCTTAACTGCTCCTTTCTCCTAATCCTAATCAGTGTGAACTTGAAGGGCATTTCCAGAGAACTACACTTTTCTAACATGTCCTACACTGGTGGCACAGGCTTTAGGACTGGGGGCTGCCCAGGTCCTATGTCAGTGGTGGATGCAGATGCTCTTTTAAATCTTTGCCTTTCCCAATAGGCCAGGCATTAAACCTCTGGGGTAGCACTGAACGCGAACGTGATGCCTCAAGAATTCTCGCCAGAGTTTCTGCACGACGCTATTCACTTACTTACCCCTGTTTCTTCTGGCATGCATGAGGAAATATCAGAAATAAATAATGTTTTTTATTTGTAACCTCACAATTAAATGTAGATTTTTGGTAGTTCCGCTTCACCAACTCTTAAATGGGAGTTTCACTGAACTCTAAATAACTGGAAAGGAAGCACATTATTTCTATTAGTTAAGTGATATCCTGGTTGTAAAGTTCCTTTTTGAAATTTTCTTTTGAATGTATATATTTGCCAGCCTTAAAATAGTTCTAAAACTCCTCTTCCCAGAACGGGCAATATGTGTTAAACCACTTTATTTAATGGGCGATTCAATTTAGAATCTATTTATAAGCAGTCATAATAATCATATGAACCCCGAGATTTGCCTCTGACAATAGTGATGATTTAGAGAGATGTTATACTCACAAAAAATCAGCTGTGCCCTGCAATGCAAGCTTCAAGAGCTCATCAGGCACTCGATGTGGACACCTTGGCAGTAGCTCTCAGAACTAGGACTGCAAAAGTAGAAAAGCGAAAGGTTTTCAATTTCTTCAGAAAGGTACACTGGCTGAAGATAACCCTCAGATCAATCGTGAACCGATTCCGTTGGGGGAAAGGTCCAAATGGGGGCGGGGTCCACGAAAAGCAAGTGACGCAGCTAGTTTATCCTAATACGTTCCAGGTACAATCAGCTGGACTTGTAAACCTGAAATCCATCAGCTATGAAGCTTGGCGCCAGTCCCTGGATGGATTGATGCACTTCACCTAGCAAAATAAAACTCTGATCAACAGGCAGTCATGGGAATATGTGTAAAGCTCCACTTACAAAGGAGTGGCAAGAACAATTAGACATCATCTGGAGGGATGGATGTAGATTGAAGAGTCTCAACACGTGCCAGTACATATTTTAAATTGCCAAGAGATGCCCCATTGGTACAGTCGATGCAGGAAATCACAAGCATACTGGGTTCGTTCCAGGTATTTAATCAGCCCCTGGTGCCAGCGTGACAGCCAATCAGATTGCTCGGATCGTGGGTCGAATGCCACGATACAAGCACACATTCTGAGCAAGCTGTAAGGTGCTTCCAAATATCTGGCACCACCTTATGCCCACTCCCCACTCCTCTCTGGCCAGTTTATCTAGCTGTGCCCCCATTATTCATACCCCATACCGCTTTCATTTTCCTGCAATGGAAGAGGCGCTCAGCATGGAGCCCTGCCTTCCATTTTCATGACGGCTATGTTGGATGAGTATTTGTTTGAATGAGTGAGCCATTGCGAGTGTACAGCTTATTCAGTCAAACAAATACCTTGCTGTCAGCACCCCAGTTAAAAACATGGGATGCGAATAGAAACAATGCCTTCCCATGCCTGCAATTGGTGTACTATTGCTCGAAAAAACTCACAAGCACCCTAAAGTAGAGCCAATAGCATTGGACAATGTTTATGGTCTGGGATAGTAATGAATGCAGCTTTTGAATATGAACCCCAGATTTCTGACATTGTCCCTGGGGGCATGTTAGAGGCCATAAGAATGATAGGAATATTTTTTTGGAGGGGGGGGGGGTCCCAAACAGTTACATTCCATTTTGGAGGGTTCAGCTTAAGTGAAAAGTCATTAATAAAAGGTTACAGTCTAAACCCACGCTCCCGTGTACATTTAAACCTGACAACACCAATAACGTTCTAATGTTATCATACACCATATCCTAAATGTATTGTCAGTGATATCGCTGAAAGCTTCACATAGGCCAATTAAAACAGCTTTCTAAGCCTGTATGTTGCAATAGCTAAACTATTATTACACATAGATGTCTATCAAATACCGTTGTATGCATGTTGTAGCTGTTAATAAAGTGTTGGTGACCAAGGGCAACACAATGAATAACCCACTATCAGGCGAACAGATAACGATTCGTAGCTTTGCCACCTGTGACACTGCCAATATGATCTATACAATCACATGTCCCTGTCGTATCTATTATGTTCGACAATCCAGTAGACCAGCCGAACTCAGACGGAACGAGCATCGGCCATGCACCAGAATTAAGAACCACAATCCGGCAGTAGCACGTCATTGGTCGGTAAAGAAGCATGGCATTGCACAGATCTGATTTCAAATTGTGGAGTCTGCTGTTAAACGTAATGAATCAGCAGCATCAATGAAGATATCACTGGGAACAGAAGTGACATTTGGCTGAAGCCTGGCTTGAAGAGAGTGAATTCTGCCCAGCAACTACCCCCGACAGGAGTTGAAACTTGCTCAGCTGCTGCATTGTCAGGCCTGGCTGCCTTCTGCTGTTCCTACCAAAAATAGGTAACACCTCTCTGATTGAATCAGGGGAGGAGCACCTGGGAGCAGGGAAACAGGACAATGAGTCTTCCTTGGCTCAGGCAAATGTTAAATTAGGGGGGGGTCGTAAATGGCTTCCTCTTGAGAGAAACTGGGAGGGGCAGTGCCTCTGTGAGCAACTTGAGTTGGAGGAAGTGGACAAACCAGAAATTCCACCATGTGCTTTGGGAAACCACACCCCTCTGGGCCAGAGCATAATTTAAAAAAAATGGATAATTCATAGTACGGACTTGTCAAAATTATATAATTAATATCATTATTCTTGTGATTTTTCTGTGCACATTTTAAGAGGTGTTAGGACTCTGTGGTATGTTCTGGGGGGTAGTAGCGGAAAATAAGGCATTACTCCGAATGTCTGTATGTTAAAAATCTGACACTTCATCATCTGATGCCCATATTCCTTGTGCATGTTTGTGTAAATTCTGGAAAAGTTTAGAGGTTGTGTTCTTGATGAAAAGGACAGAATTCTGTCATAAGTGGACACAACATCTTACAAAGACAGGGATCGGATGGTTTGGTGCTACAGAAAATATCTTAACTGGACATATAATATTAGAAAAATGGTACATAGATAAATATGTATTTGGATCAAAAATAGATTTGTGGGCAAATTGACAAGGGGAGTGTTCTTTCTGTATGCCATAAAATGAATGCCTGATGACACTCCATTCCTTCCCCCAATCAAGGGAGAGAGGAGGACTTGGCCAATGATAAGTTGTGAGGGGCAGGCTTAGTTATGCCCACTTGCAGAACGCATAAAAAGAGACTGCTAGGACAGGCAAAGGATTCATTTTCCATTTTATTGCGGAGTATTTTGCCGGACCACACAACGTCTAGAAGGAACATCCAGAACATAGACTCCAGATAGACTACAGAACTTAAAGCAAAGGCCTAACCCACAAGCTGAGAATTCTTCTCAGCAGGCCTTCAGAATCCAGCAATCCAACCAAACTATTCTACAGCCGGGCGGGCTGTTGGAATCTTTGCCAAGAACTTTTGCCAGAACCGGTAGCAGACCCAGAAAGCAGTGCTGTATCCAGAGAGACCAGAACCAGAGAGACCCAGACCACTGTGAAGTGCAGAGCAGAGCTGACCCAGAGAGCTGTGACTTCAGAACCACCCACCAGCAGTGCAGTCTAAACCTGATCAGACCTGAAGGCCTATTTCAAATTTATAGCGTGAGTACTCAGCCAGAACTGTGCAAACCAATCTCTTAGTTTAAAATAATCAAATTCAAACTATTTTAACCTATTTAGAACTGCATCATAAGAAATCATGTGTCCATTCTGCAAAACTGTCATCTGTCATTCTGAACTTTACTTTTATTTTGAGAACTACCTTCATAAACTCGTCCGTTTCTTTGCAATCGTGTGCTAGGAACGTGGTTTAACTTTCATCTTAAAGCTAAGATTCTAAGCTTTCCAACAAGCCTAAAACCGACTTGCTACTCCTTGTATTTCCTCCGTAATCGTGATCGACGCACTCGGAAAAAAGTGCCACGAATTGACAGTTTGCTTCATTTCAACCACGTGTAAAAATATCTGTCTTTTGCTTCCATTACTGAATCCTGTTTTCAACCTGATAACCATCCCTGAATCATTGGTAGGGCTGACCTGAACTGATTTAAAGTATCTCTCACTCACCCTGAACCTCTAGAGGGAATTAAGAACATTTTCAGCATATTTTTCACTTCATTGCCACCATATTTAAAAGGATCTTGCCTGCTTTAAAATCATACCTGTTTTCCTCTAAGCTCGCTGGGGGGAACTGGAAATTTGTATCGCATTTTGTATTCCTGAGAATTGTGTGCTCTCCTTTCATCTCCTTATATTGCATAGGGGAGGAGGGAATTGTCAAAGAAAACGTGATCATATTATCTTTTGTTGAAATCATATCAAGTTTATTTCTGTGCTGCATTTTTCCCTCATTGCTTTTCCTTGAAAATATAAAAGTATTTTCTGCTACCTTATCCTTCCTATACTAACTCCTCATTGATTGTAACGAAGTGTGCTAGTGTCAGATTATCTATTGTTGATCAACATTATATTCATAAGTGTGCTATCAATTATTAATTTATTATAAAAGTGTGATATAAATATATTGTTTGATTTTTCCAATAAATCTTTTAAATTGCAAAACACACCTACTTCTTGGCTCAGTAAGGTTAGGGGGATTCAAAGAGAGGGGCGTTATATAAGGGTTTATCATGCAGAGTATAACTTGTCATAAAAATATATAAATAAGGGCTTCCCTTGAGCAACCCCAGACAAGGCACTGACTTAGTGGGAGTGCTTGATTGGAGTCACTTAACAGATTGGGGGCTCGAGCCGGGGATTCTGGATTAGATCTATCACTTGTGCAGATTAATACAGTGTGCTAACTGACAGGATACATAATTCTGTTGGATCACCACGCCGTGTTACACTGTAAAAACACCCCTCGAAGGAACGCTCTAAGGAGACGGTCTGTTTTGCAAAATAAAATACAAACTTCTGTAAGTCAGGAAGGAAATCAATTTCCAGAATGACGACACTGGTAGACATTAAAATAGCCAGAGAGCACTTCTTACATAAGCTACTTGTGAGTGGTGAGTGGGCTCATTAGGACTAGGTGGTCTGGTTGCAGGCAATCGCACCCCAGATCACTGAAACAGGGTCAGACATATGGAGAGATCAGGGTCCATTACATGTGGCCCTGAGTGAACTATATATGGCCCCTAAAGCCAATGATGAGCATGACAAGATTGTCAGGATAGCAGCATATTTATATTTATATATGGGAGCCATACAGGACAAATGTGCTGAAGGCCAAGATCTGGCAAATAGGCAACTGATGGCATTAGAGAAGGAACAATCTGACCTGGTCTTTTCTGAGCAGAGGCTGCAGATTAGCCAGGAGTCAGAAAATGATAGTAGGCAGTATATTATTAAAATAAAGGAGGATATGGATATCCTGCAACAGGAAAAGGCTGACCAGGATACCAGAATTCTGGCCTTGCAGAAGGGGTACCAAGAAGGTTTGGATTCCCTACTGCAGAGCCAGAAAAAGCTGGAGCAACAACTAGACTTTAACAGGGTATGCACAGAGCAGGTAGCCACCCTGCAAAGTCATCTAGATAGGGAAAAGGTAGAGAGCAATAAACTGATTTTGAAAGACCTGGATACCCAGGCAGAGTTTGATCAAGAACGCCAGAAAGCTGGTGCCTTACAAAGACAGAGGGACAACCTGACGGCACAGGAAGTCTGCCAATTAAAAGGAAAAATTGAAGAAAATCACTTGGCCCTCCAGGGACTGGGTGACCTCCAAAAAGAGCATCAGAACTTGTTAGAGCACACCAGGAGGGTGGAAGATGCTCTGGCAAGAAAGGAACAGGCCAGTAGGGATGGGACTCAGTAGGTAACCCTCCTGCAGCAAAGACTGGCCCAGTATTCCAGGACCAATCAGGAGGCGCAGAGAGAAAATGAGGTTCTCTGTCAGCACAATGGTAGGCTCCAGCAACAGTTAGCCATGCAGGAGAGACTGATAGAGTCTAGTCAGGCCGTAACTGAAGAACTGAAAGCGCAGGCTCTTGCATTGCAACAGGGAGCAGGGGTTGACAGAGATTAAGTTCCCTGGGAAAGGGAAACACCTGAGCATAATCTCAGGAGCCCTAGTACCAGGGGCCTACATCTCTCCCAGTCCCTGGACTCTGACACCCCCATGGCCCCTGGCACACATGAGCACAGGGCCACAGGGATGGCAGATTACTATCCAGCCAAAAGTATGGGGCTCATAGGCCAGTACTACCCAGGAATGGATGGGCGGGCATCCGGGTATGGGCACCAGAGCACAGTGCAATTTAGTGGGGAACCCCAGGAGTGTAGGCCCACTAAGGGCATCCTGAAAACCTCTGCCCAGTTAGGTCAGTGGGCGGGGCACTCATCAACTCTGGTAGCAAGGAGGAATCTGAAGACTCCTCTGAACGTCACAGGACAAAGGAGACCAGGTCCCCAGATTCTGCCAGCCATTCCCAGTCTCGCAGAATCCAGGAAAACCTGGAAGATCAGACGGGCACCTCTGGGAGCAGTGCCTCTGAGTCAGAGGATCAGTGGACCAGGGTTACCCGAACCAAAAAGGCCAATAAGGCAAAAAAGGGCCTTGCTTAAGGACCCCTTAAAGCAGAACAAGGCAATAAGGAGTGTCATCACCCCTTATCACAAGAACGCCAAGTATTCTGTTTGGGAACACTTGGAGCTTTATGAGCAAATGATGGAGACTTTCCGTTTGAAAGACAGCAGTAGCTGCATTCAGTATGTAAAATGGACATTCTCCCCAGAATACTCCAGTTTCTTTGCGGGGCTGGAGGACCAAAATCATTCAAGATGGTCCACCTACAGGGCGGCCATCTTGAAACATTTTTCTGTTCACAGAAATCCCCAAGAGGCTCGCAAGGCAGCCTACAATTTGCAATGTGGGGAGGATCAGGTCCCACAAGAATTTGTGCAGGAGTTAAAGCGTGCTTTTGCGCAGACTAAAAAAAGGGTACGCACATACAGTAAAGAATTTGTTAATACGTTTTTCCATGCCTTACCCAAATACATAATGACCCAGCTCGTGAGTGATTTTCACGAGAAAAGATCTTTAGACTGGGTCATTGAGCAAGCCACCCGCATCTATGAGGTGCAGAAACTGGTGGAAAATAAGAATCAGCCCAAAAACCCCAAAACCAACAGCACCCCTGCTGCTGCCAAGGTGGCAGAGGTAAAGGTTGCCCCCGTTTTAGATTTGGAGATGGGGGGCCTAAAAACCTGCCTGCACCGAATAATTCTAAGCCCAGAAGGCCCTCGGGCCAGTCACAGACAGGGAGTCAAGGAGGTAGTCCCACAAATGGGGTCCCTCGCTCCCCTGACTATGTAAGTCCCTGCTATAAGGGAAACAGTCCAATCCTGGGTTATGTGTGGACTCCTCCGGCCCAAGGGGGGGATCCAACCAAGTGCCCAACCCAGGGAACTTCCCTCCACACTTCGTCCAGGAGGGCAGAAATTCACCAAATCCTGGGCAGAACTTCTTCCCCAGGTATCCACCCAACTTCAAGCCCCAAAATCATCCATCCTTCTTTCCCCAATTCCCTGAGCCCAGACAACCGAATCCGGGAGAGGGGAGGCCAAGGGTGGAGGGGTACCCAAATCTTCCTAACCCGGGGTACTCCCAGAGAAGGGATAGCTACCCTTCCCGGGATCAGCCCAGAGGAGAAAATAGAACCCCGTATCAGCCTGAGCGGGTTTCACAGTTAGAGCGCCAGGTCCAAAATATGGCACTGGATCTGGGTCACATACTGAGGGCTCAACAGAATCCTCAGATGAGCATGCCACTGCAGAATGCCCCAAACTCTGGGCTTGGAGCTCCAGAACAATGACGGGGGCAGTACCCCGATAACGCACCGGTTCCCAGGGAGGAGGCACAAGGGGAAAGGGGGTGTAAAGCCTTGGAGGAAGCTTCCTTCCCCACTTGTGAACAGCCCCTGGAAACCCAGGAACCGGAAACAAAATCTCCTATCCCTGAAAGTCTGCCACCCAAGGAGCAGAGAGGAGGTAGGAGAAACAAAGGACCCAAACAGACCCATTTTGTGGAGGAGGTACAGGTCTTCCAATTTGAGGGAGAGGGATCCTCAGAGGATCCTGGGAAAAGGATCTTCTCCTTCAGAGATGAGGGAACTCCTCCCAAGGAAAAATGGGTCCCAAGGGATTCCAACCCAGACTGGGTAGATGTGGGGATTGATCTGTCGCCGCCCATCATTCTATCCCAGAACCAACAAGACCAAAAACCCCTGGTTCAAACCGATCCTGGTGACTGTCTCCAAAAAGGGGGGGCGGCCCAGAACCGGAACCAGAGGAACCCAAAAACGAATCCATAGACTGGGTAGGTGTGGGGATTTGAGCTGTCGCCGCCCATCATTCTATCCCAGAACCAACAATACCAAAAACCCCTGGTTCAAACCTATCCTGGTGACTGCCTCCAAAAAGTGGGGGGCGGCCCAGAACCGGAACCAGGGGAACCTAAAACCGAATCAATAGACTGGGTAGATGTGGGGATCGAGCTGTCGCCGCCCATCATCCTATCCCAGAACCAACAATACCAAAAACCCCTAGTCCAAACCCATCCTGGTGACTGCCTCCAAAAAGGGGGGGCGGCCCAGAACCAGAACCAGGGGTACCCAAAACCATATCCAGTTGCCAACTTTTTCTTTCAGATTCCCGAAACTCACCAAAGAATTTTGCCCAGATCTCTTCTCTCTCAATGGCCAAAACCAGAAAATTAGCCTACCAGTTGTCCAAAAATGTGCATTATCTGAGCCCCCTTGAGGAGAAGGAGGGCAGATAATATGCCCCGGAACAAGTACAGGGGGAGGGTACAATTTTGGCACGGGTGGACAGGGCCTTTGATGAACTAAATGCAGGAAGGGGGGAGAATTACCGCATTCCTCTCACCTCTCTTCCTGGACAACTCCAGAACTTTGACGGGAAGGAAATTCCCGTCGAGGGGACTGCAGATTTGGACATCAAAATTGGGCGACACAAGGTGAAACACCCGGTCGTAGTAGTGACTCCAGAGGGCACCCCTTGTTTACTCGGGAATGACCTCCTGAGAAGGTTGTCACCCCTAATAGATTGTGTAAACAAGGTCCTCTGGACCCAGACTAGCTGACCAATAAAATAAAAGCAGAGTGTCAACCATGTTAGTTTAAACGGCACGTGCCACATGGTGGAACAAAAATCTGACCAAGTAGAATTTCACTTCCAGAACAACCAAATTCCAGACGTGACAGTAATAGCAGTAGGACAAAAGACTGGTGATGCGGGGTCCTCTCTATTTCTGAAAATCAACCTTCCTTCCAGTTTAAGGTGGTATTCCACACTGGAAGGAAACACTAAGAATTAGTAAAATTCTTTACTAATCCACAATCAGAAATTCCCACTCTGATAGTCCAGAAAGATGTGAAATCAGCTCAGAGCCTGGCTGATGTTCAGCAAATTGGAGAGCAGTTGTTCATCCCTGTTCAGTTGAATGATGGGAAGGACTCTGTTCTCGCCCGAGTGTGTGTGAACAATGGTAAGAGCGTCATCAGCGAAGCCATGTTCCGCCAACTCCCAAAAGATCCAGCCATTCCCGCATTCAAACTGATAGACAAATGGGAAATGGACCTGGAAGCACCTAATTCCAAACGTCTCCTGCCAAGCAGGTGTATGCTCAAAATCTCCATTGGCAACAAGAGCATAGTCCATAATTGTTGGGTCGTGCGAGACGTCACTGCCGCCTTTTACTTAGGCAGTGACATTCTCAATCGCTTTGCCATTAGTTTGGACCTAATAAACTTCAAAGCTTGGTCCCGATAAGCGGATAATCCCATGGGCTTTGATGATCCAGAAAAAGCATTTAGGTCAGCTCAATTGCTACCTTATGCAGTTGAAATTCAGATTAAAGAGGAAGTCACCATCCCAGAAAGGACCCGAAAATTCTCCCTGGGAGTGAAAGTTAAAAGAGGACAAAAATTGAAAAACCCTGATATTCATCTAAATGCTTCTCTCCAACAGCAAGGGTTGGGGGTAAACCCAACACCATTAGTCAATATAGAACATGACACCATCCAATAGAGGTGGATAACAGCGACTTAAAGAGTATTACTCTAGCCGCAAGCACCATTATTGGAATGGCGGTTGATGACCGTCATTTTTCCATTGATCTAGGAAATGAACTGTTAGGACCAATCCCCAAGGACTGTTTTGACAGTGACAGTGATGACAATACAACACCAGACAGGATCTTTACCCGGCATGGGGGGAACTTCCTGGTGTACACTTCCTGCCCTTATGGTAAGGAAGATGTGACTTGTGACTTCAGGAGGGATGAGGTGATTTTCCAGGTCCATGAGGGCTGCCTTTCCCACCTGAAGCCTCCAGTCCAAATCAGCACTCTGACCAGGGACGTCTCCACCCAGCTGGAGGAGGCCGCTGAGATAGCAAAACCAGAAGTCTTTCCAGGCTTCAGGCAGATGGTGGAAGAGAGAGTCAACCTAGCTGATGCCTGTGTGACTCTGGAACAGAAGAAAAAGTTTAAACAAGTTTTCTTAGATTTCCAAGATCTCTTTGCGGTAGACTCATGTGACTGTGGTTGCACCGACAGCCACACAACAATTCCCACAGACCCTGGCATGACTCCAGTGTTTGTGAAGCAATATCGTTTGCCCCTCGCATCCATGGAGTCCCTTACTGAAATAATTAAGAACATTGAGTCCCGGGGAATAATCCGTCCAGTCCACAGCACCTTCAATAATCCGGTGCTGGGAATATTGAAGCCAAACGGCCAGTGGAGACTCTGCGCCGACCTCAGGGAGCTCAACAAATGGGTCCATACTTCCCAATGGCCTCTGCCCTACATTGACCAAGGGCTGGCCCAGATTCAGGGGTCACAGGTATTCACTGCAATAGACCTGACCAATGGATACTGGACCATGCCTGTCAGTAGGGAGGACCAATACAAACTGGCTATTACCTTTGGGGGCCAGCAGTACACATGGACCCGAACTCCCTTCGGATACCTCAACTCCGGCAATGAATTCAACATTTTCCTACATAAGGCCATGCCCGACCTGGGTGCGAGGGGTAACCTGGCTTATGTAGATGATGTCCTCATCAAAAGTTCATCTGTGGAGGAACACATAGCGGAGATCCGTTATGTTCTGACACAGTTGAGGGCCGCCGGAGCAAAACTTTCCTTTCAGAAAGCACAAATGTGTAGAACCCGTGTTAATTTCTTGGGGCATGAGATTACTCCTCAGAGTCTCTGTCCCCAGGAAAAGAAAGTGGAAGCACTCCAAAAATGGAAGGCTCCCACAACTCTGCGGGAACTAAGGAGCCTCCTTGGACTGACTAATTACAGCAGAAAGTTCATTGAGGGCTACGCAGAGATCACTAGACCCCTGATTCATCTTTTGAAGGGGGGGGTCAAGTGGGAATGGGCTCCAGAACAATCCGAGGCAGTAAGACAACTCAAAAGAAGCCTCTCACAAGCGCCTTGCCTAGCTTACCCTGTCAGAAACAAGGAGTTCTTCCTGGAGACAGGGTTCTCTAATACGTGCTTGACGGCAGTATTATACCAAAAGCATGACAAGGTCAATAAAGTAATATCCTATTCGAGCAAAACTTTATATTCTGTGGAGGAAAAATTCAACAATTGTGAGAAGGCACTCCTGGCAACGGTGTGGGCATTGATGAATTACCGCCCGTTTATCCAGGGGGAACACATCATAGTGGAGACTCCACACCAGCCTCTGCAATACCTCCAATGTGACAGAATCCGGACCGGAAATGTGAGTAATTCCCGAATTACTTCCTGGATTCTCTCAATGCAAGGCTTTCCTGTGGAGGTCAGATATGGCCAAAACAAGAAGAGTCCCCTCGCGCAAGGTCTGGCTGACTTGCATGATTGTGCCAGAGAAAACTGTCTCGAGGACGAAAGTCTAAAAATCAAGGACAACATGGAGGCATACCTTAATTCCCCACACAAAGTCTTTGAAGAAGACAAGTGTGAGGGAATGCCCACTCTATATGTGGATGGATGCTCTTACCATGTTGACAACAACGGGGAAAAAGAACTGGTGGCCGGCGTAGGGAATGCATGGGCGAATGAGTCCCCAGAACCCTCCGCTGGATACAAAATTGGTCCCCGAAGTAGTCAGGTGGCAGAGTTGATGGCTGTGCATCGAGCCATCCTCACTGCTGTCCAACATCAACTCCACGTACTGGTCATAATCACAGATTCAGATTATGTACGGACCGGGTTCGTGGAGCACCTGGTTAATTGGAAAACCAGAGGCATGTTATGTGCTAATAACAAACCCTTGAAACAGGGGAAGTTAATTCAAAACATTGATGATCTGGTCACCTCGAACGGGATGACCATCTACTGGAAAAAGATCAAGGGCCATTCCAAAGTAGAGGGACCAGACAAAACTGGGAATGACTTAGCTGATCAGCTGGCCAAAACCGGGGCCATCCAAGGGAATCTAAAAGAGATTGAGTCCCTGTTGGGGGAAATCCAGGTCACTGCTATCACTAGGTTCCAGACAAATGCTCACAATGATCTTTCAACTGCACAATGGAGTAAGGAGACCCCAGATGCTGATTTGATCACGGCTCAGAAGGGGGATCCAATAATTGGTAAGTTTTACCAACACATTGAGGACCCTGAGAACTTTCCCCTGACGGATACCGATTACATTGGGAAAGAGGACCTTAGAGTGTTGATGAAATCTCCAAAAATGTTCCGAATCCAAGACGGTTTGTTAGTAAGGAAATCCCAAGCTGGCCATGATCAGTGGGTGGTCCCTACCTCATTCCGAAGCCTGATGTTAAGTCACGCCCATGATGCGGTCACCGCCAGTCATAGGGGGTTTCATACAACACTTGAGATATTAAGAGAGGTTGTTTACTGGCCACACTTGGGGCAGGACCTCGACCAATACTTGAAGGGGTGTCTTGTGTGTGCACAATTTCAGCTAACGTCCCTCACACACCGCGCACCTCTCCAAAAGAGGGGGATGACACTGCCATGGTCAGATTTGCAAATCGACTTCATAGGCCCCGTGATTCGCTCGTTTAGGGGGAATAAGTACATGTTGACGGTGACATGTTTATTTACCAAATGGGTGGAATGTCTCCCGGCCCCAAACTGCAAGGCAGAAACAGCAGCTGCCCTGATGATCAACCACATCTTTTCGCGTTTTGGTCTACCCCAAAGGATTGAGTCAGACAGAGGTAGCCACTTCACCAGCGAAGTAATGACTAAGATGTGGGAGATACTGGGGGTTAAAAGGAAGCTACATATTGCTTACCGGCCAGCTGCTTCTGGTGCAGTGGAGAGATACAACAGAATCATTGTGAGCATATTAAAAAAGTTTTTGGCAGATTCTGGGCCAAGTTGGGATATCCGATTACCTCTGGTCGTAATGGCCATCAGACCTACCCCTTCATCTGCAACTAAAATGTCACCATTTGAGCTGATGACTGGACGCAAGATGGTGCTTCCCCAGCATTTGCTCTACAGGACCCAAGAGCAGACATTGATAAATGCCTCCACAACTCATGAGTATGTGGAGAATTTACGGAAACACCTTCAACAGGCTTTTGCCTATGCTCAGCGGAATCTAGAAAGATCAGCTGATAGCATGAAGACCCATTATGATTTGAAAACCACCATGAAAGAGTACAATGTAGGAGACCGGATTTATCTATACAATTTCCAAAGAAACCAGGCCAAACAGCGAAAATCTTTGCCTACATGGAAGGGACCTTTTGAAGTTATAGACAAGATCTCTCCAGTTGCCTACAAGATCCGCATCCCCAAAGGTAGTTTGGCAGAAGGGGAAGACAAGTGGGTCCATATAAATCAGTTAAAGTGTTGCCATCCCAGGCACAATCTGCAGCAACTGGAGGAGTCCTCTGCAATACCAGAGGGGGCCGCTCCAGAGTAATTCAGTTCCAACCCTAAAATATCCCACATATAGTCTGTAAAATATTATGATTCTTGAATGAAAATGTCTTCTGATTATATCTTGTTTTTTTTTTTAAATAAGAATGTAAATGTCTATTGATCTATAAAATGTATACGCCGCCCCACTCTATCAATAGTGGGGGAGAAATGTCTACGAATAGGTATTGCCGCTTTGCTTTGTCATCCTAGGAGAAAGAAAACCTGGAGACTGACCACGGAAGACGACCTGGGGACCGGGAGCAAAGATCCGAGGGGCCCGGGGTACCACCCAATACTCCCATTAGGACCGGCAAGGAGAACCGATCGATCCACCCTGATGGAGGAAAAGATGCTGAACTTTGTCATCTGCGGAATCAGAAGAAGATGATGCGGACATCCCAGCGCGTGGATCAAAACATCCTTTGCACCCGACTCCCCCTCCACTCGAAATCAAAGCGCAGTCGGGCGAGGGGGCTTGTCAGGGGTTTTGACCCATGTTCGAGTTATTATGCTGCAACATTTGGGGCTGTGGGGTCAGAAAATCGAAGATGGCTGAAAAAAGCCCACATTGCTCCAGAATCCAGGAAAACCGCGCAGTTTTTGCGCACACCAAAATGGTCGCCTGACCTACCACCCACCAGTGTGAGCGTGATGGGTCAGAAGCGCCATGAGTGAAACGTGGTGCCAAAGGAAAAACAGCAGTGCCTGTTAGCTCAAAAAGCGCTTTGAAATCACCTTTGTTTCTCTGAAATGCAAGCTAAAAATGCCTATTTTAAACATTGCATGATATTCAAAAATTTCACTGAACACCAGAAGACATTGGGCAGAATGTAGTCTTGTGTGCGTACAAAATCTGGAAAGATGAAGAGCCCAACACAATGTTTATAACAAAACTGGCTGAGCTGTGGATGTCAGCAGCTGAATTGAAATTGGACTTAAAGCCACCAAAATCGAAATGTTTAAAATAAATAAGTGACCTACTTTGAGTGTCGCATAGGTTGGAACTGTTTAAAGGTCATAGTTTTGAACTTAGAATCAGCATTCTAGCTGCATGTGTAGAAATTGTAAGTTTGTTTTGAATGAAGAAAAACTGGGAACAAAAGTGACATTTGGCTGAAGCCTGGCTTGAAGAGAGTGAATTCTGCCCAGCAACTACCCCCGACAGGAGTTGAAACTTGCTCAGCTGCTGCATTGGCAGGCCTGGCTGCCTTCTGCTGTTCCTACCAAAAGTAGGTAACACCTCTCTGATTGAATCAGGGGAGGAGCACCTGGGAGCAGGGAAACAGAACAATGAGCCTTCCTTGGCTCAGGCAAATATTAAATTAGGGGGGGTCGTAAATGGCTTCCTCTTGAGAGAAACTGGGAGGGGCAGTGCCTCTGTGAGCAACTTGAGTTGGATGAAGTGGACAAACCAGAAATTCCACCATGTGCTTTGGGAAACCACATCCCTCTGGGCCAGAGCATAATTTAAAAAAAAAATGGATAATTCATAGTACGGACTTGTCAAATTTATATAATTAATATCATTATTCTTGTTATTTTTCTGTGCACATTTTAAGTGGTGTTAGGACTCTGTGGTATGTTCTGGGGGGTAGTAGTGGAAAATAAGGTATTACTCCGAATGTCTGTATGTTAAAAATCTGACACTTCATCATCTGATGCCCATATTCATTGTGCATGTTTGTGTGAATTCTGGAAAAGTTTAGAGGTTGTGTTCTTTATGAAAAGGGCAGAATTCTGTCATAAGTGGACACGACATCTTAGAAAGACAGGGATCGGATGGTTTGGTGCTACAGAAAATATGTTAACTGGACATATAATATTAGAAAAATGGTACATAGATAAACATGTATTTGGATCAAAAATAGATTTGTGGGCAAATTGACAAGGGGAGTGTTCTTTCTGTATGCCATAAAATTAATGCCTGATGACACTCCATTCCTTCCTCCAATCAAGGGAGAGATGTTACGCTCACCTGATTCCCACGGGGGCGTCGATCTGGACTGGCCCGCTGTTGCTTCCACCAGAGTAACACGTAGAGCCGAGATGACAGACTGGACAGACCCACTTAGCTTCGTTTGTTGGACTCGTACGAATATCTTTCTGCAATGGAGAAAGGGAATTAACCTCCCGTAATCTGAGCGTTAACCCGCCTTTCCACTCCCCTTGTCTGCC
This sequence comes from Ambystoma mexicanum, assembly GCF_040938575.1. Taxonomy (NCBI): domain Eukaryota; kingdom Metazoa; phylum Chordata; class Amphibia; order Caudata; family Ambystomatidae; genus Ambystoma; species Ambystoma mexicanum. The sequence goes on along the minus strand of NC_090930.1, from coordinate 770,637,998 downwards.
CACAGAACACTCCTGAAGTTCCCTCTTAATCTCACCTGAAGATTTGGAGGATGAGCTCTCCATCCTGCGTCGGGCGCAGGGGCGCGTAGACGACCAGTTACTTCACTGGCGTGGAGGAATTGGTGAGTTCCAGTATTGACTCTAAGTACAATTGTTCGTAAGAGTTCAAAAGTCTGATCTTCACTTTGCCAGATTCCTTGCAGGTTGTGGATTTAAACCACCAGAAGAGTTCCAAGTGGCAATTGGTAAGATCCTGGTAGGTCTATTGTGGTTCTCCCCTTTGGGGCCGGGGTACAGCGATGATGCAGAATTAACTGCGCCGACCCGAAATGAGGTGAGTACCCCCCTGTGGTAAATCAGGTAAGTCTTTGGGGTTAGGTAGTATTGTCCTTGTTTTTTCCCCTTAGGGGGCTGGGGTGCGGCGGTGATGCGGAATTGACTGCGCCGACCCGAGATGAGGTGAGTACCCCCCCCCTGTGGTTATCAGGTAAGTCTTTGGGGGTGATTTGTATTGTTCTTGTTTTCCCCTTAGGGGCTGGGGTGCGGCAGTGATGCAGAATTGACTACGCCGACCCGAGATGAGGTGAGTACCCCCTTGTGGTAAATCAGGTAAGTCTTTGGTGGTAGTTTGTATTGCCCTTGCTCACCTATCTGTTCTTGTCTCCCCCAGGTGTTGAAGAATGGCCTGGAGATGCTGGATTTGCGATGGAGTAAAGGAATGCAGCCTCGGTTGGTGAGTTCAGCGCGGCGCTGCGAGGTGCGTGGCAATGCACCTGAGAAGGTTTCTCTCTTCCAGATCGACGATGTGCTGGATCAAGGATTCAGGTAAGGGTTTTGTTCTGACCTCTTCTCCTTCTCCTTTCCTTGTTCCAGGTGTTCCAGGGCTGAAGCGGGCGTGGCTGAAGACTGGATCTGCTGAAGACACGGCGAGTGTTACGCTGCAGCAAGCAGAATAACGCGAAGCACGTGTGGCTGTCCGGGTGTGGCTTAAATAGCCTTGGAAGAAGTCCCAGGTAAGTATTCTTCCACAGCCCCACCCGAGAGGAAAGGAGTCCCTGAGGTAAAGTAGTCCCTTTAAGCCTCATTTGGCTTGTGGCTTCGTGCAGCATGGTCTGCATCAGGTAGGTATGCAGCATGGACTGCAACAGGTAAGATTTCTGTAATGAGCCTGGCGCCCATGGCGCCAGGACTGACTTTATTCTTATGAGCCTGGCGGCATAGGCACCAGGACTGTAGCCAAAGAGCCCCTAACTGGGGCTTTTGGGCATGCTTCAAGTGGCATGATGCCTGCTTTCGGGGTTGCTGGGACTGGTCTGTCTTTCCGGGGGCAGGCATCGTGACAGCACTCCCCCTCAAGGCCCCTCCTAAAGCTGTTCTCCCTCTCGGCCTTGGTTTGTCTGGAAATTCTTGGTGGAACCTTTTCACTAATTGAGGTGCATGCACATGGTCACTAGGCTCCCAAGATCTTTCTTGTGGACCATACCCTTTACAATCAATAAGATAGAAGAGTTTTGATCTCACCCTTTTAGAGTCCAAAATATTCTTGACTTCGAATTCGGGGTCCCCGTCTATGAGGATAGGTTCAGGTGGGGTGGTTAGTCTAGTTCCTGGTTGCACAGGCTTCAAAAGAGACACGTGAAAAACAGGATGAACACGCATATGACCAGGCAGGTCCAACTTGACGGCCAGTGGGTTAATAATAGCCTTAATAGAATAAGGTCCCAAGTACCTGGGGTTAAAAGTCTGTGTTCCCTTGAGTGATAAGTACTTGTTGGCTAACCATACTTGGTCCCCTACTTGGTATTGCGGTGCTTCACTCCTGTGTTGATCAGCATCGTTCTTGTATTTGTCCTTAGCCTTTTGTAAATGTGCAGTCGCTTCTTTAAAGGCTTGTATGATAACAGCGTGGAGATGGTCCACCGCAGGCATCTCTAAATGCTGGGGAGAATCTAAGTCTGAGGTTCGAGGATGGTGATCATATATGGTAAAAAAAGGGCTTTGTTTAGTTCCTGAGTGCACAGAATTATTGTATGCATACTCGGCGATCCAAAGAATGTCTTTCCAATCCTCCTCAGATTGATGTAGCATACAACGTAGGTATTGCTCAAGAGTCTGATTGGTTCTCTCAGTTTGACCGTCGGTCTGGGGATGGTGGCTGGTTGAAAGCCTAACATCAATTTGTGCCAGCTGGCAGCACTTCCTCCAAAAATGTGAAATAAATTGACTTCCCCGGTCTGAAATTAACACGGAAGGAAAACCATGTAGACAGACAACATTTTCAAGGAACTCCTTGGCCAGGATTGAAGCTGAAGGTATTCCTTTTAAAGGAATGAAATGGGCCATTTTAGAAAAAAGATCTACAATAACTAGAATGGTGTTATAACCTTTGCACGGGGGTAAATCCGTGATAAAGTCTAATGACAAGGTATGCCAAGGAGTAGGTGGTATGTCTAACGGTTGTAATAATCCAGCGGGTTTCTTCTTTTCCCCTTTATTTTGAGCGCAAATGCCACAAGACATGACAAACAACTTGACATCTTTTCGCCAGGTGGGCCACCAAAACTGTTTCTTAATTTTGGCTTCAGTTTTAGCAATGCCAGGATGTCCTTCCATCAAGGTGTCGTGGTAATGAGAAATGACAAGTTTCTGTAGTTCCTCTAGTGGCAAAAATAGCCGGCCTTGGTAATAAGGTAGATTGTTGGTGACAGAATACTCTGGGCCTTTCCTTGCCCAGCCCTGTAAGGCATCGGAATCAAAGAGTTGATGGACCTTTTCTTGAATGTCCTCCAGAGAGTGTATGGATGTCAGACCAAGGATCCTCTGTTCAGGAATTATGGGTACAGGTTCTAAAGCTCTTTCTGTTTCTCCCATTCCTATTCGGGACAGGGCGTCAGCTTTTCCATTTTTACAACCTGGTCGATAGGTTATTACAAAATCAAACTCGGCGAAGAACAATGCCCAACGGAGTTGGCGTGAAGATTGGGCCTTGGCTACCTTTAGGTATTGTAAGTTGCGGTGATCAGTGATGACCGTAATGGTATGCCTGGCGCCCAGCAGATAGTGCCGCCAAGCCTTGAAGGCGGACTTGATGGCCAACAGTTCCTTGTCGGTTATAGCATAATTTAATTCGGGAGCCGAAAACTTTCTTGACCAAAACGCCACTTGATGCAGCTGGTTAGTTTCGGGATCCTTTTGGGAGAGCACTGCTCCCATAGCTGAACTGGATGCATCTGTTTCCACTATGTAGGGAAGCTCTGGGCGCGGGTGTCGTAATACAGGAGCGGACGTGAATTTCTTTTTTAACTCTTGGAAGGCGTTCTCGGCTTCTTCTGTCCATGTAAAGTGTTTATTCTTTCGCAATAGTGTTGTAATGGGATGTACAATGTGTGAGAAGTCCGGGATAAACCTGCGGTAGAAATTGGCAAAGCCGAGCATGCTTTGCACTCCTTTGACTGAGCTTGGCGAAGGCCAATTAAGAATTGCGTCCACCTTCCGTGTATCCATCCGGATTCCTTTCGGGGTCAGAATAAATCCAAGAAACTCTACTTCCGTAGTGTGAAAAATGCACTTTTCCAGTTTAGCGTATAACTTATACTGGCGTAACTTTTCTAGGACTGCTCGGACGTGCTTTACATGATCGGATTCTGATAGGGAGTATACTAAGATATCGTCGATGTAAACGACTACACAAACATCAATGAGCTCTCGGAAGACATCGTTCATGAAGAACTGGAAGGCTGCTGGTGCGTTACACAGTCCAAAAGGCATCACCTGGTACTCAAATAATCCGTACTTGGTGCGAAAAGCAGTCTTCCATTCGTCACCCTCTTTGACGCGTACCAGATAATATGCCCCCCGAAGGTCTAGTTTTGTGTATATACAAGCCTTCTTTACCTGGTCTAGTAGTTCAGGGATCAAAGGCAATGGGTAGCGATTCTTGATAGTTATCTGATTCAGCGCGCGGTAGTCAATGCATGTTCTAAGGTCGCCTTCCTTTTTTGGCACGAAGAACAAAGCGGAAGATGCAGGGGACTTGGACGGGCGGATGAAGCCATTAGCAAGATACTGGTCTAGGTACTGGCGTAAGTGGAGATTTTCAGGTTCCGTGAGGGCATAGATTCTGCTGCAAGGTGGTTGTGCTCCTGGTATGAGATCTATTTGACAATCATACGAACTGTGCGGTGGTAAGGTGTTTGCCTGCTCCTTTTGAAAGACATCCTGAAAGTCTTGGTATTCAGCAGGTAATTGTATGACAGCTGGGATTATTGGGGCCAGTACTGAATTTAGAGTTCTCTTTGGGTAACAGGTGTTAGCACATTCTGGGAAGGTTAGTCTCTTCTCTCGCCAATCAATACTGGGATTGTGTTTTTCCAACCAAGGGATTCCCAGTATCAGTTGAAACTGTGGAGCCTTGATTAAATCAAACACCATAACCTCTCGGTGTCCATCCTGACCCAGCAAAGTCATCTCTGCAGTGGAATGAGTTACGGGCCCAGAGGCAATTTCAGTTCCATCAACAGTGGTGACGACATCGGTAGTGGTCTTTCGGCTGTGAGGTAGATTCATCCTGGAAGCCAATCCGTAGTCCAAATAGTTTCCTATGGCTCCACTATCTACGTACGCCTTTACCGCGTGCATGCGTGATGGCTGCTCTGGATCTATAAGGACCATGGGTATGGTGAAATGCGAGGTCAGAGTGTCCTTCTTTAAGCTCGGCAAGCTGACCTCTACGTTTGCCGGGCGTGATCGTTTCCCGAGTCAGGTTACAAGTGCTTTTCGTCTGCTGCTCCTATAGTTTTCTTGGGTGGTTTTACATGGCAGTTCCGAAGGAAATGACCAGTAGCTCCGCAATATATACATAATTGCTGTTGCCGTCTTCTTTCCCTTCCCTTCTGGGTTAAGGGTCCTCTAAACCCCCCGATTTGTATGGGTTCTGAGGCATCTACCCCCTTCGAGGGTACGTAGGTTTTAACCAAGACCTTGTTTTCAAACTTGGTTCGATCAGCCTTTCTGGTTTGAAGTCTGTGATCTAACTGGACCACAAAATCTATATATTCAGCACAGTCTAAAGGCGGGTTCACGACTTGGGCTAAAACATCCTTGAGTTCTCCCCAAAGCCCTCGATGGAATTATGTAATTCGCTTGGCTTCAGGCCATTCGGTTTCCACAACTGATCTATTGAAAGTTGCAATGTAAGCTAAAAGATCCTGATTACCTTGCCGTAAGGATAAAAGTTCGTTATCCAAAGCCTGTCCTTGGGAATGTCGGGCGAACAGTCTTTCCATGCTAGTTCAAAAACCTTGGAAATCTCGAAGAATCGGGTCATCCTGATTTACTAGCGGAATGGACCAGTCCGCTGCACTGCCGCTGAGATATGACAGTACAAAAGCTACCTTGGCTTGATCGTTTGGGAAAGCTCCAGGTCTACATAAAAAGTGTAAGCGACATTGATTCATGAATATAGCAAACCTTTTAGGGTCTCCGGCAAAGCGTTCAGGTGGAGCCAAGTGAATGGCTCCAGGAAGGTTTATCTGCACAGGGTTACTCGGTGGCACCGGAGCTGGGCTGGCCCCGAGCCCAGGTAGAGGTGTTTGTCCAGCCTGGCTTTGTAATAGCTGTCTGGCCAAATCATCAGTTCGTTCTTTTGACACTATCAATTCCCTCCTGAGGGCATTGGTTTCCTGGTGGGCGGAATGCACTTCGGCCCTTAGTTCCCCCAATAATTGGGCCAACTGATCGGTTTCCGAGGTCTCCATAACGCCCAGGTCGGTATTTGTGGGTTGGCTTTGCGTTCTGTTACGCTCACCTGATTCCCACGGGGGCGTCGATCTGGACTGGCCCGCTGTTGCTTCCACCAGAGTAACGCGTAGAGCCGAGATGACAGACTGAACAGACCCCCTTAGCTTTGTTTGTTGGACTCGTACGAATATCTTTCTGCAATGGAGAAAGGGAATTAACCTCCCGTAATCTGAGCGTTAACCCGTCTTTCCACTCCCCTTGTCTGCCCACAAAACACTCCTGAAGTTCCCTTTTAATCTCACCTGAAGATTTGGAAAGATGAGCTCTCCATCCTGCGTCGGGCGCAGGGGCGCGTAGACGACCAGTTACTTCACTGGCGTGGAGGAATTGGTGAGTTCCAGTATTGATTCTAAGTCCAATTGTTCGTAAGAGTTCAAAAGTCTGATCTTCACTCTGCCAGATTCCTTGCAGGTTGTGGATTTAAACCACCAGAAGAGTTCCAAGTGTCAATTGGTAAGATCCTGCTAGGTCTATTGTGGTTCTCCCCTTTGGGGCCGGGGTACAGCGATGATGCAGAATTAACTGCGCCGACCCGAAATGAGGTGAGTACCCCCTGTGGTAAATCAGGTAAGTCTTTGGGGTTAGGTAGTATTGTCCTTGTTTTTTCCCCTTAGGGGGCCGGGGTGCGGCGGTGATGCGGAATTGACTGCGCCGACCCGAGATGAGGTGAGTACCCCCCCTGTGGTTATAAGGTAAGTCTTTGGGGGTGATTTGTATTGTTCTTGTTTTCCCCTTAGGGGCCGGGGTGCGGCAGTGATGCAGAATTGACTACGCCGACCCGAGATGAGGTGAGTACCCCCTTGTGGTAAATCAGGTAAGTCTTTGGGGGTAGTTTGTATTGCCCTTGCTCACCTATCTGTTCTTGTCTCCCCCAAGTGTTGAAGAATGGCCTGGAGATGCTGGATTCACGATGGAGTAAAAGAATGCAGCCTCGGTTGGTGAGTTCAGCGCGGCGCTGCGAGGTGCGTGGAAATGCACCTGAGAAGGTTTCTCTCTTCCAGATCGACGATGTACTGGATCAAGGATTCAGGTAAGGGTTTTGTTCTGACCTCTTCTCCTTCTCCTTTTCTTGTTCCAGGTGTTCCAGGGCTGAAGTGGGCGTGGCTGAAGACTGGAGCTGCTGAAGACACGGCGAGCGTTACGCTGCAGCAAGCAGAATAACGCGAAGCACGTGTGGCTGTCCGGGTGTGGCTTAAATACCCTTGGAAGAAGTCCCAGGTAAGTATTCTTCCACAGCCCCACGCGAGAGGAAAGGAGTCCCTGAGGTAATGTAGTCCCTTTAAGCCTCATTTGGCTTGTGGCTTCGTGCAGCATGGTCTGCATCAGGTAGGTATGCAGCATGGTCTGCAACAGGTAAGATTTCTGTAATGAGCCTGGCGCCCATGGCACCAGGACTGACTTTATTCTTATGAGCCTGGCGCCATAGGGGCCAGGACTGTAGCCAAAGAGCCCTTAACTGGGGTTTTTGGGCATGCTTCAAGTGGCATGATGCCTGCTTCCGGGGTTGCTGGGCCTGGTCTGGCTTTCCGGGGACAGGCATCGTGACAAGAGAGGAGGACTTGGCCAATGATAAGTTGTGAGGGGCAGGCTTAGTTATGCCCACACACACACCCACTTGCAGAACACATAAAAAGAGACTGCTTGGACAGGCAAAGGATTCATTTTCCATTTTCTTGCAGAGCATTTTGCCGGACCACACAACGTCTAGAAGGAACATCCAGAATTTAGACTCCAGATAGACTACAGAACTTAAAGCAAAGGCCTAACCCACAAGCTGAGAACTCTTCTCAGCAGGCCTTCAGAATCCAGCAATCCAACCAAACTATTCTACAGCCGGGCGAGCTGTTGGATTCTTTGCTAAGAACTTTTGCCAGAACTGGTAGCGGACCCAGAAAGCAGTGCTGTATCCAGAGAGACCAGAACCAGAGAGACCCAGACCAGACCGCTGTGAAGTGCAGAGCAGAGCTGACCCAGAGAGCTGTGACTTCAGAACCACCCGCCAGGAGTCCAGTCTAAACCTGATCAGACCTTGACGGCCTATTTCAAATTTATAGTGTGAGTACTCAGCCAGAACTTTGCAAACCAATCTCTTAGTTTAAAATAATCTAATTCAAACTATTTTAACCTATTTAGAACTGCATCATAAGAAATCGTGTGTCTATTCTGCAAAACTGTCATCTGTCATTCTGAGCTTTACTTTTATTTTGAGAACTACCTTCATAAAATCGTCCATATCGTAGGTTTAACTTTCATCATAAAGCTAAGATTCTAAGCTTTCCAACAAGCCTAAAACCGACTTGCTACTCCTAGTAGTTCCTCTGTAAACGCGATCGACGCACTCGGAAAAAAGTGCCGCAAATTGACAGTTTGCTTCATTTCAACCACGTGTAAAAATATCTGTCTTTTGCTTCCATTACTGAATCCCGTTTTCAACCTGATAACCATCCCTGAATCATTGGTAGGGCTGAACTGAACTGATTTAAAGTATCTCTCACTCACCCTGAACCTCGAGAGGGAATTAAAAGCATTTTCAGCATATTTTTCATTTCATTGCCACCACATTTAAAAGGATCTTGCCTGCTTTAAAATCATACCTGCTTTCCTCTAAGCTCGCTGGGGGGAACTGGAAATTTGTATCGCATTTTGTATTCCTGAGAATTGTGTGCTCTTCTTCTATCTCCTTATCTTGCATAGGGGGGGAGGGAATTGTCAAAGAAAAAGTGATCATATTATCTTTTGTTGAAATCATATCAAGTTTATTTCTGTGCTGCATTTTTCCCTCATTGAAACCATAAAATTATTTTCTGCTACCTTATCCTTCCTATACTAACTCCTCATTGATTGTAAAGAACTGTGCTAGTGTCAGATTATCTATTGTTGATCAACATTATATTCATAAGTGTGCTATCAATTATTAATTTATTATAAAAGTTTGATATATATATATATTGTTTGATTTTTCCAATAAATCTTTTAAATTGCAAAACACACCTGCTTCTTGGCTCAGTGAGGTCAGGGGGATTCAAAGAGAGGGGCGTTATATAAGGGTTTATCATCCAGAGTATAACTTGTCATAAAAATATATAAATAAGGCCTTCCCTTGAGCAATCCCAGACAAGGCACTGACTTAGTGGGAGTGCTTGATTGGACTCACTTAACAGGTAATAGTTGGATGTTTCATTGTAATGGGAACCATTTTTAATTTAAAATGTCTATAAATGGGAATCCCCCTGGTGAGAAAAATCAAGTCCAAATAAATTATTTTATGTAACGGTACCTACTAACAATGGTTTAAACACATGTTTAAGATCTTTATGCTTCGAATTGCCATCGGGCAAGATTGTAGAGGTTTTGGCTTTTTTATTGTTATTATTTAATAAAATGATGCAGGTAATTCCATCTCTGAAAGGGAAATCTATTGATCAAATTCCCCTTCATAAACCCCATACCGAAAGCATAGTGTGTCCAGTGCCCTGCTGCACCAGAATCCTGATTTGCAGCACCTGCTCTGTCAGTGCACCGAGCAGGTACAGAGGTCAAAAGTGTCCTGACAGCTCTAGTTACAGTCAAGTCTCTGTAACACAGGAGCTGCATTGAGGACATGCACCCCTGTAACAAAACACTATAATTATGACTCTACTGCCTTGATGGCAGGTACATCTTTCAATATAAACCATACCAGAACTACAATATAGTAGATGGTATTTCTCATAACTATTACAAACACAGCAATTTGACATCACACCTGAATGATCCCTGTTAGTCTAGCTCTGCTGCAAAAGGAATACTATGTGTATTCTACCAGACAGGCTGGAACTTGCTACTGCTAGCTGGACTGTAAGCTTGGTGATTACCTCTATTTGTTCCTTTGTGAGGGGAGGTTACACCCTCCTCAGAGATACAGCCACTCCACAAGAAATTGTCTGGGAACTGGAATGAAATGTCACAACCTTTCATAAAAAGATTAGTCTCACACACTACTGCACATTTAACTGCCTTTGAGTGTATTGTGAAGGAAAGGGTGCAGGGTTAGTGTAGGCAGAGGGAGCTCTTTACAGCTCCTTACAGCTAGAATAAGGTTCCACCATCTTGTTTTTTTCTGCCTCTATCTTTCCTTTCTGTCCCTTCCACTTCCTGTAGCACAAAACATTTTGGGTGTGATATCAGAAGGCAAGTTCTATGAAAAGGGCTTCTACCCCTAAAGCAGGCTGGTTTAGTCCAATTGCGTGGGCTTTTGCTTTGAAAAGAAGGAGTCTCAAACCACTACTTTAATTCACTTTTGGACAATCTACAGTCTTTTGGGAGAGTGGATCTTTCCAATGTCCTCGACCAATGAGGTAAAGACTGAGTGTCCAAGGCAGAGGGAAGTTCTGTCCTCTAACCATTCACAGGGACCAGTGGGGTGAACTGCTGTTGGGACAAGACCTGTCTCTCTGCCAGCTACAACAGTACACAGCAACTCACCATGTTGAGGGACCCACCCTGAGAGCCACGGCAGCCAGGATCCCTGTTTTTGACACATCAAACTGCTTTCGAACTAGTTTCACCTCATCTTGAACCACACTCAACCAAAATCTTTGAACAAGTGTGCTTGAACCTTGAAATAGCTCCAATGCGGAATTGTGCCTCGCAGAGCTTGTCACATGCCTGGCTCGAATCAACAGTTTAGCGCTGGACTCCGATTCGAACCACTGGAGTGGTTTGAGTCAGGCCAAATCAAACCAGCTGTTTCACAAATGACTCGCCCAGGCTCAATCTCGAACTGACATGTTGCTGAACCAACCATAGGAGCATCAAATTCAGCCCTTCAAACTGTTGCTGATCCTCAACTCCAACGATGGAAGGTTCACTCACCAACCCAAATCCCAGAGGATACAACCCAGACTTGAACAGAATCCAATGCTGGCTCAGCCCTGAACCAATCCGGTTGAGCGCTCCAAACTGCATGGCTTGAACACCACCTTCGAACTGCTCTGAGCACTGTATTCTCCACAGCACGACACCAGCTCGCCACTTGTATTGACTCGACTTGCTGACCTGAACTTGGTTCGAACAGCTGGCACAACAGCTCAAAACCTGATTTGAAGCTTTTGAAATGGCAAGAATTGCAAACAGGTACTACTGACTGCTAACCCTTGGGCAATTTTTGGGCCCTAGAGGGTGCTAGGTCACTTTGATCAATGTTTGCACCCCCAAACTGATCCTTTCAAAGAGCAGTGTGGCTTTTACATGCCTTTCCCCCCTGCTTCATTACCCGGAGTGTTGCATCTTTCTATCTTTGTTGATTCTGTGTCCTTTCCTCAGGGGCGGGTTGTGTGTAATATTTTGTATTTAGTAATTATTGCATATGGTGTGTTTAATTAAAGTATATATTTATATAGAAACTTGATTGGACATTCTTTTATTTTGGACTGTTGTACTTTGGGTCTCTACTGAATCACATTCACACCCCTCTTGAGAGTATAGCCTTCCCTCGGCCCGTGTTACCATGAAAGGCAAAGAAGATATATATCTAACTCTGCCTGTTTTATCTTTATGATTGTGTCGGCTCTTGGTTTGTAGAAGTGTGAGGGCTGAGTAGGCACTTTAGACTCTGCTCAACCTTCACACCTGCAGGGCAGAAGTAAATTCATCACAATGCTGTACAAGAGGAGACTTATCTAGTTCCCCATCAGTCTGGACCTACCAACAAAGACTGTCCAGCATTGAAATGATACGCAATGGTTCTGTGAAGATGCCTAGCAACAGCAAACCAAAGCATGTGTTTTTGCCTTTTTGGGCATCACCAGCAAGTTGTTGCAGAGATTGAATGTATCTAGGCTCCATGGGTCATTCGGAGTTGGGCCTTGCAGCTTCCATTAACACTATTCTTTGGTGGTACTGAAATTAGTGTCATTTTTGCCACACTGCCAAATTCTAAGTTTGAACTTGAAGTGAAATGTTTGACTAAAGCAAACATAACCAAGGTCAGAATTATCACCCACAATAATTTCACACATTTCCCTATGGAGACCTGTGGACTCCAAACATGGGGATTAACGCCACCATTTGACCATTGGAAATGTGGAAATAAATCTGCCAGATAGAGTGACAGCCATGGTAATAGAGTTTAGCAGTAATTCTGCAGCATACCCACATGCATTGCTGGCAAATAGCCAATTGTTCATAATTTAGTCTACATATCTTGGGCACACTAGCAGGAAGTGGACCACACTTTCAATCACATTTGGACAAAGTGGACAATTTGGCGAGTTACTCTCTTTCCATTTTCTTCTCACACTCGCCAGGGGTAGCATACCCATTCACAATTTAGTGAAGAAGACCCTCATTTTCTTCTGATGCATAACATCCAGGTACATTTTAAACCCATGTCTCTCTTTTAGGAGTCCATAGCTTGCAAGGCTGCTGGATTGTGTTGTTCTGACTGGAAATTCTCTTTCCCATTTTGCCACATAAGCTGATTTTATTTTATGTTTGGAGCCTGGTGGGATAATTCTGGATTCAGGCCAATTGAGGTCTCTACCTTGACAGCCACAAACTAGGGTAAGGTATGTAATCCCCTTCAAGACTCAATAGGTTCTTTAATGCATCGCTCTGTCTACTCAATGCTGGGTCACCCACACCGAGCCCAAAGGAAGGTTGCTTTGCAGATGAAACTGATGCTATGCAGATTCATTTCCATAAAGGTTTAAAAATGTGGCACATTACAATGTAACCCCCAAATATATTTTTTAAATGTCTGTTCTGCAGTCTGGAGTTTTCGGCTGTTATTCATCCCACACAATTCTGCCCCTCTACAAAATACCTGCTCCGTCCCCATGCTCAGCTGCACATCTTAATATTGCACCGCTATCTCTCACCAGTGTTAACACAGCGCTCTCTACTTGGTCCCCCCAGGAGCAGTCATTTTTCACTCTAACCCTGAGGTAATAATGCCACCCAACTAGCTCTATCGGCCCATCGCTCAGCTTCAAATCACGTTTAAAACTTCTCTTTGATCTGGATTTTTTATATACTATTGCCTTTGTCGTATGGGTGTTAATAACTAGGCCATTTTGGTCGCAGACATTTTCACAGAAAGGCAATTTTGTGCATAATCCTCCATCCCCCCAGGTAAGAGAAAGCAAAACAGCATCATCAGCAAATAATAAAATAGGAACTGTCTCACTCGCCAATGAGGGTTCATTAGTTGGCCTAGACAACAGTTCGCTAATAACGCCATTAAAAAAAGACAAAACAAGCAGGGGGCTAAAACACTCCCCCTCATCTAACACCAGTTTCAGTGTTCACTCTCGGGGTTGTACGTATCTCAAGCACGTATCTAACAACAGCACCATTCCCCGAATAGAGAATTTGGATACCTTTCAATATTGTGGTTAGAAGGCGCAGATCACATAGTACTCTCCACAGTTGTGCTCTTGGAACTCTATCAAATACTGTCCTTAGGTCAACAAATGTAGAGAATACGTTCATGTTCCTTAGGATCACGTACTTCTCTGTGATCAAATATAATCTCAAAAACTGGTTGATGGTGCTAACATTTTGTTGAAACCCAGCCTGCCTGTGATTAATTGCCCCAACCTCCAAACATCCAAGCTTCCAGATGGACCAAAACCGTCTTAGTAAACATTTTGCCCCTTAGATGGGTCTATAGTTGGAAGGTGATGACCTATCCCCCTTCTTAAATATTGGTACAGGGATGGCCTGGGTCCAGGAGGCTGGTCCTTATTTTCTGCCAATACTGCATTAAATAATTCTAAGAAATACGGCGCCCCTACCTCCACCTTATTACAGATTCGGTCTACAGGGACCATATCCAGCCCGGGGGCCTTGCCAGACTTTTGTTACAGAGGGGCCCCCTTCACCTCTTCCAGGGTGAGGATCAAGTTGTCACTATCATTATTGGGATTCACCAGCTGTGTGTCCAATTCCTTTAAAAAGAGTGGCCTTGTTTCACAATACAACGTTAAAAAAAGTGATATACATAACTCTTCCAGGATACCATCCTGAATGAGAGTGGGATCATGACGAGTCCCAGCCCCAAAGTTTCCCAAAAGCCCCTGGAGTCATGCAATCTCGATGCTGCAAGCAACGACTCACATAGGCTAGCTGAATATTCGATTTCCTTGGCCTTAATTACATTTCTATATCGTTTTATGCCCTCCTGAATGGCAACAGAACTACTCATATAGCCTTTGCATGTTTAATTAAAGCATTTTTCACCTGACGACATTCCCAGTCGTACCAAACAGTTTTGCTTGTCGACTGTTTTTAAAAAGGGAGCAACGTTTACCAAATTACTCTCCCAACACAATAATAAGTTCTTTGTGGAGGGACAGTATCTCATTGCCATTTGTTTGCTGAACCAGGAAAAAACACCCCAATTTTGCCATAATATTAAAATAGATTTCCGGTAATGTTGTCCCCAAGTCAAGGGCCCTCCACTTTATTGTGTGCCTCGCTCCAACTGTGATAACAATTGGTACTGAATCAGTGGCAATACATTCAGAAGTCACTCATATCAAAATTCCCAATACAGATAAAACAATTGGATGATGGTCGCTTTCTGGTCGTTTGCCACAAAATCGGAAACCCACTTCCATACTTCAACATTCACTAAAATGTAATCAATCAAGCTAGCATTTCCATTAGCACTAAAGGTTTTTCTCACCTGAACCAACCATTACCTGCTCTCAAGCCTGCAGACATTATCGAACTGGCAGCAAATTCACTATTTTAATATTTCTCTTTCAATACCCCACTTATCTTCAGCAATACCCGTCATGATTTCTAGATGTTCGACTTGTATGTTAAAGTCACCCATTATTATCATTTTTAACATTCCTGGGTGATCCTCCTTAGGCTCTAATTCTTTCTTCCTAAAGGGAGAATGAGCCAGACCCACTGTGGGCCTCCTGCCAGTTAGACATATTAACTAAAAATAGTTTGGAGATATCCAAACAACAAAGATGCACCTCCAAGATATCCAACTTTTGGGACATGAGGAAAAAACATGAGTGCTAACCCAGATAAGCAAACCCCTGGTCAGTCGCCCCGCCTTCCTTGGACTGCAGCTATAGAAAAAGTATCACAGCCCTGCAGGGTCAGTGCTAACAGTAGCCGTGTCTCTTGTAAGCCAATAATGGTGTAATTTTGCATAAATGAGACCAACCCTCATCATCCATATGCTTCAGGAACCCAGATATATTCCACAATAACACTTGGAAATCAGTCTGAGGGTTCACCTTAACCTTCTCATTTGAAATGCCTAAATCCCATGGGATAGCCAAGCTGGTCATCCCATCCTTCTCAGGGATGGATACTGGCACCCTACTGCCAATCAATGTCCCCCGTCACAGAGGTGTTCATCACGTCCCCTTGATTGCCACTCACTACCCACTTGTCACGTTCATCCTTGTTTCGATTTCAATTTCTCAGCTCACACAGTACACCCTGCACTGCTCTTTCCCCCACTTTGGTTGATTTAAAGCAGTCAGACTTACTAAAATGGGGGATGAGCAGTGGAGAAGGATCAGTCTTCGGACTCAGACCAGTATAATCTATGATGCCCTTATTGGGGCCTGTCATATTCCATCTATCCCCCCCCATCCCCCGTCTATCCCCAGTGCTGCCAACTGGCCCTGGAGGTTTTAGTTGGGGTATCATTAATGGAGCTGATATACTTACATTGATTGATAGCTCCAAGTGACTTGGTGGTAAGATCCTCTGTTCCATGGACAATAGTCCCTCCACCAGCCATGGGGATATCAATTCAACCTTAATATGATCCCTTACTGTGGTAGAGGAAAGATGTGAGCACCTGAAAATAGCACTCCTGATTATTGAAAGGCAGCACCTCCTATTAACGCTGAACCAATGACAAACCTTATTTACCAAACTCGCATCTGATTCCCTGTGATGCCTTGTTGTTCTTGGTACATTTACTGAATAAAAGTGGGTGGTCCATTTCTGGGGAATCAAAGGGGTTGTAATCCCAACTTAGAGCCCACACCCCTGGATCAGGAGACCCATACACATAGGGGTGCGTGTTTTACACTGAAAGGCATTCATCACCTTATTGACTCGAATTGTGAGGGTAGACATGCACTGCAGCATTGACCCGTCACAGTGCCATCAATATGAAGCATCATTCTTAGATTTGGGGGCCAGACTCTTAAAGCTATAACCTGACCCCAGTTAATTTAGTACATTCTTTAGAGCAGCCATGTCCTCAAATGGTAATGTATTGTCCTGTTTCCCCATCTGGAGTTCTGCCAGAATAACTGCACAACCCCCACACTTTTCCAAGTGACCTCATATTTCAGGAGCAACAATTTGTCCTCTGTCATCAGATCCTTGATCATCTGGGGCCTTGCCCTTTTCCTTCTCGTCCAATTGGGAGAACCTATAATGAGTGGGAACTATTATAACCTCCACCCCCTTTCCAAGCTGAAACTCTTCTATCCCTTCATTCGTTTTAGGTTTATTAGATATTAAATATGTATTACATTCAACAGCAACAAAATATAGGTTCCCTTCTCTTTGAGCAGGAGTTTTAGAAATTTCATATCCCAAAAGTATCCTTTCAGGATATGAAATTTCTAAAACTCCAGCTTCTGCCAGACCGTCTGCCAGAGCTTCTGATAGAGCCCATTTCTGGCAAATCATTCAAAGATACTTTGCCAGCACCAAGAGCTAGTTTAGCCTTTTTGCACATATCTGCCTGTGTAACTAGCTTTTTGGGACATGCCGAAACACTGATCTTCTTTTTGGGAGGTGACATATTAATTTGCTCCATATTCTTATTTGCCTCTGCCACACAATTACTAGCAGAGTGATCAATGCTTTTCAGTTTGGTGCTCACAGTTTGTGCATGGTTTTTAACATGCAGTAAGGCATCAAGATTGGAAAGCAAAGATGAGATCTCATTGATTGCATTTCTATTTGCTTGATCAATAGAATCAATCTATATTGCCGTCTGTTTACCCTTTTGAGGATTGAAAGGAGGATTGGTCACTTTACGCTTGGCCATAATGCCAAGGAGGGTATTGTGAGATAAGGTGTCTCAATCGCTAGTCCACAGGTGTCTCACTCTGAGGTGGCCAGGACATGGCCATCGGCTTTCGATCCAGACCCTGGGGGTGTACCAGTGCGGGAGGATCAACTGGGTGAGGGGTCTTCAGGGAATGGGAGTGGGACACCTGATGGCAAGACACAGTACCCCCCTGTAACATCTTTACCCCATACTTCCAGGTAGGATACCTGGGAACTTTACCCACATCCCCCTTCCTGATACAAATAATTTAACATGGACAGCCTGCTCTGGGAGAAAACAGACTCATACCTGAGCATTGTACCTGACATGTCCCACTACTATGGTCAGGCAAAGTCAGGCAATTACTGTTAACAACTCACACCTAACTTCCGTTAAGCTTCCCCACACTGATAAAAGGTGGAGCATGAAAGCACACTCTGAGTGAGGCAAATCACATGAAGGAACAGCATTTTCCAGACAGCAGCTGAACAAGGGGAGAAAGGCAGCACACCAGGAAAGGAGAGCAAGGAGGGAGATACCATTGACCTTTCGGGCGAGAAACTGTTACTTTCCAGAAACCTTCAGATTAAAAGGCATAAGACCAGGAAACCAGACTGAAGAATCCTGCATTGTGTTTCAGAGATACCCGGGGCCCTGCTACATAACTAGTCGAGTCAGGGAGGAGCAGCAGCCACGTTGTACTGTCCTTCGCTACAAGACCAAAGCAGTGCCAGAGAAATCAACACAGCTGGTGAGTTGGGGAGACCGATGCAAGACCGGTCTGTGTTAAAGTCAAGGTTACAAGTGGCAACATTGTATGAAGAGCGCAAGAGCAAAGAATATTAACGCGTGTGATGAAAGACACAAGTAAAGCTCTATTCATTGCCGATGAAAGTTTGAACTTTAATATGAATTACAAAAGTTATGATACAAAGTAACAAAGTGGTCCGGTACCCTGGGTGTGCTCAATCACAGGTCTCTGTTTGAGTATCCAGCCAAGAAGTGTCAGAAGTGAAAGTAAAGTTTAAAGGTGAAAATGATGGATGAAATTAATTGAAGTGGTCCTGCGATGGTTTAAGAAAAATCCATTGTACAGTCGAAAGTCTTCAAATTTGGATAACAAATGGAAAGCAAAGAAAGTGAGATTATAAGGTCCGAACCCGACTGAGGGAGACCCGTGGTCCAAGCCCAATCGAGGGAGACTGTGGTCAGAGCCCAAATGAGGGAGACCTATTGTGAACATTGTGTTTAAGGGGGTCCAAACCCAACCGAGGGAGACCCATGGTGAACAGTTAACCTGAGAACTTGTGAATGTGAAAATCCTGGTGAGAAAGGAACATTGGTACGTGCTTGTTATGGCAGGCACTCTGCAGTAAGAGGCTTTTATTGGGAAAGAGACTTTGATGTTGGAGGCCCAGATACCCATGTTTTGAGCTGCATCCTCGTGGCAGAGAAGCCAGAGTGTGTGTGAAGTTCTAGTGTGCCGCATTGTCCCGTGCTGAAAATGTGGGGAAGAGAAGCCAACTGCTCAACTATCCTGACATATTGTTTCTTGAACACTTTTCTTTTGTATACATCATTTTCCCGCACCATTTGTATTTAGAAGTAAGGATTGGCAATAGGTTTATTAATATAGGACCTTTTAATTTGACAGAGACTCCACTAGGACTGCGTTATTATTATTTGATGGTTGTAGCTTGCCCCCATCCTTAGATTTAGGGTTAGGTAGGCATTCAATCAACCCTTTTAAGTTCATTAAACACCCTTGAACTGTGAACACTTGTGTCTGTCTTCACTGGTTGATGCCATGCCTTCCTTAAATGTGGTGTCAGGAGTGAGATGCAACTCAATTGAGACAAATTGGGAGACTCCAAAATTCCAGAAACCTAGTAACAAGAGCCTCATATCCCTCTACCACCATGAAAGAATCCATAGGCTTTGATATTTGTAGAAGCAGATAAGCTACTATCCCTCCAGGGAAAAGAGGGATGATTCTAACAGACTTAGTCCTAATACCCCCTGTGGGTTGTTATATATAATTGGCCCCAAAATCTGGCCTGGAAGCTTGGTCTAGATGTCCTGGCAAGCATTATAGATCCCGACTTCAGGGGAGACATAAAGGTTCCCCTACAGAACCATGGCGAAACTACATTTGAAATACATTCTGGGAACAACATTGCACAGGGATTTCTTGAGACGGCTCTATTTCTCCTTTTTATGGAAGAAAGTGAACAAGAAGAAACAGAGAGTTAGCTTAGGCTTTGAAAAGGCTGATGAACCACCTATCACTGAGGCAAAGAAAGAAGAAGAACCTACCATCCTTCCAGATCTATCCTCTGCCCAGCAAAATTATTCAGCACCCACAGAGGCTTACTTACAAGTCATTCATGAGGTGGGAAGCACTAGACAAGGGGAGCCCCTTTTTCTTCCTGAACCAGGCATTGCTATATAGAAAGGAACCCTCTAGAGAAGGCTTAAGTAAAACTCAGTTACTAATCCCCAAAACCAATCGCAGGATTTTGCTAGAGATTGCACATCCCCATTTGACAGGGGGGCATTTAGGACAATCTAAAACCCAAGCTCACTCAGTGGGAAATTCTATTGGCCAGGTTTCCATGCTGACATAATGAACATCATTCAGACATGTGAAATATGCCAGACAACCAGCACACATATTCCCTTACCTGCCCCCTCTAAACCACTTACAAATAATAGAAGTCCCTTTCTCCAGAATTGGGATGGATATCATTGGACCGATGGAAACCTCTAGACTGGGTAATAAATAAGTCCTTGTAATATTGATTATGCTACCCAATATCCAGAGGCGTTCCCCATGTGGAACAATACAACCCAGCAAATCTTAAAACACCTACTTCCATTCTTTTTTAGGGTTGGTTTCCCCAAGGAATTTCTAATGGATCAGGGATCCAATTTTATGAACAAACTCATGGGTTAAGTCAAGGAATTACTACACATTTCCACCTTAAGAACCTCAGTGTATCACCCCCAAATGGACAAATTGGTAGAGTGATTTTAAAAACCTTTAAGATGATTTAAAGAAAATTGGTAGATAAGAATGGGAAGGACTGGGATCGCATGATCCCCAGTGCCCAATTTGCAGTAACAAAGACCCCTAAGGCATCCACCTGATTCTCTCCTTTTGAACTAATTTACGGTAGAGAACCAAGAGATGTCTTAGACATGCTCCGGGAGACCTGGGAAGAGAGAGGAGAGTCATCTATTCCCCTATTTCCCAATGGAAACAGTTACCGATTGCAAGAGCATATAAAACTTGTTCAAAATCTAGTCTACTCTCACATGGAAAAAGCTCAAACTGAACAGAAGTGCACCTATGACAAGAAGGTGGAGGAATACAATGGAGACACGCGTTTGAGACTGAGTATAAAAACGCTGTTAAAAACCTAACGAGAACCTATAAAAAAATGAAGAGTTAAAAAAAAAAAAAAAAAATTAGGTGGGAAACAACATAGCCCCCTTATTCAAATGCTTTCACGTAAAGAAATCAGGCCCACGACGAGCAACACATGGTCCACACGTGTATGACAGACAACGTCTTACCCTCCTCATCTCTTTTTGTTTTTCCACCAACAGTGGAAAAACAAAAAGAGATGAGGAGGGTAAGACGTCTAGCAGCTAAAACAAACCAGAAAGAACATACAGATGAGGCAAACACTGAATCCAGGGCCTATAATAATTGAGTTGTTGCCCGGAGAGTCATTATGTATCAAAAAGAGTCTAAGGAAATGCTAGGCTTCTGGTCCCTAGTTAAATCTACAGCTGGGGGCATTTAAGATAAACAGCAAAATAACTTCAGTGAGAAAGCCTGGGTGGACCACTTTATGAATCTTTTTAAAGGTTCAAATGACCCACCCCCAAATTTACCGGCAAATTTGAATAGAAACTGGGACATGCCTCACGACGTCGACAACATACTAGGGAGAATCCGGAAATTAAACACCTCAATGGCTCCTGGCCCCAATGGAATAACAGACGCGACCCTCAAAGAACACCCAGAGGAATGGGTTTTGTTTATTCATGAAGTCCTAAAGCAATCTGTAGAAAACATGCTCAACTCCAGAATCATGGAGGATTTCAACAGTGGTCGCAATATTTAAAAAAGAGCAGCAAAAGAACCCGAGAAATTATCATCCGATTGCCCTTTTGATGTGATCGGAAAAGTCTTTGGGTTTTTCCTATTGGGACGATTTCAAAACAGGACAAGGACTGCCAGTTGGAACTACCCTTTCCAAACATGTTTCTTTAAAAACATTGGCACGTCAGGAAACATCTTTGTGTTAAGTATTTTGAAGGGAAGGGTGCAGGAGGGAAGGCCTTGAATCTTTGTCATTTTTGTGGACCTAGTCCAACCCTTGGACCAGGACAATTGCGAAATTCTGTGGTGAAAGTTAATATAACGGAACTGCCCAGTGGAAACCCTAGAACCTTTGATAGACCTCCACATGAACACCTGAGAGTACAGCTAAATCGGGCGGGGAACCCATCTTTTGAAATCCCAAATCTAATACTGCAAATATATACAATGTCTATGTGGTACCACACTTAACTATTGACCAATCGAGTGAGTGAAGCAGTTCAAATATCTGGCTGTCACTCTTAATAATAGCTCTGTGGAGCTCCCAATGCAGAACTCACTCCTCAAGAGAACCACAACTCTGGTGAGTCAGGCAAAGGCCTTGAATGGGAGATTCAGATGGTTCTCTCTAATTCCAGCCCTGAACTTATATAAAGCAAAAGTCGTCCCTACGTTGATTTATGGAGCGGAAGCATTGCCTGAAATACCAGAGAAAATATGGCCTAGGTTGGACGGCCTATTTTGGAGGCGAGTTTTATGCTTAACAAACTCCATCCCAATAGCCATAATACGCCAGGAACTGAGTCTCCTTTCGCTACAAGCTGTGGCAGAATGGAAACGTATGACGCTACTCAGAAAAAATCACTTCAAAGCCCCGTCCCAAGATCTATGACCTTATTAACGAAGAGCTGCTGAATGGGTCCAACAAAATGCTAAACAAATGGACGAAGAAACTCAGATCCAAACTTGCAGAAGTCGGTTGTACTGAAGTAGATCTTGGTTGAAACCCATTAAGGGTGAAAAATAAATTGAGCGAAAGTGATTGGATCTGTACCCTTGACATCACAGCCACCTACAAACTAACTGTGAGTTTACCAACAAATAGCAGAAAGCTAAATGAGATCCCGGGGTATCTGGCTACGTTTTCTTGTAGAGTATATCGGTTCAGCTTCTTAAGAATATGTGTTAACCTTCTCCAGACAAACGAGATCAATGCTATTAGGGGAAAGTCTGCAGTGTTGCTATTGTAAAATCACAGATCAAGTCAAAACTTTGAAGCATCTTCTACTCTACTGTCCTGGTGTGAGCGAGGAAAGGAAAACAAACTTGGCCCATCATTTTTCATAATGTAGGGTATACAACGAAGAAGATTGGTGGTTGAGATTTATGAATCGAGACAACACCTCACTGGTGATAACTGTGGTCTGTGGTCTCTTTCTTCCATAGAATTCTCATACAACAAACTGATTGACTATTGGAAATTGGACCAATGAATAATGAATAAGGAATAAGGGTGTCTCAACAAGTGTTGTCTACCAATGAAGTAGGAGAATAGGGATGACGAAGCAGTGGAGGATATAATACAAAGACTGAGTAGATCAAATGTAAAAGGGGATAAGGAAGGATTCTGTTTTTTTAAAATTCATTTTGTAAAAATTGTAAATCAATTGAATCATTAAAAGAAAAAGAAAAAGAAAAAAAAATAAGGGTGCCAGTAGCAATGTATGAGTTTGCCGGTAGGGGCACCTGCCGGGAGTTCAGGCCCCTACCTGCAGTGTTAACACTGAAGCACCAGAACCGTTAGAATGGGTGCCAGTGTTTCAGTGACTCCATTCCTGTGGAGTCCTATCAGACACCACAGGAATGGGGATTTACTGTTTCCGCTGCCTGCCATATTATCCTGGTGGCACCAGGAAGTCAGGTGGCAGAAACGCTTTTACAGGGTTGCTGGTGATCCACCGCCTAAGGGCAGGTTTAACCAACAACCCCATAATGAGGCCTAAAGTCTTGAAACACATGCAGCACTCGAGCACTCCATTCAAGAGTCATCAGACATGCTGGAGAAGTTCAGAGAAGAGGGTTTTGATGAAGTTTCTACAGATGTGCTGCTCCTATCTCCAGCAGTACCACTTGGATGAGCGAGAGGCCTTCCCGGGATCTTTTCTTTCTGATGCAATGCATCTGCTGGAAGTCTTCATCCACCACTTCGCGGGGTACTAATATTGTCTTTATTTTGGTTGCAAGACTCTCGGGTATTTCGCTACTGAAAACAGAAAAAAAAGATGTACTCCATGGAATGAGATATGAAGTCCATTCTCTCGTTCGATGGCAGCCATTTAAAACAGTAAACAAAGAAGATGGCCATCATAGATTGGGAGAAGGGACTACATAGTCTCTTCCCCCTTTCCTGATCATTTCGGCATGTAATTTTAAGCATACTTTAATCGATCTTAACATTTTTTGCAATGCATCTTACCTTAGTTTTCTTCACTTTTACACACGCGAAAACAACCAGTTTGCTGTGGCCATCTTATGATAATATTATCCATTGATGCATCGCCCTAAGTTCAAGTGCCCTCGCGGCAAGACTACAGATCACCCACCCCTCAAAATGTCATCACTAGACGCTTATGCCCCTTTTCACAATGCCAGTGCACGTCTCGTGTCAATGTTCTCTGTGCACAAGCTATTGACTTGTCTCCATGGTAATGTCAGGATGCTTCTTTCCTCAACACGTATACACAGACACTTTCTGAGCAGACAACATTGCTTTTTCAATCATTTCACTGTATTTAGTTTCGATCACCTGTGACTCGTTTCTGCTGTGTTCAGATATCTTCCTAGTACGAAGCCCCATGAACAGGTACTAGCAGAACTGATGTACTTTTATTTAAATATTGTCGTATAGTGGCAACAATACAGCCCTAACAGTACGAGTCTGAGTATTCCGAAGAGGAACTAATGGAAATAGAAGGAAGCGGAAACAATGGGGAATCGGACAATGGGAAGATGAATCACCGGAGCATGAGCCTGAGCCTAGTCGCATAGAAGACGTTTCCACCAGGTATACCTGCAATCTTTGCAAGGTCATGCCAACTGAGGTGGAGAACTGCTGCTGCCAAGAAAACTTTGGATGCTCGGCCAACATAGCCGAAGAAGACATCCACTGCTATGCGTTAACAAGCTGCAAGACTTCAGGGAAGCCTGCCTAACAAGGTTCGAGTTGAGGATTATGATGGTGGTTATACACGAACTTGGCACAACAGTTCACCTTCGCAATCCAAGTAACAAGTAAGTATACTCTAGATGTGATGTAATTTTGACCACTGAGACAACTAACATTTCATGTTGTTCTCCTACATTGTCGAAACTTCAATCTATCACTGACAAATTCATTTAGTATGTAAATTGAACACATTTCTCTCGCTTATTGCAAATCAGAGTGTTCATCGATTACATGCCTTTCAATTTCAACTAAAAAACAATATTTCTCTATGGCCCAAACCATTCTGGCTTGAATGGGTGGTCACTTTTGTAATCTGTCGATACTTCAAACCACAAGTACATTTTTCCAGAAAGTTACTTTCTGGCTTGGATTACGCATTCAATGAGTATTACCCGTCTGTGCCATTCAAGCCATTTGCGCCAAATTCCCCATTGACAGCAGACAGTATAGGGGATTTTCAAACACTATGTTGCAACCACAAGTATACAATTTGTAGTTTGTCTGTGCCATCAATATCATCAAACTAAATAAAATACAAATGAGCATATACAAATTTTTCAGTGAGTCAAGAACACGCTCAATTGTCTATAAGGGTCATGAAAGAATGGTTGGTGAACATTTGTGTTCGCCTTGTCCCTATCCATTCCCCCTCTCCAGTAGTGGGTGGGTTGGAACGGTCAAGGTACCAAACACCATGTAAAACTCAAAGAGATCCTCCAGACTCCCCTATAAAGACCCTGCCCCAGCAATCAACATAAGTTTGTGTCCCGTCAGCAGTGTTTAGGGCCTTTTGCGCTCGCCTCATGTCCATCCACCCCCCCCCAGTATAAATGGCAGTTCACACCTATGACCGTGCGCTCCCAAGGGGGCTGCGTGGGTGGGAACACTCAAGTAGCCAAACACCATGTACATGTCAACAGGATCTTCCACACGGTGACCATTGTTCACAATGCCTCCCCAGACCCAGTTTCTCCAGACTCCCCTATCAAGACCCTGCCGCAGCAATCAACATACCTTTGTGTCCCTTCACCTGTGTTCCGGCCCTTTTGCGCTTGCCTCATGCCCATCCATCCCCCCTCCAGTATCAATGGCAGTTCACACCTATGACCATGCGCTCCCAAGGGGGCTGGGTGGGTGGGAACACTCAAGTAGCCAAACACCATGTACACCTCAAAGAGATCTTCCGCTTTGTGACCAGTCTTCACATAGCCTCCCCAGACCTAGTGTTTCCAGGCTCCCCTGTTCAAGTCCATCCATTCCTTTCCCTCCCGAGTATCGATGGTAGCTTGCAGCGAAGACCATGCGCTCGCAAGGAAGCTGGGTGGGTGTGGACAGTCAATGTGCCACAAGCTGTGGAATCGCTAGCCTTTGTGTAGCATTGAAAATATGCATTACTCATCATACAAAATTATACAGACTCTTTGGTTTTTGTGTTGGCAATAAAAGTCTGTGGCCTCATCACGAGTTGTTGCTGTAGCCCTTAAATGCGGCGGTAACGGTATTACTGCTGCATTTAAGGGCTGGCCCTATCACGAGTTGGGCGCTAAATGGGCTGTTTTACCTCCAGCCTTTTTCTGGATGTGAAAATCCCATTTAGCGCCCTTTCGTTGGCGTTATTACCGCCAGCTGAATTAGCCTGCAGTATTAGTGCCGAAAATGCCCCAATCCAATGGACCCAATGGGGAATGGGGATTTACTGTTAACGCCCAATCCGTGATCCAGCAGTTATACCACCAGACCAGTGGGTGGTAAGGCTATTACAGTCGGGCGGTATCACAGCCAGGATACAGCCCAACTCGTCATGAGGCCCTGTGGCTTTTATTAAACATAATATGATAGTGTCTCAAGACAAGGACAATGATCCTACTAGTCTAGGTGACACTGAGATTGCACAAGTGCAGGGGTGGGCGGGAAAGGAAAAGTGCGAGAGGAAAAGGGAGCGGGCGGCGCAGTACATAGGATAACAGTAAAAATATATAAAGACAATAAATAAAAGTGTGGCCAGCTGGTGGCAAGTGCAAGGGTAAGTGTAGACTTCAGGAGTCAAGTGCAAGTAGGGGCTGTAAGGATACAGAAACAGTCCCTGAGTGCATGGATTGCCAGGGGGGCAGAGCAGGTGTGCAACTGGCAGGGGAGGGGACCTGGACCCAAGATTAGAGGGTAGCCAGGTGACCAGTGCAGTTTCAGATTCAGCCAGGAGATCAGCAGGGGAGAGGAGGAGAGAAAGCAGAAGCAAAGAGGAAGGTCTTGAGGTGCTTCTGGAACCGGAGATGGTTCTCCTCAAGTTTCAGAGAGGCCGGGATACTGTTCCAGAGGGAGGCCCCCGGAAAAGAAACAGATCTACCACCACTCGCTGCTTGGAGAAGCGACTGACCCTGAGGGAGTTGGAGGGTGGATGAGAGAATAGCTCGAGAAGGAAGATACTTAGGAAGAGAGAGTTGAAGGTAGTGATGTCCCAGCCCCCAGAAGGCCTTGTCGACAATGTAGAGGGTTTTGAACTTAATCCTCGCTGCCACTGGGAGCCTGCGCAGAGATTTCAGTCCTGGAGAGATATGATCCGTTGGCTTGAGGCCAAGGACAAGTCTTGCAGTCCTGTTTTGGATGAGTTGCAGGGGGCGGAGAGTAGAGGCAGGCAGATTTATAAAGAGGCTGTTGCAGTAAACCAGCCTAGAGAGAACCAGAGCACTGGAGACAGTGAGCTTCTGGAGGAAGGAGAGAAAAAGGAAGAATACCCCTTAGGAGGTGCAGCTAGTAGTGTGACTTCTTAGAGACATCAGCTGTGTGAGGAGAGAAGGAAAGTGTGGAGTCAAAGATGACCCAGACTTTTTTAGCCCCACAGGTGGGAGCAGGAAGAGGGCCAAGACAGGCCAGCCACTGAGTGACAGGAAAGGAGGGAGCAGGTGTGCCGATGAGGAGAATCTTGGTCTTACTGGCATTAAGGCAGAGATCATTGGCGGCACACCAATCCTGGATGGCGTACAGACAGTCAGAGATCAGAGAAGGAGAAGAGGTGGTGGAAGGGAGCCTGAAAATGAGTTGGGTGTCATCCGCATAGCACTGAAAGTTGGGGCAGAGAGCAGCAATGCGGTGGGAAAGAAGTGCCAGGTATTGGTTGAACAGCCAGGGAGAGATGTTAGACCCCTGGGGAACACCACAAATAGAGATAGAGATAGAGGAGAGTAAGGACCCAAGTTGGACCTGGGATCGTCGATTGGAGAGGAAGGAGGTCAGCCAGGTCAGGGCCTGATCAGTGTTACCCAGGTTATCACAGAGACGGTTGAGCAGGATGGCATGGTTGACCATGTTGAAGGTAGAAGAGAAATCAAGTATGATGAGGACACAGGGAGTGTTGGAATCGAGGTTGGAGAGCAGGTCCTCACAGATGTTCAGGAGAGCAGTTTCCGTGCTTCTAGCAGCTCTTAAGCCAGACTGATGGTCTTCGAGATCAACAACAGATTAGGTTGGGAGATATCCAGCTTTTTGAAGAGTTTTCCCAGAAAGGCAGTGATGGAGATTGGACTATAGCTCACCGGGCAGGAAGGGTCGGCAGAGGGTTTCTTGAGAAGAGGGTGCACAAGGGAGTGCGTCAGGTTGGAGGGGAAGATTACAGTGGTGAAGGAGTGGTTCAAAAACTCTGCCAGATCAGGAGCCAGGGTGTCAATGTGGTCCTTGATGGTTTTGGAGGAACAGAGGTGAACCTGTTTTGATGAGACTTTCATAGATCTGACTTGTCTAGAAACCTCGTCTGAGGAAAACAGGGGAAAGGCAGAGAAGGAGGGCTGAGAGGCAGCCAGAGAAGGGCCAGAGGAAGAGCAAGGAGTAGAGGGAGGAGGGGGAGAGGAAGATAGAGATGACAGGATGTCCTGAGTTTTAGAGATTAAATGAGAAGCCAGGGCCGTGCAGAGAGCCTGGGTGGGGACAATAGAGGTAGAGGCTGCAGCAGGATTGGCCAGCTCTTTGCAGATTTTAAAGAATTTGTCGGAGTTGTTAGCACGCCATTTCCTCTCAGCCACCCTGCACTTGCATTTCAGGGTGACGAGGTCTGAGTCATACCAAGAGTTCCACTTGTCTTTGGGTTTCAAGCGGATACTCATGACAGGAGCAAGAACGTCAAGATGATCAGATATAGCAGAGTGGAGCATGGAAAGGGCTGTGTCAGGGTGTGAGTCAGCCAAGGGGGAAGGAGGGGGTGTGAAAGTGGCAGCAAAAGCCTCAACTGACACATGCTTCATGGGTCTGATAACCGAGAAGGTAGGTGGAAGTGCTGGAGTTGGCTTGGCCTGAGAGGTAGAGATGGTGAGTTCGGAGGAAAGGAGAAAGTGATCACTCCAGCAGAGAGAAGTGGTGAGAGGGATTGAAAGGGGAAGGTCAGAAGAGATCAGAAAATCCAGAGTGTGCCCTGCAGAGTGAGCCGTTAGAGAGAGAGAGAGAGAGAGAGTCGCAGAGGATGTGAAAGAGTCCAGTGGAAGGACAGGAAGCATCCAGGAGGATGTTTAAGTCTCCAAGAAGGAGGAGTTGAGTGGACGAGACCAGGAGGGAAGAGAAGCGGTCTGCCCACTCAGAGAGGAATGATGAGATCTGACCAGGTGACCAATAGAGGCTAGCCACAGTAAGAAAATGGCCAGGAGAGAGGGAGAGCCTACAGACAAGGCATTCGAAAATGGAGTAGGCCTGCGTAGAAATGACTGAGGCAGGAATCCACTTAGGGAAGATCAGGGCTGCACCCCCTCCAGAACGGTTGGATCTGGGTGCAGAGAGGATCTTGTTGCCATCAGGGGGGAGAGTGTCAAAGCTTATGACAGAACTGGCCGTGAACCATGTCTCGGTGAGACCGAGGACATCTAGGTCAAGATCCTGCATGTGGCGGCAGATGTCAGTGTTTGACAGCTGAGCGGGAGTTTAGAGTGGCAATATGGAGAAGGTTGTATTCCTTGACAGATTTACGGGGAGGGGTATAGATCAGAGGTACGCCCTGTGGAGGTGTAGAAGCAGCCCGAGGCGGGGAAGAAGTAGAAGAAGGAGAGGGCAAGGTAGCCAAGGGGGAGACAGCAAAGGGAGGCGAGGGAGCTATGGAGGGGAGAGAGGGGACAGCAGGAGCAGAAAGGAAATTGATGAGGCGCGGGAAGCGTCTATCAAAGAGGAGATGGTTGACTTGAGGGCCTTGGACCAAGACGGTACCATTCAAGTAAACATTAATGATGACCTTAGAGGAGTGGAAGGAGGCCAGGAGGGCCTCCCACCGGGTGCCACCATTAATTAATTAAAGAGAAGTAGAGTCCATAGGTCTGGCAAGGGAACGACAAAGATGATGTCAGTGAAAGTTTGCCTGGAGGAGGCACTGGTATAGGTGTCAGCGATAGGGAGGCCTGGGTTGGAGACCAGGATGTCCTTTTTAAACTTCTTCCTACCAGATTTGATGAGGAGAGCAGGATAGTCAATAGAGAAGCAGTAAGAAAAGATAGGAGAGACAGATAGCACCATAGAGTAGGTAGTGCAAGGAGAGAAGAGGCAGGGTGTGGGAAGGGGTAGGGGAGTACACTAGGGAAGGGCACAGGGCAGGGTGCAAGCAGACGAGACAAGTTGACAATTGGACATGAAACAGGCGCTTCGAAAATGTTAGAAAGGTTTGCGAGTATTATAAACACCTTGGGCCTCATTACGACCCTGGCGGTAAGTAATGGACATTACCGGCATGGCGCAACTAACGTGTCCGTGCTGGCCAGAAACCGTTAAAAGCGGTACATTACGACCTCTCGGGCACGAGCATTGCGCCATGCCGGCAATGTAATCAGCGTCATGCCGGTAACGTCCCAAAAATGGCACCTACCGGCATCGTATGCCGTGCAAGGCGCACCACCTACATCCACCCATCGTCAGAATGCCGAAAGTTGTGAAAAAAAGTTGCGATCAGCTGCGGCAGGAGCGCTTTACTAGGGAGGAGCTCAACATGTTGGCCGAAACCCTACAGGAAAACGCTGATGTCGTATTTTCAACAGAGATGACCAGACCGGCGATAGAACGGAAGAAGGCCATATGGGCCATAGTAGCACAGCGGGTCAGTGCAGTTGGCACAACACCCCGCAACGCAAGACAGTGCCGGAAAAGGTGGGACGATCTACGGCTCCGCGTAAGGAGAATACTGTCTGCTAACAGAAACCTGGGCATAGCAACTGGTGGAGGAGCAGAGTCACCGATAAAATTGCAGCCGTGGGAGGAGATATGTGCCACAACCATTGGCATCGAGAGCATCAAGGCGGTCGGAGAAATGGAGAGAGAAGCCCCGACATCAGGTGACGCAGGTAGGTGCCTTAAATCAAGCCATGCCAAACTCACTGAAGTCCATAATCATGTGAAGCGCAATGTTGCCTAATAGGGTTAACACGACACATCAGCAGGAGACTGCCTAAAGGCATTTTTGACCTCCACCCTGTACACATGCAGTATGCACACCCTTACTGTAGGCACCCACATTCCTCCATGCTTCTTCCACCCAAAAGGGAGACAACCTGTATGTCACTGCCTCCAATGTGCACCATCTAGTTATCAAAATGATGGCAGTCATCACAATGCCTGCTCAATGTCCGCAGACCTATCAATAACACTTTCCCTCCTTTGCTCCACCACAGGCTCTCATTCAGACCTTGGCGATGAAGACACTGGCACCACACCTGCCAAGAAGGCCAGGCCCGAAGTACCACCACACCAACCCTCCACCTCTGCTGGACAAAACAAACCCCACAGCAGCCTAAATCTACGGGCACAACACAGGCCAGGGCACTGATAATCACCAAGGCAAGCACCACGGTACCACCAGCAACAGACATCCACCAACTGGTGCCCACTGAAGGGACTGTGTCTGCAGGAAGCAGCATGATTGGGGAGACTGCTGCCATTGCAGCTAGCTCGGATAGTGATGTGGAGGATGCTGATGTTGTAGTATGTCCCCTCACTGCCCACCCTCATTCCCCCTACCTGTCCCCATGCAGCCAGCATGATGATGGCACACAGAGGCAATCCCCTGATGACTCTTAGTCAGCCACTCTGTGCCCAGTGGAAGATGTGCAGGAGGGGAGCAGCACAATTGACACGCCACTGGCATTATCCATTGTCCAAAAAAAACAAGAGTCGCTGGACCAAATCATCACACGCCAACACCAACTGTCCTCACTCCTGACTCAGCATGTGGCCAAATCTGGAGGTGCAAGGGCGGAAATGCAAAAATGTGCAGATACTGTGAAGGCAGCCATACAATCCTCCACCAAGGATATCTGTGCAGAACGCGCCGCGGTGCAGCATGTGCTCTCGGAGCTCGTTCAAACAATGAGGACATGCGTCCCCGTGAGCAGCCAAGTACCCCCTCCGCTGCCAGTTCTACCCCAAGCAGCCCCGTCCGCAGATCGGGCAGGAACCTGCGGAGTTCAGGCAGGGGTACCCCGGGGGCCGGGAGAGGGGGCTGCCAATAGAGGCCGCCCAGTGGAACAATCCCACATTATGCACTTCACCACAGGCATTTACACACTTTTGCGGGGAGTTGAGGGGGGAGGGGGAGTGGGTGTGTTGGGGAGCTGAGGGGGGAGGGGGGAGTGGGTATGTTGGGGAGTTGAGGGGGGGGAGTGGGTGTGTTGGGGAGTTGAGGGGGGAGGAGGGAGTGGGTGTGTTGGGGAGTTGAGGGGGGAGGGGGGAGTGGGTGTGTTCATTCAAATCACATTTTCAATACACTTTTTGCTTGTGCACAAATCACATGTGTGGACATTGCTCATTGCGTATGTGTGCTTTATTGGTGAACAGCCCACAGTGTGCATGTCCCAGACACACACAGTGCCCCAAGTGCCATATCCATGTGACACACACCATCCGTGTGTGCTAGAAGCATTGGTTAATGAGAGTTTGACGCATGGCACGTACCTCCTGTGCATCGCCTCCTCCCTGAGGTGCTGCCCCATCTGCACCCTCCTCATCGTCATTGTCAGGTGGTTGCAGTTCAGCATCAGGGGGCAGGGGCACATTTTGTCTGATGCACATATTGTGTAGCATTACACATGCCACGACGATCTTCGCCACCTTCTCATGGCGGTACAGGAGTGCCCCACCAGACCTGCTGAGGCAGCGAAACCGAGCCTTCAAGAGGCCAAATGTCTGCTCAATCACCACACGGGTTCCTGTATGTGCACGATTAAAGTCCTCCTTGTGCTAGTTCTGTGGGTTCCGGACTGGGGTAAGGAGCCACCTCTTCAAGGGATAGCCTGCATCACCTGTATGTGGGCAACAATGTAGGTGTCAGTCATGACATCAAACTTCAAATCATGACGTGCCACCATGGCATGCATTCATCTCTTACTTTGTACCACATTTACATGTTAATGTTAATGTTAAAGGTTATTTGTACCGCGCACTATCACCACCGGAGTTGTCACCTGGCGCTCTGCCAGCTCTGAAAGAGGGGGGGGGTGGGTTTGTGGGTGGAGGCTGGAAAAGTGCAAGATTGCAGTGATGTGGTTCCGTCGGCTGGGCCTGGGGTGTATGCGGCCGGTAGTCGTCTTGTGCTGATGTGCGAGTCTATGTGTTTTTTTGTTTTGTTGTTGCAGTGTAGTGAAGTTCGTGCGGTTTGCTGCGCTAGAGGTTTGTGGTTGTGTTTGGTTTGGAGTTTGAGAGGTGTATGCCGAGAAGGAAATTGTTAATGGTATTCGTTAGTCATCTCTATCCTGGACTGAACCGGTTGGGCTCGTGTAATCTTACCCGACGGGATGCTTGTACACCGTGAGCCTCAGGAGGTACGTGCCCGTTTTTCCATTCGAGGCCGTTTGAGGATCTAGCTGTCCCCTCCGCCCGCTCCCTTAATAACCTTGCATGCTCCTCACCCCCTCCACATGAATAGCGCCGCTGCTAGTGTCCATACACCCGGTTGTGTGGTGAATGGTGGTATCTTGTCCGTTCCACAGCCTCGTGGAACCTAGTTGTGGCTGTACGGGCGGTGGGGGATGGTAAGGGTTGGCTGGAATAGTTGTATCCGTTTCTCTGGGTCTCGCGGGTGGACCCCTGTGTCCAGCGTCAGCCCTACTGGTGCCCAGGGTACTTCTGTCGGTTCTAGGGGTTTGTCAATGTCCTTTTTTGATGAGTCGTTTGTCTTATTGTTGTTTCGGTTTTAGTCTCCGGTGTTGAAGAGGCAGGTTTTTAGTAATTTTCTGAATTTAAGGTGATCTTTGGTGTTCCTTATTACTTTTGGGATGTTGTTCCAGGTTTTCGCAGCTAAGTGGTAGAAAGCAGTGCCTCCGAGTTTCTTCTTGATGTAAGGTTTTTGTTCCAGTCGGATTTCGTTGGTTGACCTGAGCGGTCTCGTTGGCTTGTAGATTGTTATTTTTTTTTGTAAGAATTCTGCTCCTTGTCCGCTGATTGCCCTGTGCGTTATGCACATTGTTTTGAAGATGATACACTGTTTTACTGGGAGCCAGTGTAGTGTTTTTAGGGCCGGGGTGATGTGGTCTCTTCTGGATAGTTTGAGGAGTAGTCTGGCTGCAGTGTTTTGGATCCGTTGTAGCTTCTTCAGTAGGTATTCCGGTATACTGAGGTAGAGGCTGTTTGCATAGTCGATACTTGACATGATGAGGCCGACGATGGTGAGTGTTTTGTGTGTGAAGGAGAGGAAAGGTAGTATTTTTCTTGCCGTGTGGAGGAGGAAGAAGCATTTCTTGACTGTTGCGTTTATTTGCGGTTCTAAGGTTAGGGTGTTGTCCATCAGGACTCCCAGATTTTTTACTACCTTAGATGGTGATGGTGTAGATCCCATTTCCGTTGGCCACGGGATGGCGGTTTCCTTCTCTTGGTCTTTGGATATGATCATGATTTCGGTTTTTCCTGGGTTGATTTTCAGGTTGTTGGCATTCATCCAGTTGAAGACTTCTTTTAGACAGTCGGTTAAGTTTGAATGATCGGCTTGGGTGTCTTTGATCTTGTAGATGATTTGAGTGTCGTCTGCATAGTTGTAGCATTTGATGTTGTGTTTCTTGAAGATTCTGATTACTGGGGTTTGGTAGATGTTGAAGTACAATGGAGATAGTGAGGATCCTTGTGGTACTCCACAGTCGTTTACTCGTGGGGTGGATTTGAAGGGTTTGATCCAGACGGTTTCAGTTCTGTCTGCTAGGAATGATTTAGTCCAGCGTAGCGCTGTGTCTGTTATGCCTATGTCTTCCAGTCTTTTGGTTAGGGTGTCATGGCTAACTGTGTCGAAGGCTGCAGAGAGGTTGAGCAGGATAAGGGCAGATGTTGTGTTGGAGTCTGCGTTTGTTTTTAGGTCATCCCAGATGGATAGTAGTGCTGTTTCTGTACCTCTTGTGGGTCTGAAGCTGACTTGAGCTTGGTCTAGCAGGTGGTGTTCTTCAACGTATTCTTGGGTTAGTTTGTATACGTAGTTTTCGAGGAGTTTGGCTGGGTAGGGGATGTTGGAGATTGGTCTGTAGTTGGAGAGGTCATCTACGTCCCCGCTTGTGTTTTTCAGAAGTGGTTTGATGTAAGCCGATTTGAAGATCCTTGGTACTGTTCCTGTTGCCAGTGATAGATTTAGAAGGTTTCTGAAGTATTCTGCTGGTGTTCCTTGTCTGAGGATTGATTTGTAGATGTCCGGGGGGCAGGGATCCATCGGTGAGCCCGCTTTCTTGCTGTGTTTTATCAGCATTGCGAATGCCTCTGCTGATATTTGAGGGTAGTTATTGAGTTTGTGCTGCGGTTCTGATTTAGGTTCGTTTGGT
Organism: Ambystoma mexicanum; assembly: GCF_040938575.1. Lineage (NCBI taxonomy): Eukaryota > Metazoa > Chordata > Amphibia > Caudata > Ambystomatidae > Ambystoma > Ambystoma mexicanum. The sequence goes on along the minus strand of NC_090930.1, from coordinate 770,603,079 downwards.
TGTAAGTCGCTGCTGGTTGGTCTCTGTTGGATGGTTTGTCGGATGTCATTGATTTTCTTTTTGAAGTGGTCTGCAAGGTTGTTGCATAGTTTCTCCGAGGGGGTTGGGGTGTTGTCACAGCCTGGTGGGTTTCTCATTTCTTTAATGATACGGAACATTTATTTTTGTGTGTTGGTGGCATTTGTGATTCTGTCATCATAATGCTTTCTCTTTGCCTTTTGAATTTCTTTCTTGTATGCGCGAATGTGCTTCTGGAACATTGGAGTCACACTATGTGACCGATATATGTGTATTCCTCTCATGGACTGTTTTGCATGCCATCAACCAGTGTATGCAGGGGGGGTCCAGTGCCTTGTGAGTGCCCATCCACTGTGTTAATCCAGAGCGGTTGTTTTGGTGATCTGGCAGATGTCCAGTGATATCAATGCTCTCATCATGGCAACATTGCTGTCAGCCTCATGATGACTTCACTGAGCACTACAAATGTTGTTATGTAATTTATTTTGCCCTCTGTGTCTGTGTAGTGGTGTATTGATGTTTATGTCCGTCATGTGCCTCCTTTGTGTGCAGTTATGGGGGACTGGCCTTTCGGTTGATGGCGTTTGTTGCCGTGTATTGGCTGAAGTCATTGCATGTAGGTGCATTTTGTTGAGGTGGATACGGTCAGATTCGGTACAGTGCACTTGCAGATGGTTGTGTCATGGTTGGGACACACCTTCATTCACATGGTAGGGCTGCTTACATCGGCATTATGTGTTCAGGTGGCAGCTAAAGTTTGGGCTGCTTCAGGGTATGAGCTGGCTCCATTGCCTCTGGTACTCACAGCCAGGTAAAGTATGCATCTCGCCCCCCCCTTTCAGCCAGGTAAAGTATGCATCTCTCCCCCCCTTTCAGCCAGGTAAAGTATGCATCTCCCCCCCACCCCTTTCAGCCAGGTAAAGTATGCATCTCCCCCCCCCTTTCAGCCAGGTAAAGTATGCACCCCCCCCTTTCAGCCAGGTAAAGTATGCATCTCCCCCCCCCTTTCAGCCAGGTAAAGTATGCATCTCTCCCCACCCCCCCTTTCAGCCAGGTAAAGTATGCATTGGTACGTCAATCACCTACCCACTTCACATTTCCATGGCCATGACATGAGACTCACCGAGTAGCCAGGATCTTGGCCCTGCATGTCGCTCCATGTAGCGTGGTATTCTGGAGTTACGCAGGACCATTGAATCATGGGTTGATCCGGGGAATCGGGCACAACAATGTGTGATGATCCTGTTGGAGTCACATACCATTTGCACGTTGATTGAGTGGAATAGCTTACGGTTGTGGTACGCTACCTCAATGGCATGTGGGACCACCAATTCCACATGGGTGCAGTCGATGGCACCAATGCAACCAGGTATGCCGGCGAGTGCATGGAAACTTACTTTGGTGTTTGCGATCTCCTGGGCAGACCGTGGTAAGGAAATGTGGTCGTCTGTGTGCTTGAGGAGGGCATCGAGCACTTGGATCAGCGTACGTGAGCATAATGGTTGTGAAATGCCATGCAAGTACCCCACTGTATGCTGGTAGGTGCCTGTGGCCAGGAAGTGGAGCATGGACACTACCTTCAGTAGGGGGGGGATGGCGGTGGGTGTTTCAATCATGCTGACGATGTCATTGTGTATCATGTCCACGATGGTGGTGATGGTGTCCCGGTCCAAACGGTACAAGGTGTGGATCTGCTCAGCGGTGATGTTGAATGGACTGGCTCGGATGCGTGGGATTGGGGGCTGCTGCGTGGTGGCATTGGCTGTGCTGGCGGGGCTTGCTGGCCCTGCCTTGCCCTCCTTCTCCTCCTGCGTCTCCTCTGTGCTGCCTGTTGTTGTTGTTGTTGTTGTAGTTGTAGCACTACATTGCAATCAGGTCCTCCAGCCACAACATTGCTAGTCGTATTGGAATCATTGTGGAGTGTGACTGGGTGTGGGAAGGGGTGGGGTGTGCTCTTTTTGTACTTGGTGAGTCTGTATTGCCTCCACCTGTGCTGATTGTGTGGCAGCTGGGAACACTGCACATGGCCATTTACGGTTGGTTCGCGATGGCGGAATTAGCACCATGGCGGTAAGGTACGTTACGGGCTTTGCAAGGGCGTTAAGAGCATGTCCGCTTGATTCGTGATTTTCCCACCTTTGCGCGATTCCGGTATTTACGTCATGGGAGTTCGTGTGCGCGCGAGCTTGGTGATGTTAGCGGCACCATTAATTACGATGCCGCTGATTGCACTTTCTCGGGTCATGATCGGACCTAGCGATAAGCGATGCCGGTAATCATTTACCTGCATCGTTTTTCACTTACCGCCAGGGTCGTAATGAGGCCCCTTGACATTTACCAGGAGAACATCTCTGAGATCTACAAGGTATATAGTCATCGAGCTACCTGTTCCCTGGATACCTCTTCCACGGCTACTTGTTCCCATGCTTTCTGAATCACTCATTTGTACGTATAAGTAAGGGTAGGTCACCTGTTTGGTTCTCTATGTTCATCGATCGCTGCTCTGAAAGTTTCTATCAACGTCCCCCTAATATACCCAGTATTCTAATGTTCATTTATCTCAAAGACTTCACCATTATCGAATGTTTCATTTATTTTGATCTCAGTAAATAACATATTGCATCACTGTGCTTTGCAACAGAATGGAATGTTTCATGGTCCCTGTTTGCAAGCATGTTTTCTTTTGATGCTTGAAAGTTCATTCAATGGACCAGTATTATGTTACGATTTGCGGTATAACAATCAATTCTGTAAGAAAGTTATTGCTGTGTTCATTCAACTAGGTTGCACAGGTTTTCTTTCTTATTTAAAACAAACTTTACAGACAAAGCTGTGTGGTAATTGCTTTATTCAGATTCATACAGTATTATTTGTAATAATTAATTATATTTGTTTATACAGATCAGATAGATAGATAGATAGATAGATAGATAGATAGATAGATAGATAGATAGATAGATAGATAGATAGATAGATTGATGCTGTCTTGGGAGACGTGAGGACCAATCAATTCCTTGTCTGCAGCCTGCACTTTACCGACGATATGTACGAACAATCAAAGTAGTACACAAAAAAGCTTTGACCCAGAATTCTTCGTAAATTGCTTCCAAATGCAATTCCGACTTAATATTGGCACACTCTGGCTCAGGTGAGTAGTGGACTATGAATGTGTTATGTTTGTTGGTATGTAAGACGATGGTCTGTATAAATATGTATTCTCTATGATCTCTCGATTTATTTCAAGTAGTGTATTGAAAAGGTAACTTCATGAACGGTTTAAAGTGTTCTGTGTTTATTTCCATCAAAGTTGTATTACTCAAGTTTCCATAGTTACCAGAATCACCAGAATTCTGAAATGTTTCACTTTATTATAATGTATCTATCCCCACTTTCGGGAGCCTCTAATAAATCAGTGAAATGTGACCCTCAGTAAAAACATCCATAGTGCCCTTTGAAAGTCACATAATGTTTTTGAAATGTGTTGGTTGACATGTCCTTCTTTACGTAGAGCACACTCTTGGAATCACAGACCCTTTTCAGTGACGAAACCACCAACACGTCTAGTCTCCTAATGGTGAGCCCTACCGACTTACACAAAGTGATATTTTATAGCGTTGGATGTGGCCACATATCTAATACTAATTTTCCTTTTCCATTTTGCTATTCTCTGACATTGTACTGATAATGAAGGAGCAAGATTCTGCATCAATTACTTTTCCGGAGTCAACATCAACCTCACTCGGCTATCAAGTTGTTGGGGACCAACACCCAGGTAGGTTTGAGGGCTTCTAGGAGTTTGTGGGCTCAGACTCTCAGAAGGCCCAACACCTTCCCCCAAAAGGAAAGCAGGCCCAGTCAGACAGCAAGTTCAAACTGCGGTTTACTACAGCCAAAGCCAACAGGGATCAGTACAAGGACAGAAGAAATCTGTGGACATCTCAATGTCTCCTGGCTCGCAGGCCAGTTTTGTATCCTAGTTGCGTCATAGTGATGTCACAACCTGGGCCCCTCCCCAGAAAACCTATCACCATCTCGGATTGGGTATTGTGTAATAATCCACCAATAGTGGACACTATGCATGTTAGTCTACTGTCTCTTGTATGTCATGTGGCTGGCCTAGTCCATCCCCAAATTACTATCTCTAAACAATGTTGCAGTGTGAGGGTCTTTCCATTGGCTCTTGCCTGTTGCTATCCACCCCTATTCGACTGAATCGTGATTGGCTCAAGCTGACCTCCCCAGGTCTTGCTAAGAGGCTTGTGGCCTTCTGTAATTTTCTTAAACCATATTATGGCTTCTACATGCTCGTGCTATCCTACATTCTCTATATGTTAGTCACACAAGGTTCTGTCAGGTCCCATAGGTGCTCCTGCAGCTTCATAAGGTTAATTGCATATAAGTGTCTGCAAGGTTTTTCAGAATCTCTTGCTTCTTGCGTTTTCTGCATTGCTGTATTAAGCTAATGACAAAATAATAAAAGCAATGACAGTATGTATATGTATCTGTCCTCTAACATATAGAACTGTATCCTTGTGTTCTTTGTGTATTCGAGTGTGTGCTGGTGTCCCAATATGCGGATGACCAGTGTGCTTCCTGTCTAATGCTGCCATGTCGTGGTATCTCTAACGATGTTAGTGGATTTTGGCTTCTCAGTGCTTTAATCAATACTGTCCATTGATGTCTCTTTAGTTGCAGCCTGAGTCTACTCGTCCGCTCTGGGTAAGGTTTGTATCGCACCTTGTTTGTAGAGATGGCTGAGTGGGTACCTGACAACATACTTATCGTTCATTGGAGCAATGGGAATTGGTCCACAATATTATGGGTGTTCGCGATATCTCCTGTTCTTCTTCCGCATCATGTACCCTATAGGAGTGGGAGCAAGGGGTGAATTTGCCCATCCCTCTTCAGTCCCCCCTCTGGTCGACTTGTCAACCACATACTCATATGGCCATCCTTGTGCTCTGGGGTGCATTATCTTCGTTATTTCTCTTGTATATGTGTCCCCATTTGGGTTTTGCTTCCCCTGACTTGCTGTTAGCCTGTCCAGAATAAGTCCAGAATAAGTCTGCCTTTGGGTCATTCATAACGTGTAACACTGCGTTTTGCTTTCCCTGGTATGTTTTAAAAAGTGACAAAAAGGGACTTGGGTTACACCTCCCCTTAAGTCTTGGGTTACACCTCCCCTTAAGTTGCTTATAGCTCCTGTAAAAAGTGTAAAGTTTACCTTCAGTGTAACTGTGTTATCCCAAAATAAGTTAGAGTTATTGCTTCCCTTAGTCTGTGAACTAAAAAGCAACTGTAATTGAATATTACACCCCAAGGTCCAACTCCCCTAGAATAACTGTGTTATCCTGAATCAGAGTTATAGGCTTATACTGTGCCTAGTATCTGTGTTTCACTAGATCAGAAAAGTATATTGCCCAGTTGAAATTGCTATTTGATTTCTTGCTGAGTGTCACGGTACAACTGATAGGGTCTACTGCATTGGTAGTACTGAAAGTAATCTACAAGTAACTTTTGGTTTTGACTTCCCAATATCTCCTGTTGGGTGTTCCATTGTATGCTTTGGTCTGTGTACCTTCAAGCATAGTGTTGTGTTTTTATAAATGTGGTCATATATAATGTGATAGTACTTATTTCCCACAAGATGTATCCCGGCCTACTCGTATTTCAATAAACCATTTATTTCTGCAATACGTAGTGTCTCAGTGGTTTTTTGGGACAGTTTGTATTAAAATGTCATTTGTATTGATTGTACAGCACTCTCCCCCTCCTAAAATAAGCCTGACTGCTCTGTCTACGCTACTCTGAACTCATTTGGTACAGCCTAAGAGTGGAGTCTTGGACTGCCTCAGTTGAATGGTTTTACTAAGCCCTTAGTTGGACTTCAGAAACACTGTGCCAACAGCCACCTCTTAGCAGACACAATAAGTAGTTCCAATAAGGTATATGATTTTATATGGACAAAGTGGAGGTGTGTCGCGTCAACAATATGTTTGATGAAAGAGCAATGGAAATGGGTAAAAAGGATGACAACGCAGATATACAATCTATCCCATGGCTCCAGTTGGCTACATGGATAAAGCCTTGCATCACTTGATGGTTTCCAACTGGAATAACCAATACCTTGTATGCATAAATATCTCATAAAGGTATTCGATGTTGACTGGGTTAGCCTTCGTTCCCCAGATAGTCTCACCTTTTGAAAACTGTTCTGCCGCTAAGGGCACATCCTACTGAAATAGTGGGAACCAATTCTTCATCGACTCAGGCCCCTTCCTGACTTTCTACAGCCTTCCCAAGAAGACTCGCTTTTTGCTTCACCGGCATGATCGTGTGCTTTGACGCACTACTCCACTGTTGAGCCCAAGGCTACCCACTTCAGAGGGGTGGACTAGAAAGTTAGGGAACAAGTCCGAACAATTGTATAAAGCTCCTAGTGCATTGCCCAACCCTTCCCTTTACAGGTTGTGGCTGTGTTTTCCTCAGTTGTCGCATTAGGAAACATATTGTATACATAATGTATAGTATAGTATTGTGTGTGGTAACTTTTTTCGCATAACTAAAGTTTACTTGTATCTATTGGTCCAGTCGACTATGCATGTATAGATATCTTTCATACACACTTGTCTAAGAGTAAGTTGTGGTTCGTTGCTCTGTGTGCTCATGGTGGGCTTCTGATCTCTATTATCCCTCCTGAGGCTAAGTCTTGACCGCCTGCCAAGCTATCTAGATGGGTCTGGCTTGTCCAGAAAGTTCCCCTGTTTCACTAAATCGAGGGTGGCCTCATAAACTTTGGACCATCATGTAAGAGTTTAGAAATCCATTTTAACACCCTCCTCCAGCACTTGTACACCCATAGGCTCCTCCTTCCATTCCCTATGCACTAGCATAGCCAATTGGCACAAGCCCTAGTCGGAGCATGAATGTAACTTATCTAGGATGGTCATGCTATGTCTTCTGTCTCACATGATGGTAGAGAGGCTGCATCAGGTGCGCAAGGGGGTATTCATGGACATTCATGAATTATAGTAAGTGCTGTCCAATTGAAGGCAGTCCTCTGTTATGCTCACGACAGAATGAATAGAACTCTCTAGGGAAAGAAGCCAAGGGATAGCTTGCAAGGCTAACAAGGTTTAATTGTACAGGATACAAACATATTAGCAAAGGGCTCTGCTGCTCGAGAATGTTCTGACTCCAGGATGAATGTTGTTGGCTTTTGAGAGGCCACAGCATCAGTAATGGCCTCACATATAGGGTCTGAACCGACAGAGTTGATTGGTAAGGCAGTATACATGATCCTGCTCCATAGGGATGCCAGGCAACAATTGGCTTGTTTCTCAGCCATCTGTCGATTCCCACGTGGATCAGTTAGGCTCATCTCTCCATGGAGTGAAGATCAGGTCTCTCATAAAGTACATTGTGAAAACAACGATAATATGCTAAGCCTACTTCTACATTACTATGGTATGCACCTGGGAGGCTTGGCGGCTGTTGCCATGGGGAAGGGAGGAAGAGATACAATCACACTGACCCTCACATTCTGCGCTGTGTGCCATGAAACAGTGCTGGATGAGAGAGAGATGGGGTTTCGATTGAAGTTTCTTAGTGAGATGATATATCCCTGCAGGTAGCAAGAACACATACCTTTCTGGATTGTTCTTACGCTCCTGTGGCAAAACATATTTTATATAGCTGTTTGTAACTGTCCTTGGTTTTCTGAACCACTTGCCCAAAGAAGCGTCTTGTCCAGTTTTTTTGTGTGGCATTCTTTCACAAAATCAAGAGAATGGAACTTCCTGAAATTATGTAAACTCAACTATACATAATACATGTGTGATTAATAATGGAATGTGTGCTGTATGCATAAAACTAATTCATCGAGGTGCAAAAGTGTGATTTGACCAAAATAATTGACACAGTACGTTATGTTATGTTGAATGATATTTATACTGTGCACTATAAAAAAATGAGTGCGTAACTTGCTGTTTATCTGTCTAGTAATGATTGTTATTTGTGTATAATTTAAAGAGGAGTGACTAGAGGTGTGATGTTTTGGGACATATTAATTACTGGCCTTGCACACTAATATATTCGGTGCTGAGTTATGGGTTGTTAGATGGAACATATTGTGAGGATTATTCCGCGAAGACCTGCAACCACAACCTGTATGTAGGCTAATGATATCTAAACTGCTTCCCGTCTGATATCCTGGTGTGCTGTCACTGTTGCATCCTTGTGCACCATAAAGTGGGGGTTGGTGGGAGGGGTGGGGGCTGAACCTTTTCTGCGGGCACTTGGTTCTCTTTTTGAAATACTAATCTTAACAAGTTCCTTTACAATGCCAACTGTCTGAGGTTAAACATAAAACATTTCTATTGCTGTCCTTATTTTTTGTTAGGGCACGCTATGTGAAGCGGGTGCCTCTGCTTCTCCATCCATTGGGAGCTATACCTACATCACATCGCTAAACTTTCATGCACACCGTGGTCTCAAATACTCACCCATGTTGTTATGTGTGTGTTCATTCTGTGTGGTTTGTATTTATGATTAGGTTTCATCCGGTTCTGAATTATACAGTAACTTGTTACATTCATTTACAGAACGGCTACTAAAATATATTATGTTATTCTGTTTTCTACACAGCTATATTGTACCATTCTGCATATGTCATAGTTTTCAGCTACCGTTGGATGGATTCTTCAATCAACATTGGCAGATAATCATAAAAAGTGTTTATTGTATAACCGTTATGTGGGACGACCGACACGGAGCAATATGCCCTTTTGGTGGTATCAGCAATATGGAGCAACCTGTCAGCGTTTATAATATGAATACATGCTGAACCAAAAGCCTTGCGCTTGAAAGAGCAAATAATTCATATCTTCTCAAGAATGGAACACCATGTGCGTCATTAGAAATGTTTCCAGGTGTAACATAAGGACACACAAAAATTGGAGTACAGGATTGATCGATCGCTGATTGCAATCAGCCTATCTTGAGGAAGTTATAAAGACCATTCAAAGCATGCAATGTTTGCTAGCTATTACCTGTATTGAAAAAATATATTGTTCATTTTGTGGACTTAATCATCTCTTGTCACTTTGCCGACTATTGATCTTTTCTTAAAACATAATGTTTTGCTCTCCTATTTGGGACAAGAAAGAAAAGTTACGCGCTCTGAGAGGATGTGTGTGTTTATCTTCCTGGTTCTGAGTTAAGTAACATTATGGTGTGGGTGATGACAGGGCACATTTGGCTATGCTGGCCACTAATGTCATGATAATAGGTGGAGCACATTGTTTGGGCTAGTGATGTCAGCTTGATTGGCAGGTAAGTGCATTTAGTGCTGTGAGGGCACTTGAACTTAGGGCGATGCATCAACGGATAAGAATAGCACAAGATGGCCGCGCCCATCCTGTTGTTTTCGCATGTGTAAAAGTGAGGAAAACTAAGGTAAAATGCATAGGAAACATTTTTGAGATTGATTACAGTATGCTTAACAATACATGCCCGAATGATCGGGACAATAACATTTTTTAGCAAACTTTTCCTTTAAGTTCTCACCTTAACATCCCTGTAACAAAAAAAGTTACTTGAATTTCAAGGGTTTTGTTACAAGGGGCCTCATTACGAGGTGGGCGGTAAGGGATTACCGGCACCGGTAAGGGCACCAGTGCCGGTAATCCCTTACCGCCCTACTACAAGTTCCCTTTGCAGGTCCTCTCTTAATGCCTGGTTTTTCCAGGCGTTAAGGACGGGACCCGCAAAGGGACTCTGGAGCTAATAACGGTAACGTAATTTGCGGTACCGTTATTAGCGCCTTCTCCATTCCCATTGAGCCCTATGGGGGCTCAAATGGGAATGGGGAAGGGCCCTGGTGAATGGGGAATTACCGGTCCCGCCAACCTTGGAATGGACCGGTAATTGCTCCATTCACCAGGGTGGAGTCGGACGAGTTTTTAGGTAGCCAAGGCGCTAGTAGCGCCATGGCTACCTCCAACCTCATAATGAGGCCCAATGTATTGCTCACATTAACATCCCTGCAACTAAAGTGTTTCCATTGAATTTCAAGGGTTTTGTTATTCCATACATAAAGTTGCATATTTTTAAATATTATTATTTGTAGCCGCAGATACAGCATCAGCCAATGAATTGCAGGATTTTACGTGCAGAGCTAACACAAGCAATGACTGGAGTGCGTTTATTCACAGATAAACTACTGCCCCTGTCAACGGTATACCCGTGGAAACAAACAAACAATTGGGAGATTTCAATTACTGAAACTGTATAAAATAAAGTACCATAGATAGTGTAATATATTTTTGCAGTCTGTGTTCAATTTTATCTATTTTTGTAACTTAAAAGGCAACCCTTAAAAGTGCAATTTACAGGGATAGAAAGAGGATGATAGAATAGGGGAGGAAAACACATAAGGATGAAACATCTAACAAAGGGAACTAAAATAAAAAGCAACAGGTATATATATGTATATATATAATATTTTAGAAAGGGAAAAAACTGCCACTTAAAACAAGAAATAAGAATGACAGGTAATCAGGTATTCAACGATTAACTTCTGCCATTCCTCAAATGTAGCACCTCCCTTGACTACCCATTCAAGAAATCATCTACAGATTACTTGAATCATGAAAAGATGGGGAGACAGTAAAACAGGAGTCTGTGCAGTTGACACCACTGCTGAAGTTGAGGCTTCACTTGCAATTTGTAATATTGTTGCACTGGTGAATGGTGCTGCAAGTGGTGAAAATGTCCTTCTATGCAAAGAATGGTACCAATGCATGTTTGTGTGCTAGTCATTATCGACATTATCCCAGTGGGCCACACTACATGATTAATCATAATAGACGTTCCCAGGCTTTTATATGGAACATTGGAAGGCCCAAAGTGTACTGTTTGGTTGCAGAATGTGGAAAGTACTTCCTCTTCCTCTTTTCAAGAACAGTTTTATTTAACTATTAAGAAGCACCAACTGTCAGCAGTGGTTTTAATCCCAGTTGCCCTCTTCCTCGGTGGTGATGGATTCAGAACCCAAATGATAACGTCATTGCTGCTGGTACTCTTGTTTGTTTGTTTGTTTGTTTGTTTTATTCACTTATAATGCGCAACAGAACCGAAGGTAGCCGGGCGCAGCAGTACAGAAAATGCAAAGCTTAAGTTACAGGGTAGGGTCATGGGTTACAAACAGAATACGAAATACATAATACAATATATTACAAGTAGAAGGCAATTGCAGTTTACAGACGGGCAAAATGAGTACAGCATACCATAAGGACAGTATATATACAGGCACTAAATGGACATTAGCTCATTGGCCAGGTGGGCAGAGTGAGGAGGTCATAAGAGCAAAAGAAGGCATGATAGTAATGTGTCTATGCTCGGGTCTCATGTGGATGAGTGGTCGCCAATGGGCTAATCATTGGCAGACCTCAGCAGATTAATGTAGTTGGATTTGAATTTCGGAAAGGGCTGCTCCTCACGTAGAGGGTGGGGCAGTGAGTTCCATAATTGGGCCGCTCGAACCTGGCAGCTGCTACCGCCCGCCTTAGTTAGTCTAATTCTTGGTATGATGAGGCTATTGGCATTTGAGGTTCTAGCTGGACGTGTGTGGTTTCTTTTAGTGAGTTTATTAGTTAGGTAGCTTGGTGCGGCATTGTTCAGGGATTTGTGAACAAGGGACGCTACTTTTAAGTGGATTTTATTTTGGGTGGACAGACAATTGTTTTGGCGCCTGATCTTTGAAATATGCAATCTTTTAGACACACCGAGGGCAGCTCGCAAGGCGTTATTTTGTAAGATTTGAATTCGATTGGTGATGGATTTATTGGCTCCAATGTATAGGGCATTACAGTAGTCGAGCCTCGAGAGGATTAATGCTCTCGCTAAAATAAGGCAGTTGTTGTCAGAGAGAAAGTGTTTGCCTGCTCTAATGAGCTTAAAGTGTAAGCGGTGGCCGATGCCAAAGACTTCACCTGTTTGTCGAAAGAGAGGGTGGCATCCAGGTAGAAGCCAAGTGTCTTCACCTCTTTAGACACCTTGATCATGTTACCATCAATTTCAAATGAGGTGTAGTCCTGGCTTCGCTTTTTGAGGTTAGAGTGAGTCCCTAGGATGATAAGCTCTGTTTTATCATCGTTCAGGCATAGACCGTGGGTAGCCATCCATGCTTGGACGGTGATATACACCCTATTTACCAAGGCCAACACCTTATTACAATCCCCGGAAAGTGGGAGGAGAATCTGGGTATCATCTGCATAGTTAGTGTAGGTGATACCGAAAAGGTCCAGTTCATCAAAAAGGGGCTTAGTACATATGTTGTATAGAGTCGGGGAGACACAAGAGCCCTGAGGAATTCCACACCGGATGGGGATCGGGTCAGCCGCTGCCGATGGGGAGAACACCCTCATGGTCCTACCGCTAAGAAAGGATTCAATCCAAGTTATGGCATCTCTGGAGAAATATGCGGCAGTGTCTACATGGCTGCAAAGTACTCCATGGTCCACGAGGTGAAATGCTGCTGAGAGGTCCAACAGCAAGAGGAGAGCCATTTTTCCTTTATCTCTTAGTTCATCTATTTGTGCCTTCAGATCAATGAGGGCAGTCTCAGTGCCGTGTTGGGGACGGAATCCTGATTGGCACTCTCGTAAGAGTTTGTGTTGTTCCAGAAAACTTTGGATTTGATTATAGGCAATCTTGTCCAGGATTTTAAGCAGAAAGAGGACTGTTGTGGTGGGGCGGTAGTTCGTTGGTATAAGAGGGTCTAGTGTTTGCTTTTTGAGCAGTGGTAGTACCCAAGATTGTTTTAGATTGGTGGGCACAGTGCCGGACGTGAATGAGGAGTTGACAAGTTTTGCAATAAACGGGGAAAGATCCCTAGCAGCATCTTTTATGAGCTGGGCAGGGCAGGTATCAACCTGACAATTTGACTGCTTGAGAGAGAGGATGTCTTTCTCTACCTCGAGGATAGAAGTTTTGGAGAACATAAATCGTGCAGCTGGGTCCTGTACCTTTGGAACAAGGTCTATACTTGGGTTGTGAGTCTTAGATAGTTGTGTGAGGGAGGCTTTCTTTTTGGCTATTTTCGTTTGGAGTAAGGAGATTTTATTTGATAAGGCTTGTTGAATATCAGAACACCAAGTTTTATCTTTGGAGCATATATCAGGAATGGCGGTGGGTGACTCTAGTTCCTTGAGGATGGTGAACAGTTCCCTCATGCTTGAATTGGCATTGGATATACGCTTATTGAATGAGTTCTGTTTGGCCAAATGGATTTCTTTTTTATATTGGGAGGAGATTTCTGTTAATTTAATTTTATGATCTACCGAAGGGATAAGCCTCCACGCTGTTTCGCAACTCCTCTTAAGTAGTCACAGATCCTTTAGTTCAGGGGTAAACCATTTATTTAGGTGAGATTTAAGTTTACTTGGTCTAAGTTTCAGAGGTGCGATGTTATCAAGGGTGGTTAACATAATTTTGTTTTACTCGTTAATTAATGTTTCTGAGTCTAAATGATCCTCTAAATGGTTAAGGATGGGTAGAATCGCTGGGATCACTTTATCTCTGGTGATGTTCTTTTTATTTCTTTTTAGGCGTGGCGGGGCCATGATAGATACTGGTGGAAGTGGTCTGGAGGTAGATAATTCAAATAACAAGAAGAAATGGTCTGTCCAGGGTTGAGGGACAATGGCTTTGATGGTGGCGGTGCAGTTGTAGTCTGCTAGCCAATCGAGGATTCTTCCTTTATTGTGAGTGTGTTCTAGAGTTTTTTGCATTTTACCTAAGTTGGAAAGGGAATTGGCAATGATGGTGGCATTTTTATCTAGAGGGTCATTGAAACCCAAGTTGAAGTCCCCAAGGACAAGTAGTTGGGAGGAGGTTTTAAGGTTGTTAGAGAGTAAGTTGTGGATATCCTCCTCAAATGTCCCTATGGGTCCAGGTGGTCTGTAGATGAGGTGGATAGTCAGTGTTTGGGAGCTAGCTAATGTAAGTTTGATGGTGAGCGTTTCGCATGAATCGGATGCTATGGTAGGCGTAATTCTCATACCTAAACTAGTCTTTGCGATGATAGCAATGCCGCCACCGCGCGTATTGGTTCTGTCTTGCATAAATATTGTATAGTCTTCCGGGATTGCTAAGGAGAGTAGGGATCCTGCTGCGTCATGCAGCCAAGACTCTGTGATGGCGATAAAGTCCATGTTATCAAGCACTATCAAGGCGCAGATGTCTGTGGCATGTGCTGTCAGGTATCTGGCATTTATTAATCCTCCTTTGAGGGGGGGGGCGTCAGATGAGATGGTTCAGTTTTGGTAAGGGTGGGGAGAGGTCTCCGGCTATTGAGATGGATGATATTTGCCTTCTGGATCTCAGATCTTTTGTTGGTGGGAGGTAGGGTTCTAGCCAGGGGCTCATGAAGTCTCGAAAGCCTAGCTCTTAGCCTGGAATTTCTGCGGAGTAGACTACATGGGTTACTAGGAAACTCAGTAGAGGGACTCAGGTCCGGGAGTTTCATACTGGTACCAGTAGCTAGGGAGGTCATGGAAGAATTGTTTAAGGCTCACGTGAACGCTGTGGGGAAGCTACCGTCCTCTCTCTGGTGGAAGATAATTAGGAGGAGTAAGTACAATAGCAGGCTGCAGGGTGTGCTACACATGATGTGGAAAATAAGTTCCAATAGGCACAGTAAGCTGGATAGGCACAGTGGGCTACAATGACTAGGGTTCAGGTAGCATAGGCACAGTGGGCTACAGTGACTAGGGTACAAATAGCATATGGACAGTGGGCTACAATGAGTAAGGTTCACATAGCATAAGCACAGTAGGCTGGAGTGACTAAATTATACAAGGGCACAGTGGGCAAAGTTCAGCATACTCTCAGTGAGCTGCAGTGATTAGATTATACAAAGGCACAGTGGGCAAAGTTCAGCATATGCACAGTGGGCTACAATGAGTAACGTTCACTTAGCATGGGCTCAGTGGGCTGCAGTGACTAAGTTACACAATGGCACAGTGGGCAGGGTTCAGCATAGGCACAGTGGGCTGCAGTGGCTAAATTATACAAGGCACAGTGGGCAAAATTCAGCATATGCACAGTAGGCTGCAGTGACTAAATTATACAAGGCACAGTTGGCAAAGTTCAGCATATGCACATTGGGCTGCAGTGACTATGTTATGCAATAGCACAGTGGGCAAGTTCAGCATATGCACAGTAAGCTGCAGTGACAAAATTATACAAGGCACAGTGGGCAAAGTTCAGCATATGCACAGTGGCTGCAGTGACTAAATTATACAAGGCACAGTGGGCAAAGTTCAGCATATGCACAGTAGGCTGCAGTGACTAAATTATACAAATGCCCAGTGGGCAAAGTTCAGCATAGGCCCAGTGGGCTGCAGGAACTAAGTTACGCAATGGCACAGTGGGCAATGTTCAGCATAGGCACAGTGGGCTGCAGTGACTAAATTATAAAAGGCACAGTGAGCAAAGTTCAGCATAGGCATAGTGGGCTGCAGTGACTAAGGTTCAAGTAGCATAGGCACGATGGTCTATAATGATTAGATTTCAAATGGCATAGGCACAGTGCAGGCGACAAAGGCAAAAGCAAGGGCAGAGGCATAAGCAGAAGAAATGCAATTAGGCATGTGTAGAATCATTAGATAACAAATATAAGATAACTGGAAGTATTACTGAATTTGACAGTGAATATATGGTGACGTAGGATGCATCAGGTGAAGCGTGTGAATAGTAGGAGGGCATGGTAGGTGTGGTAGTTCAGTTGCGAAGTTAGTGGGCAATGGGTACCTGAAATGCAGCAGTTATATAGACTTGCAAGCTGCCCAGATCATTGGCTAGCTTAAGCAGCTATGTAGGGGCTGGTTTCAACAGAGGTGAGGAGCACCTAAGTGATGCAAAGGGGCCATTATGGAATGGCAAACCTCATGCATTGGGTATCTATAAACTGCACGATAGTGGGCAAAGTCAAATCTGCACAGCTCGCAGAAGCGCAGAAATGATTGCAGAGTGGCCCTTTATAATTAAGTGGCAAGTGGATGGTGAATCTCAAATTTGCAGATTTTTTATTTCCTTTCTAAAGGTGCAAGATAAAGCCCCAAGGCTTACCGTGGTTGTGGGGGTCCATCATAGCAGAGGGCATGGCTCCTTCCGAAGCATCTTTGGGAAACAGGAACAAAGGAATGGGCCATGCTGCGCCTCCCGTGCACCGAACAGGCGTTAAACAGGCCTTTGTATGGCCTTAGTATGATTATTGTGGTCGGAGATGTTGGAATGTCCAACTGAGAAGGAATATGTAAAACAATAAAAATAACAACAC
Organism: Ambystoma mexicanum; assembly: GCF_040938575.1. Taxonomy (NCBI): domain Eukaryota; kingdom Metazoa; phylum Chordata; class Amphibia; order Caudata; family Ambystomatidae; genus Ambystoma; species Ambystoma mexicanum. The sequence goes on along the minus strand of NC_090930.1, from coordinate 770,586,716 downwards.
AAAAAAGACAATGGTCCTCATTATAAGCATGGCAGTCCGGGAACTTTGGTACCGGTAAACATGCCGGTACCGTAGTTCCTGGACCGCCATACTACGAGCTGTGGTCACGGGCACCTGTCAGCCTGCCAGGTCTGGCCTGGCGGGCAGAGGGGCACCCGCGAGCACAGCATGTCGGATGCACAGGCACTATTTATAACAGTGCCTCTGCATCCAGCTTCCCCATTCCCATTGAGCCCTGTGGGGCTCAATGGGAATGGGGACTGACAGGCACTGGCACCCGGCAGTGCTGGAATTACTCGGTCCGGCAACGGTTGCGGTTGCCTTTCTGCCCGCCAGGTCCGCCTTGGCAGGCAGAAAGGCACTCGCGCGAACAACCAGTAGTTTGCCAGTCCGGAAACTATGGTACCAGCATGCTTACCAGTACCGAAGTTTCCAGACCGGCAAACTTATAATGAGGCACAATGCCTCAAAAATGAAGCCACCTCTCTAAACCTCTCTAGCATTTCTAATAACTCTTCAAATGGAGTGTGCCAATGCTGCAGATGTGTGAAGACTATAGCTGTTGCTAGCAGCACCTTTAATAGGTGGAGATTCATTATGCACAACTGCCGCTCACAGCTACAGTAGAGATATAAGACCACATACAAGACAAAAAATACCTCAGCCCAGTATTGGCCAGACCATCTCATGCAATTTCCAATATGCATCGTCCACATCATCACAGGGAACTCACACCAACTGATTTAACATAATTGATGTTGCCAAGCCTAATATCCTATGCCATGGTGGACATCTTTTATTTTTTTTATTTTTTCAGCTGCGAAATGCTTAAGTGTCTTCAACTGAATAAAAACACTATTAGTACCCCAGGATGAAGTGGTTGAAAACTTCCAGCAGATGCATTGCATCAAAATAAAAGATCATATGAAGCCCTCTCAATCATCAAATTGTTGATATTGGAGATAGGAGCACCACATCTGTAAACACTTAATGAAAAGCCTCCTCTCGTACCCTTAATAGCATTTCTAATAACTCCTCAAAAAGAATGTTCCCGTGATGCAGGTGTCTCAAAAGTCTAGCTCTTGCTGGCACCACCCTTAATAGGTGGAGGTTGATTATGCATAACCTCTGCTCACAGCTGCAGTGAAGCTATAAGACTACATATGAACCAAAAAAGGCTACAGCCCAGTATAGGCCCCACCATCTCATGCAATTTCCAATCTGCATCATCCACATCATCCCACGAGACTTGTAGCTGATCATTTATCATAATTGATGTTCTCAAGATTTCCATTGCACATTGTATTTTTTCTTTTATCAAATGCCAAATGCTGGAGTTTCTTCAACCGAATAAAGACAGAATTAGTGCCCATGGATGAAGTGTATCAAAACCTCTGACAGATGCATTCCATCAGCAACAAAAAGATCCTAGGAAGGCCTCTCACTCATTCAAGTGGTACTACTAGTGATAGGATCACGACATCTGTAAACATTTCACGAAACGCCTCTTCTCTGAACCCCTCTAGCATTGTTTTTTTTTGTTTAAATATTTGTATTAACATTGGTAGGCATACAATACTTATACAATAAATATATGGACAAGTAATAAATATATAATTAATACAGAAGAGAAATACATCCAAGCATGCATTAACATTATAAGAGTCTTTTATGACATTACATATGTGATATATTCCAATGAATAAGAATGCGTTTTAAAAATAAACTCATAGATATATAAATCTCATAATATGAATTTTACACAAGACAGACATACAGATGAGGATAGGAGGGATGATGCTATGCAGGAACTAGAAAAACAATACGTTATAATGTTTTCCTATCAACTAAAAGGTGCATTTTGTAAGTATTCTACAAATAACTGTCATTTTGCTCATGTTTGAATAGTAAAAATGGAGACATAGCATTGCATTTTTCCATTCTATGGATGTTACATACTGGGTTCCACCATATTTTACAATGTAAACGCTTGAAGTATTTGCAATTGGATGTAATTGGTTGGGCAGCTATTATAACTAGGAGGCCAAACAAGTAACAATTATTTACATGCATTCTAGGTTGTACAATGGTACTTTCATGGAAGAGGAAGGAAAAACAAAAATCTTGTTGTATATGAAAAATACATTTGAGAGTCTTCCAAACCATTTCCCACATTTGTTTAACTTAAACACATTTGAAAAAATGATGTTTGAAGGAACTGCGAACACATAAGCAACTCCAACAATTGTCATTTTGGGATAGTCCACTTTTGAAAAGAGCAAGTGGGGTGGTAAAGGCTCTATGGTGAAAAAGTACAGAGTTTGGCGTAAACCCGCTGATAAAATAATTTTTGAGATTTCTTTCATGCAGAAGGCCGAACTGTTAGAGAGTCACTCAGGGAACATTCTAGTTTCCAAACCATTAGGCAATTAAATGGATGAACAACTGTTGGATTAGATAACAATATTTTATAGAAGCAAGAGGCTGTTATGTAAAAGCAGTAATACATCATCCGTGTACACAGCAGTTGTAATTTGAATACCTCAAAAGTGAATTCCAATTATATTATAATCTTGTCTAATTGCCTCAAGGAAGGGTTCTAGTGCCAAAATGAAAAGCAGGGGAGAAAGGGGACATCCTTGCCCGGTTCCTCTTTGAAGAGAGAAAAAGGATGACATGTGACCATTTATAAAAACAGATGCTTTTGGACTAGAGTACAGTTCTTCGGTCAAAGTTATAAAAAGGATCAGGAATGCTATGCCACTTCAAAGCTTCAAACATGTAATTCCACTCAACCCTATCAAAAGCCTTTTTGGTGTCAAGTGCAATGGCAGCATATGGATTAGTAGATTTCTGAATGATGTTAAGAATGTTAGTAAAGAGTCTAATATTAGCTGAAGGCAGTCATCCTATAACATACCCTACCTGATCATTCTTTCTGAGATTTGGAAGAAAGGTAATTAATGTATTAGCAACAATTTTGGCAAAGGTTTTGCAATCTGTATTAATCAAGGGTATGGGTAAATAATTTTGGACTAATTAAGCATCTTTATTGGGTTTAGGCAAGACAATAAGCATTGCTTCTGTAAAGGACTCTTTGGCTTTCCCATTTGAAATAAAAGAAGAATACAGATCATTAAGCTTAGGTACTGGCATCTTTCAAGTGGGCAAATAAATCGATTGAAGGACCATCTAGGCCAGGAGCTTTCCCTTTATTGAGATCTCTAATGGCTTTATATATTTCACTTACCGAAATGGGGGCAGTCATTGTCTGCAGATTGGTGCTAACATATGAGCCATGATGTACATGTTTCAAAAAATGTGATTCTTTAGTATTATTGGGTATAGTATCCGAATAGTATTTTTGATAGAAATGTAAAAAGACTTTTAAAATGTCTTTATAATTAAAGGTTCTATTGTCATTGTGTTATTTAATGGCAGTAATCCTAGCGTTATTTCTTTTCAATTTAAGGTAAGACACTAGTGACGTACTATATTTATTTGAGAACTAATAGATTTTAGATTTGTACTTTAAGAGGTTGGTACATGAGCATTGCGTAGCCAAATTATTATATTGTATTCTTAGATCAGTACTTTTTGTTGAGTAGAGATAGAGTTGGAGCGTAAGCATTCGTATTCTAAAGATTTAATTCATAATATCATCTGTTTCTTGTTACGTTTTTTCCTTTTATTAACAGTATCTGATATAATATGTCCCCTCAATACTGCTTTATAACAATCCCACTTACTATCTATGGATGTATCAATGTTGAGGTTTTCAGAGAAGAAATGAGAATGTTGCTGCTGAATAAATTTAGTGAATAGATCATCTTTCAGGATTGTTGGATTAAATCTCCATATGTTACGTTAGTTATTATTGTGTAGATTAGAAGGTTGAATGTGAACAGGAGCATGATCAGACAGGGCAATGTGTTCTCTTTGGCATCCAACAGGAGATTGGTCAAGGATTTGGATATAAAAATATAATCAATTCTTGAAAAGGAATTATGAGGTGGAGAGTAAAATGTATAATCCAATTCAGAGTAATGAGCAATGTGTCAAATATCAATCAGGCTTAATTCGGAAACAAAATTGGGAAACTGCAGATGGGACTTAGTTGTCTTAAAACATACATTGGATTTTTTGTCAAGAGGGGGATATGTGATCTTGTTACAGTCACTGCACACAATGAGATCATTAGGACTAGAATTGAAGATTTAGTTTCTTAGTTGAGTCCAGAAAACATGATAAGCATTGGTAGGACCATATGTATGGAGTATTCAATAGAATCAATGAGATGTTTAACCAAAACCCATCTTCCCACAACATGTGAGTCAGTGAAGATAGCCGTATATTACAGATGTTCGTTAATAAAGGTGATAACCCAATTGTTCCTTCCATTTGCTGCACTGCAGAAGACTTGACCAACCCATAAACGTTTCAGTTTAGCTGCTTCTACTTGTGAGAGATGGGATAATTGCAAACAAGAAATTGCAGGTTTAAAACTTTTAAGGTGTGAGAGTATTTTCTGTCGTTTGATAGGGTTATGTAATACCTTAATCTTCCATGAAGATATATTAGGAGACATAAATAGCAATTAGGGTGAAATGTGCATACGTATGGTCAATACTGACAAGTGTTACAGTAATGAACATGTAGGGAGGACATATAAGGTAGAAGGAAGGACAAACAAGTATGACATGGAATTTTATGACTTCCAAAATAACCGATAGATAATGAGAAAAGTAGTGGCTAGCAGGAAACAGCCACTCCAAACCATGTCCGAGTTGCACCGATGAATAGAAGGGGTGGAGAGCCCGATCCAGAGGTGCTCATCCAGTGCCACACTCCGGTGAAGACATCATGTGATAACACAGGGTTTAATGATAGATTCCAATTATGTATGTTGTTTAGACATGTCAATTTCCACTCTTCTATGATTTTGGATAGAATTGTGTAAGTCAATTGGATTTTGAAAGGTGAACATATTGCGTTAAGAGTTACCTTCAGTGAGGCAGGATGGATAATTCCATATCTGGCATTTAGTTGCCTTAGTGCTGATCCAAACGTCAATAATTTCTTTCTTCTTGCTGCAGTGGCATTGGAGACGTCTTGTGATATAAAGATCTTGTTGCCTTCCCACATGAGTTGCTTTTATTTCTTAGCCTTGTCCAAGATTAATACTACATGAGTGTAATAAAGTAATGCAAACATCTAAGTTCTTGGAGCATTCCGAGAGGAACTATTGGGTCCAACATGACGGGCTCTTTGGATATTGAGTTGCAAGGGCACAGGGAAGTCCAGAAGTATAGGAAGCATGTGATATAGAAATTGAATAGGATCATCTTTCCCTATTTTCTCTGGAAGGCCTACAATCCGTAGGTTGTTTCTCCTATTCTCTAAATCGTCTGCTTGCTTCTGGAGAGATATAACAGTTTTTTCCAGTGACAGCACTCTTTCTTTAACATCTTCTGCATTTCTAACCCTTCTTTTAACTTAATTAATTCTTGTTTCAAAGGCAGAACTGGATCTTGTATATCATCCTTGAGTGTGGTAGAGTCACTTTTCTTTCTTTTAGGAGCACTATTCATCAACGTCGAGGGCAATTCTTTAGTGTGCCCTTTTTTTGAAACCATATCTGTGTCAAGTATGTGACACCAAATGAATGAGGACGTACTGCTAATATCTTCTAATATTGGAGACAGCTGCCTACTCAAGGTGCTACGTATGAAGCAACTTTAGTAGATGTGCACAGATAAATCTCATTCGCAGCTAAGCAGCTTGTCAACAATACATTCTGAGCAGCTTTGCTTTAAAATGTCTTTCTCCAAAATATCTGCGCTTAAGTTACAAAAGTATACTTTATTTGTGCCAAAGTATTGATTAGCAAGAAAGAAGCTAAGCAGCCATATATGATATAAATATGTTCTTCATATATTTATCAACAGGCTGGCTCCTTAACACCTATTCCCCAGAATAGTGCTGCGTTTATACTTGAGGTTTCGATCAACCATGTACCGCAAAGCTATTTTTTCTCTTCAAATTCACAGAAAATATGTAGCACACCATTAATTAAACGTTGATACGCCTTTCATTCCAGACAATTATATGCCTCATGTACCTTTATCTATATGGCTGCAGTAATAGTTCTGGAAGTGTTAAAAGAGCATATTCAATCTATAGATATCCTTGCTGTGTGCCCAAATACCAACGGCCTGATTGGATTGTTTGCGCCAAAAAAACGTGATTTGTGCACCATTCTGCCCGCAAATCCCCATTAATTAAACAGGGATTTGCAGGCAGAATGGCGCATAAATCCCGTTTTTTTTTTGGCGCAAATAATCCATGAATTGTTGGCCTTGTATTCCCTGTGTTACGTTGATAGAAGGAATTCAGCCCTTGTTGTTCAGAAATCGTGTTTCCTTAGTTTAGCAGGCCGCCCACATCGCATCAGCTGACAGGACGGGTCGGCTTGTTAATTACGTGACCTCGCTGTCAGGAGGCCATGCCCTTGGTTCTATACTCAGATCCTACGCCACTTCTCCCGAGCTTGAATAAGGAGCAGGAACCTCGCCACATATAGAAGAAGAGCGTCGGTAAGAGCCACTGCTTTCTAAATCATATTTTACTTCATTGATAGTAGATTAAGCCACTGGAGCGCAAATCAAGCTTCCGTCCATATCAGCGCTTAGCCATGCTCCCCTCTATAGCATTTCTAAAATCTCTTCAAATAGATTGGCAGTTTTTCTGTTGCTGGCAAGACCTTTAATAGAGGAGGTCCATTCTGCACAATCACCACTCACAGCTACAGTAAAAATATAACACCACATATAGGCCAGAAAAGACTGCCACCCACTATGGGCCAGACCAACTCATGTAATTTCCAATACACATCATCCCAAGAGGCTTGCACCAAACAATTTATCATGATTGATATTCCCAAGCTTTCTGACAAAACATAAGAAGTGTCACGTCTTGGTGTTTTCTTGAACAATGTTAGACATATTCAAATGTCCAACTGGTGATAAAAATATAAAAAAACAAAAATGACATCTCTAAATAGCCTTCTCTCTGAACTTCTCTAGCATTTCTAATGACTCTTCAAAAAGAGTATTCCTCTTTAATGGGTGGAGGTTCATTCTTCACAACCACCACTCACAGATGCAGTAATGATATAACACTATTTATAAGCCAAATCAGGCTGCAGCCCAGTATGGGCCATAACATCCCGCACAATTTCCAATACGCATCATCCACATCATCAAAGGAAACTCACACCAAACAATTTACCATAATTGATGTTCGCAAACTTCATATCCCATTCCACGGCAGACATTTTTTTTTCTTTTTTCAGTTGTAAAATTCTGGTGTTTCTGCAACTGAATAAAGACACTATTATTACCCGTTGATGAAGTAGACAGCAGCACCTTTAGTGGGTGGACGTTGATTCTGCGCAACAACCGCTCACAGCTACAGTAAAGATATAAGACCACATATAAGTTAAAAAAGCCTGCAGCCCAGTATGGTCCAGACCATCTCATGCAATTTCCAATACACATCATCCAGTCATTTCAGAAGATTTGCACCAAATAACTTATCATAATTGATGTTCCAAGCTTCATATGACACATTTTCTTTTCTTTTTTCAGTTGCAAAATGCTGCAGAGTCTTCAACCGAATAAAGACAGTATTACTACCCCAGGATGAAGTGGATGAAGAATTCTGGCAGATACATTGCATAATAAAGAAAAGATACTGTGAAGGCTTCTCGTTCATCCAAGTGGTACTGATGGACATAGAACAACACATCTGTGGACACTTCATGATAATCCTCCTCTCTAAACGTCTCTACCATTTCTAATAACTCTTCAAATAGAGGGATCCAGTGCTTCCAGTGTTTGAATACTCTGGCTGTTGCTGATAGCACCTTTAATGGGTGGAGGTTTATTCTACACAACCACTGCTCACAGCTACAAGATATCAGACCACATCATATACGACAAAAAAGATTGCAGCCCAGTATGGTCCATAGCATCTCAAGAAATTTCCAATACACATAATCCCAAGAGACTTGAACCAAATGCTTTATCATAATGGATGTTTCCAAGCTTCATCACACATTTTTCTTTTTTCATTTCTGAAATGCTGGTGTGTCCTAAACCGAATAAATACACTATTTTTACCCCAGGATGAAGTGGATGAAAACATCAGACAGATGCACTGCATCAGAAAAAAAAGATTCTGCAAAAGCCTCTCACTCAACCAAGTGGTACAACTGGAGATAGGAGCAACACATCTATAGAAACTTCATGAAAAGCCTCCTTTCTAAACGTCTCAACCATTTCTAATACCTCTTTACCTATAGTGCTCCAGTTCTACCTATGCTTGAAGACTCTGGTTGTTGCTAGCAGCAACCTTAATGGGTGCAGGTTGATTCTGCACAACCACAACTCATAGCTATAATGAAGATATAATACCACATATAAACCAAAAAAGACTACATCCAAACCATCTCATGCAATTTGTAATACACAATGTCCACATCATCCTAGGAGACCTGCACCAAATGATGTATCATAATTAATCATCCCAAGCTTCATATCCCGCATCAATGTTTTTCTTTTTTCAGATGCAAAATCCTGCAGTGTGTTCAACCGAATATAGACAGTAATAGTACCCCGGGTTGAAGTTGATGAAAACCTCTGACAGATGCATTGCATCAGAAAGAAAAGACCCTGGCAAGGCCTCTTGCTCTTTCAAGTGGTACTACTGGAGATAGGAGCACTTCATCTCTAAACAATTCATGAAATTCCTCATCTCTGAACCTCTCTAGTATTTCTAATAACTCTTCAAAAAGAGTGTTCCAGTGCTGCCAGTGTTTGAAGACTCTGGCCGTTGCTGGCAGCACCTTTACTGGGGGAGGTTGATTCTGCACAACCACTGATCACAGCTACAGTAAAGATATAACACCACATATAAGCCAAAAAAGACAGCCCTCTAATATGGGCCAGAGCATCCCGTGCAATTTCCAATACACATCATCCACATTATCCCAGGAGACTCGCATCACATGATTTATCATTATTGATGTTCCCAAGCTTTCTGACAAATCATTGGAAAGGCCACGTTTTAGTGTTTTCATGGACAATATTAGACATATTCAAATGTCCAACTGGTGACGAAAATATAAAATAACAAAAATTACAACTCTAAAAAGACAATGCCACAAAAAATGAAGCGTCGTCTCTGAGCCTCTCTAGAATGTCTAATAACTCTTCAAATAGAGTGTGCCAATGATGCAGATGTTTGAAGAATCTAGCTGTTGATAGCAGCACCTTCAATAGGTGGAGGTTGATTTTGCACAACCACTGCTCACAGCTACAGTAAATATATAAGGCCACATGTAAGTCAAAAAAGACTGGAGCCCAGTATGGGCCACACCATCTTGTGCAATTTCCAATACGCATCATCCACATCATTCAAGAAGACTTGCACCAAATGAATTATCATGATTGATGTACGCAAGCTTTGAGACAGAACATTTGAAGTACCATGGGGTAGAGTTTTGTTGCAGAAAGTGCAAAGTACCTCCTCTGCCTCTTTTTTGGAACAGTGTTTTTTTTTACTTTAAAGAAGCGCCAACTATCAGCAGTGCTATTCATCCGATTTGCCTTCTTCCTCAGTGGCAATAAATGCAGAAACAAAATGATAACATAATCACTGCTGGTACTCTCGTGATCAGACATGTTGAAATGTCCACTGGGCAGGAATATGTAAAACAATAAAAATGACAACATGGAAAAGACAATGCCCCAAAACATAAAAAGGGAACATTAGAAAGGCTATGTCTTGCTATTTTCTTGCACAATGTTAGACGTAGTCAAATTTCCAACTAGTGATGAAAATATAAAACAACAAAAATGACAACTCTAATAAGACGATGCCACAAAAAATGAAGCCACCGCTCTAAACCTTGCTAGAATTTCTAATAACTCTTCAAATACAGTGTTGCAATGCTGCAGGTATTTGAAAACTCTAACTGTTGCTGGCAGCACCTTAACTAGGAGGAGGTTGGTTCTGCACAACCACTGCTCACAGATACAGTAAAGATATATCACAACATCAAAAACCAAAAAAGGCTGCAGCCCACTACGGCCCAGACCATCTCATCCAATTTCCAATAAACATCATCCACATCATCCTAGGAGACTTGCACCAGATAATTTATCATAATTCATGTTTGCAATTTTGTGACGAAACAAGATTTCTCTTAAATTTTCAATATCCTTTTTCATTGATTGTACTTTTTCCAACAGTAATTATTAGTTGTTTTAATTGTTTTAATTAATCCAGTATTAGTGTCATGAGAAGTTGTTTTGGTGATTCTTCTTTGATTATTTGTCATTTTCCAATAACTTCATCTGTTTGAAAATATTTCAAATATTTTGAAATAATTGATGATATAATACATTTCAAAAATAATAGTGTTGGTTGCATAAACAATATATAGTAGACAGACAAACTATATGTGTTTGGTGACTAAAATATCTACCTTAAAATATTATTGTTAGCCTCATTTTACATATACATACAGAATGGACTTAGAAAATGCTGCATGTGGTGTATTTCTTGTTTCATTTTTGTTCAACAACTTCTTTCGTATTAATTTCTTCTGTAGGTTAATTGCCCTGCAGCCATTGCATGTAATTGTCTGCTTTACTGTGGTAGATAGAAATACAGCTTGTTACTTCAAAATTGGAATTAGAAATAGAAAAACAGTACATGAGAACAGATAATCAAATATTTATATTAACTTTCTGATTCATTGTTCATTGTCTGTGTCGTGGGTAGCTACTAATAGCATGTCAAGTACGTCAGATGCTGTTGATATTTTGAACCTATCAGAGAATTTATTTTTTAAGTGATGATTATATATGCCAATAACTCTATAATTATATTATATCATTCTATTAAGACTTTTTCTACATAGTACATATTTATTACATGAGAGTGACGTGTAGTTTTAGGAGATTGTGCTATTTGTAGGGTACATTTATTTGTGGATTAGATATTTAAAACATGCAGCCCATTTTTGAAAGAGAGGATTTGTATTGTTCAGAACACTTAGACATTGGCAGACAGAAAAACTGGAACATCTGAAGTAGACCTTATTGTCAAAGTCAATGGTTCATTAACAATTGGTGCGATCGCACTGGCAGAATCACCTACTCGACGTTCAGCCAATTTCCATACACAAAAACGGATGAGCCCCAAGCATTTTTTATTTTGTGGTGCTAATGGATTTTCCAATGTTCGTCATTCACATCATCACATAACCACATAATTTATCATAATTAATGTTCCCAAGCTTTAAAACAGAACATTCAAATGGCCACGTCTCAATGTTTTCTTCCACAATGTACACTGGACATCTCTGCCTCCATTTTAAAGCACTATTTGTTCACTTTAAATATCTCCAACTGTCTACACACATTTCTATTCTTATAACTTCCTACTACTGTTCATGGATCTGGGACCCTGATGGTATTATCATTGCTCCTGTTGCTGCTAATTTCATGAATAGACATGTTGACAAATGGCACAGCAACCATTTCTCGACTTTAAAAAAAAGCAAACAAAGAGCTCAGCCTTTCCATAGTGACATCCAACTCATTGTAAATAAACAAACAAATAGGCATTAAGTGGTAGTTTGAGACAAAGGGGCCGATTCATGGAATAATTGTGCGCCGAAATCGGTGGCGCAAGTGAGAAAAATCCAGCGCACAAGTGCGAATCGCACGCAAGCGATTCATGAAAGCCTGTGCACGTGTTTTTCCTGGGAGCAGCGCCAAAACTGTGTTGCACACACGTCACTGAGACATCCCAAACGCTGTGCACGACACGCACAGCGAATGCGCACAACGTGTAGCGCAAACACCAAAAAGGGGGCGGAACATGCGGAATGAGGAACAACGTGTGAAAATTAGGGCGTAACTGTGGAAGTACTGCTGGGAAATGCATGGAACGACCACACGCACGCGAACAACACGTATTCATGGAATCGAATAGGTGAAACCCGCGCACACCAAAAGACAGCAGAGGCGTAAACACGTCCGCCACGCAAATGCAGGTGGAAGCGGCCCGCGCAGTATAAAAGTGCGTGCAAACAACAATCATGCATATACAGCTACGATGAATGTCCCATTTCTCGCAGCAGTGATCGTGGGACACTGCAGGAGGAGGAGAATAGCCAGGCCCTGCATTTTTTTGCCCGGACCAGCCTTTTTGGGATGCCTGATGATGAGGTGTATGGCAGCTATAGGTTTCCACCTCATATCATCCTAGACCTGGTCACTGAGTGGGAGGATGACCTCACATCACCCACCCTGTCCTCCCAAGCACTGAGCCCCTTGGAAAAGGAGCTCAATGTCCTGCATTTTTTGGTCACTGAGTCATTTCAGCGGACAACTGCCATAGTTGGGGGTGTCTCACAGCTCACGCAGCCCCGCTGCCTACACCAGGTGTTGGCAATCATGACTGCGTGCCCCTCGGTCCGCAGGCACATATACATGCCCAGAACACCCGCAGAAAGACTTTTCAGGGTGGTACACTTCCACAAAGTGCTTGCTGCCATAGATTGCACCCATGTGGCCCTCCGTCCACCTAGGGCCACTGAGAACATCTACTGCAACTGCTTGCACTGGCATTCCATCAACAAATAGGTTGCATGCGATGCCCATGCAATCATCACCTCTGTCTATGCAAACTATCCTGGGTCTACCCATGACAATTTCATATACAGAATGTCTGCCCTGAGCCGGGACCTGGAAGCTGGGAAGCATGGCAACACGTGGCTCATTTGTGAGTAGAAATGTCTCTGCACATGCATGCATGTCACACACAGACAAATACACAAACCCAACTAATGACAACCATCTTCACCTCCCCAGGGGACAGTGCCTACCTTCTGAGCACCCACATGATGACGCTAATACGGAACCCCGCCACACCACCCCAGGTAAGATACAACACAGCCCATATTGCAACCAGGGCCATAATGGAGCATACATTTGGATTGCTCAAGTCATGCTTCCGCTCCCTTGACCGCTCTGACGGGAGCTACTATATGTACCCCCAGTAGTATGCAGGATCATTGTGGCAGCATATGTCCTGCACAATGTTGCTACACGGTGGGGTGTACAGGTGGACAGGGTGGCTCCCCCACGCCCCCAACCACATGCACAGGCACTGCTCATGGGAGGGGAAAGGGCACGTGGCGTGGCAGCCTGGACCCAGCTTGTGGCCACATTTTTCACCTAAAGTCCCACCCCTGCGGCATGCACACAGGCCTGGCACATACCAGGTGACAATCGATGATGACAAAGAGACAGTCAACTGTCACAACCTTACCACCCTGAGAATGTTTCCACGGAAGTGCTACATTGTGTGCATCCCTAGCTACTTAAACATAAACAATCCGGTGTGACCAAAAGGAACACATGCAAGGTGCATATCCCACCACCCCCCTGCAAAACAGGCCATGAAAATCACTGGTATGTCACCCAAACCCTCCCAAATCCCATTGCCCTCGTCGGCCACACCATGACATGGCATGCAACAGCAAAAGAGCAAACCAAATGCACAACACATGACGAATTAGTTACAAAGTGCCACATGATAAATGGAAACAATCACACCTGACATGGAATCAGATGAAATGACTGACCAATGACCTCCCACACATACAAGGTCATACACAAATACATGCCACCAGCGCTACCATCAACAAAAGACAGAATGCCTATTGGCATGCACATTGGTCAATCCAAATCCACAAATCCCAAAACTGTGTGCTGTGTGTGTCCCCTGCAACACACCGCTCAGCACACAGCACAGTGAGTGGCCGTTGTGTTGGGGATACACCTTGAGCATCATATAAAAAAGGACAAGCAACTCAAATTACCCAGTGACACTTGTACACAATCAGAAAATTGTAAGTGATCATGCGCTGCAGGGACACAGAATGACAGAGAATGCAATCTGTGTACACGTGTAGGCATGGATGGGTGGTTGTATGTGTGGTGGTGCATTGTGTAAGTGTGTGTGTCAGTAGGGACATGCACTCAATACATGCATGTGAAATGAAGTGACCCTCAGTGTCCTGTACACATCACATGTGAACAGTGCCCATGTGGACACCCCAGTGTGTCAAACCACACCAATCCCCTCACACCTGAAAAGTAAACCCAAAACAGGAACATCCATTGACCAGCAGAACACATCATGTATATAGTACCCCACATTGACAATGTCAGACAGTGACCAATCACTGTAGCCCAAGCGTACTGTCCGACAACAAAAGCACCTCCCTCATTTCCTCATCAACTTGACCTTCAGAAGAACTGTCTCTGGGGTCCGTCGGCTTCTTCCTTCTATTCTACCTGGCTCAGGATCCCCCTTCCTCTTGGTTTTCTTTTTCTTCCTTTCGTGTAAATAGGGTCTAGCTCCCTCAGAGGCCACCTTGACTGGTAAAAATACCAAATTGCAGAGAACTTCAAGGAGCCAAACCCCCAAACCAGGGAAAAAGACTCAAGGTGCCAAAAAACCCTGGAAGAGTCTCCAGTAGATGACTTGAAGTTGTAGAATGTTGCCAAGTACATGTCCAAGCTGAATGATAGAATAAGATCCATGACTTGAAGTTGTAGAATGATTCAACAGCATGGGTAAGAACTTGAGTAGACAATAATCAATGAGGATGCCACAACTGATGGGTAGAGCTGAAACTTGAGTAGAAAATAACCAAGGAGGCTGGCACAACTGGATGGTTGAGCTGAAACCCAATCAATCCTTGATAGTGTGAACGGAGAACGGCAGAGACAGCACAAATCTGGAAAGGCAAAGTGAATGCGAGATTGCCGGAAACAGCTGACAGCAAGTTAAGAGCCAGAACAGTTGAATAGCTGTGGTAAAAGGACAAAGTCAACATAAAGGTATGGATATAATAGATGAAAGATAGGAGGAGCGAGAGAGAGAGATGCTGTGGTACAGAAGTGTACTGAGGCTAACCGAGGCAACGTACGAGTACGCGGAAATAACTGCCCGAGAGACGGGGGGACAGATCTACAACAAGGGCAGTAGCAGGAAGAAAAACAGGAACCAGAGTGTGAAAATTGAGTAAAAGAACTGTAGTCCAGTAGGAAAACAGCACCGTCCCGCAGCAGCAAAGTCCAAGAGGGAAGACAGATACAACATGCCGTCCAAAAGGAACAGAGCGTGGACTTAGTCTAGGTGGCCATCTCAGGTGAGGACTGGACCATGAGTTGTGGTTCTTGGGTCACATTCCTAATGCTTCACCTTTGCCACAATTCCCAGAGGGTGAACCTAATACGTCCTCACCGGACGATGAGAGTGTTCTCCCCCTCAGCCTCAGCAGACCCAATCCAAATCATCTGTGGTGTCCCACAAGGTTGTTGCGTCTAACCAACAATGTATAATATCTTTACCAAGCCACTCTTTGATAAACTTGACAGGCTGGGCATCACATACACTAACTATGCTGATGACACCCAGATCCTCATACCCTTGTCGGGCAACTTTGTTGAAGACACAGCTCCGGTAAACAAGATATACCTCCTCATTCAAGCATGGATGGCCTCACATGGCCTCTGCCTGAATGACGATAAAACTGAGATCCTGATTCTGGGTTCTGACTATAATCTAAAGAAACTTAGCCCCAATTACGCAGCATTTAATATCGATGGCAACGATATTAAAGTAATAACTGAGGTAAAAACCATATGTTTTTACCTTGACTCGACACTAACATTAAAAAAACAAGTTAGTTCCATGGCCTCATCTACAGCTTATACCTGTAAACTGATTAGGGCCTGCCGAACATTTCTATCTGAAGCCAGCTGCATCACGCTTGCCAATGCATTAATAATGTCTAAACTAGACTATTGTAATGCCCTCTACGTAGGTGGCAACAAAAAAATCCTTAACTAACAAAATACAAATACTACATAACAACGCCCTAAGAGCAGCCTTGAATATACCCCGCAGAGTGCACATGTCCGACTTCAGAAGAGAATAGCACTGGCTAAAAATGAGTGATAGGATAATCCTTAAAACGGTATCCCTCACCGTCAAATGCCTGAACAACGCTGCACCTCCCTATCTCTCTGACAGACTGACCAGAAGAACCTCCTCTCACCAATCAAGATCATCTAAACATCTCTGCCTCGAGATTCCTAGATTTATACTTGCCAAAGCTGGTGGAGGCAGCTTCCCTGTCAAAACAGCTCTTGCCTGGAACGCACTCCCCACTGCCCTCAGAGTGGAACAGCCATATGCCAGATTTAGACGAAATTTACTGAATTGGCTTCATGCTAAAGACATCTAGTAATCGTCCCGCACCCAGGTTAACCAGCAATCTGCTTGCACCCAGGTTAACCAGTAATCTGCTTGCCCTCTTCTCCTGATACTCTTGACCCCTGGACATTCCATCCGACTCCATGTGTTCCACAATCCATCTATTTCTGCACTCTACCCGTACCACTCCACCTGCATTATGTATACTTACTGTATGTTATGTAATAGCTTCATGCTCAGTACCTACCTGTTACTTGGTAATGGGCCTCTAATACTGTTATGTGACTCCATGTATGTGACATTCTTGATATCATATGTGCACCTTACCCGCACCATTCTACCTGCAGATTGTAATCCTACTGTATGTACTGTAATCGCACTATACTCTGTACTCACCTATGTTGTAACTAAGCTTCGAATATTCGTGTAACTACTGCGCCCAGCTACCTCAGGGTTTGGAGTGCATTATCAAATAAATAAACAAACAAACAAAAAAAGATAGCAACTTGACATTGTCACCACCCGGCCCCTTCCCACCATCAGTGTGGCTTTGACAGCTAAAGGGTGCAGGCTACCGTCTACAGCATGAAGTGCATCAACCACGTATATACAGGCAAGAAATGAAATAAACATCACAATCAACTTCAATAAAAGCACAGTTCAAAAATGTACTCACCAAAATTGATTGCAGACATGCCGTGCAGAAACCATCCATAATCCCCAATAGGGGTGTATGCACAAGTAGTACAACAGACTGGCCACAGATATGACAAAAGTACAATGCCCCTGTGTGATTTGCTGTCACAGCGAACCATCCTTGCAAGCCCATGGAAAGGAGAAGCAGGAGTGGCATATGTGTCAGGTCCCCAAGCCACAAACACATACACAAGACAAGCGTGTATGGGCCCAGCTGGAACACACAGTGGTTGCTTTCAAAAGCCACAAAGCACCACACCGTCACATCAATGCACAATAGACAAACAATATATATTTTTTTTAAATGGCCACATACGACCCGGGGGGGAGGGGCAGCCAGGATGGGGAGGTACAGGGTGTACCTCAACATCCACATGCGATGATGTTGAGATAAAAAAAAACTCCATGGGCTCAAAGCCTGCACGGCCCGACCTGTGTGGAAGATAAGTCGGTGTCCTACTCACCCTCTGGATGGAAACCAGAAGATTGAAGTGGTACAGTTGCCTGACCATGCCTATCCGCAACTTGCCCCTCCACGGCAGCAAGCATGCAAGTCTGGTAAGCCTGGTCCTGTGTGGCAATGGCACATAGGTCAGCATGCAGCACCTCACATGATACACGTGCTTCTTCTTGCAAGGTAGCACATGTAACACAGAGTTCTGCCTGCATGGCCTCACATGATATCTGGAGCACCTCCTGGCATGCACGTAGCTCAGCCAAGATCGTGTTCTCAAGCTGCTCCAACCTCACTTCTGACCACTGCCTCTGGGACATGTTGAGCACACTCAGAGTAGATATGAGGGATTGGTGTTCAACCTTCAGGGCCTCCCTGTGTGCCTCTGCCTGAGCAGCAAGTGCTTCGCACAGAGACACCATTTCAGCCTGGCGTGCCCTGTTTGAGGCCGCCATGCCCAGCCTGAGATAGCGGCACATAGACTGCGCTACCAGCTGCTGGAGCTCCACCTGCCTATCAGGGAGAGCATGGATTGGGCCACACTTTCCATGCCTTGAGCAATCTTCTGAATAGCTTCTCCCTGTTGCTGTGAACTGGCATACATGGATTGCTCCCACTCAGTATTCCCGGTGGCGCATGGCCTCCACGTTGCCGGACATGACACCTGGGGGACCCAAGGAGCTGTGGTCCTTGCTGGATTGGCACTGCCCACGGCTGCAGGACTGCATTCCTCCACTGACATGATGCCCCAGGCACATCAGCAACTTTTGTGGAGTGTGACCATGCATCCAAAACCACCACAGGCAGACGCTCCAACACTGCCTGGCCCCTTAGTGCAGGTGTCGCAGACAGAATATCATCCACATCAGGATCACTCACCGGCGACGAATCATCATGATTTGCATCCAACTCAACATTGTGCTCAGAGTGTTCATCAGAGCTTGACTGACTGCCAGCCCTGGACATGACGGTCTGGAGCACAAATGGGTTCTTGTGGTCTACCACCCCACGACCCCCCACTTTTGCCGGATTGCTGATGTAAAAGCAACCCTGTGTCTGGAATGACATCACCATCCTCTGGCTCCATTGCGTCATCACCTGTAACGTGAACAAAACAAACATGAGTACACATGTCAGCAGCACTTAACCCACACACACATAGACATCACTACATCGACAGCCAACACATGAGCAGACATGTCACACACAACTAAAATCCGGAATGCATCCAGTGGCATTGATATGCAGTGGCATCCCGAAAGCAGAAATGGATGTGTGTAAATTGCAAAGTCTACACATGTACTGAATGTAGTATATCACCTACATCACACAACACCTTTGGCAGGCACATATCACAGGCATAAATGACAGATGTCAACAAAGAGATGGCACGTAGCATAAGCATGTTTGAACAGCCAAATGGCCACAGCTGCAAGTGAATCAAAACACACCATGACACACGTAATATGCATGTAGAAGGTATGAGGGACCATTACACCCAGGCAGGTCCAAGCTGCCAGTCCATGAGGCCTTTAGAACACCCTCCAGGGCCTGATTCAGCACTTTGTGCATTGAATGTGCCAAAAAACATGATGCAGTGTTTGAAATCACCACAGCCAGGCTCAACTAGTATTGCTAAGTGGGCCTGGGTGTATTCAGACTGCATGACAGTGCACCTTAAGGATTGTGCCAGTTGAACATAATAGGGGCAATGCTAAAATCTCAGCAGCATTTCCGTAAAATAACGACATATTAGTTATTTAACAAAAATGCTGCTGAGAACACATGTGTAAATAAACACTTTTATACACACCTACACAACATTGAAGCTGCTTGCATATGTATATGTGAAAGTGTTCAAATACACCCGTGTTCATATAAACCCGTATGGTGTATATGAACAGCATTCCATACAGCAAGGCAAGCAGCTTCAACACTGCTTGCTTTGATGTATGTGAAAGTGTACACATAAACACGTGCAGGCAGATCCATGGTAATTACAACCCGATTTGCGGGCTATAATCAATCTGCGGGCTATACCAGTTAGTATAGCCCGCAGATTGACCAATCAACTTTGCTAAACCCCCGCTAGGGTGTACCAATACAGAGTACATGTGTCACAGGATGCACCTATGCTAGTGCATTTCATAACAGTGAAGGGATGAAAATATGAACATACATGCCAGGTCACTTTGACATTGCAGCAGTGAGTAGGTATGTAGAACGGTGTAACATGGCTCAGAAGTGGGTGGGTGCAGTGCAGTGCATGTGTAAGTTACCCACAAACTACATCAACAAGTAACTTTTGATGCCAATCACTTAACATGATGGCAGTGTCAGGGCAAGTTCAGTCATCATGTGCAATGTGCATGCACTGGGTTGCATGGCTACAGTTAACCCCATCTTAGTGAAAATGCAGGGAGGCATTGCATGGCAATGAAAGGTTGACCACAGAACTGTGTGTTGGCAGACAGTGTTGGCTAGCGTCAATTGCATCATCTAAGTCAACTCACACCATAGCAGATGAGAATGGGACAGTAAGCAGGACACATGATGAACCGTCAGTAGTACACCCATTCATGCAGAAGGCACTATAACAGTTGGACAGATTCAGGGGGCCTGCAACAGGGGGAGGCCTCTGCCCTACACAGACAATGACACCCTAAACATGTGCGTGATGCAGGACTGAGCCAGAGTGAGCATGGAATGGATGACCAAATGCCATGATACGTATCTAATCCCGGACACGTACTACAATGATCATCCTGTCAAGGACACATAGGGGCGTGCATGGAATGCACATGGAGCATGATTGGGCACTCATGTCCCCTGTGGAGCACCTGCCATCTGCACAGTCCGAGTGAGACACCCTGCATCAAGGACAACGGACGAACCCCACAGTATGTGTCTGGCAGGTTCGCAGGGGAAGTGTGCACAGGAGCATGGAACAGGCCATTACAGTAGTCCAACATGTTACTCACCAGTGCCATGGTGAAATTGAGGTGCAGGGGGGTGGAGGGGCAAGGAAGCATGCCTGTGTGGAATACCCGCATGCAGGCTGAACACACATGCACGTCAGTCATGCGATGACATAGTCCGAGTGCTGAGTTGAAAGACACCACAGGCTACATGCAGACAGGTCAGTGAGCTGGAACATGGACTGGAGGGGCAGCCGGGTGACTAGCATGTGTGTAGGGTACATGTGTGGTGATGAGGACAGTCCCCATCTGCTTCACATGTCCAGCATGCATCACAACAGGCACGTATTAGTGCATGTCTCGCACATGAGAACCATGTATACATAGCATGTAGTGACAGTCAGGCACATCACATCACACAAGCAAACAACACATGGGCTGAACAAACACGCAACAACACTCACTGGACGGGCATCATAATCCTGCATCTCTCCCACTCCTTCAATCAATTGTGCCGGGATGAACTCCGCAGCGATCTCCTCGTGCAAAGTGAGTTCTTCCTCCTCAGGTGGTGGCCCACTGCCAGTCACCTGAGTGATGGCATAATTGGAGGCATGCTTTTGCTTATCACAGTGTCAGAGATCATCCAAACGCTTTTTGAGGTCCTGAGCTTTGTGCACCTCATATCCGAATTCACTAACACCATCCACAGCATGCTTCTAGTGTGCCCAATGCTTGGAAGGTGTATTATGGCAATTTGGGCCCACTACATATTGCGTTTGTGTTCGACACGTAGCCCACAAGGAAGTCCAATTCCTGCTTGTTGAAAGGCTTCTTTCTCGACATGCCGGAGGCCGGAGCCGTGTCTTGGGTCCCAGCCTCTTGCGCAGGAGCAACCTTCCTCCGCTTGGGCAGTGGTACGGACCCTGACGGACACAGTCCTGGCTGGCAGACACACAGTTGGGGTGGTGTTGACTGCATTTGCCCATGCAGTTGCCAACACCCGGCTGCTTGGGGCAGCAGATGACAACAGAGACATGTGCCACGGTCAGAGCATCCCTCCGTGCACATTGCTTGTGCCTCCCGACCACCTGGAATTCAGCCTGGGAGTACTCAGGTGCCAACGCATCATGCACTGGCCGACCCTGAGCCTGGGTGGTGGTCGCCACAGCTACACCTGCAGCTACCACTACTGTTGGACCCGTGACAGTAGATGAAACTGACTGCCGGGATACATGGGTGCCAGTGTCAGATGCAAAAGCTGCATCTCCCAGAGCCGCAGGGGGTGGTGGCATGACTGCACCAACACATGGCAGAACATCCTGCGAAGTGGCGCACCCCTGCCTATTCTCCCTCTGCAGCCACCCTGGCCGCTCTGGACTCCCCCTACTCTCTGGTCACCCGAGGCACGTCCCTGACCATGCCCACCACGTGGAGGACGCCCAACTGAGACACCCCTCACCTTTCGTGGACTCCCAACCATGGCACGGATGTACTAGTGCCAATGGGAGGTGTACACGACAATTGTCCTGGGCAATTGTGGTGAAGGGGGTGGGGTACGTGATGTAAACAGCACCCCTGTACTCCTGCAAGGCTGTATGTGACCCCTGTGAGAAAATGACGGGTCACACAATGCTCAGGCACCCCAAATCTGCAATAAAACTGTGCATGCAACCCCTGGTAGCCCATGTGTGTGGAATTAATCCTCCCGCAGTACACGGTGGCACCCAGGGACACAAAAAACGCATACGCGTGGGACACACAGGCTACTTTGACCTCGAAAATGGGTATGCTATACACATGGGGACCCACAGTGGGAAAAATAGCGTGCGCGTCTCACCGTCTGACTTGCATGGGAAAGAAAAACATGCGTGGGCAAGACCCCCGCCAAAAGAAGAGGTACGTCCTCGATCTGTTGTGAAGTGATGGCATGTGAAAGAACAAGAAGTAGCAACACGCGTCGGTCTCCACGAAAAGCTCCTACAGTGAACTGCTGGCCTGCCCTCACCTTTAATCCATGCCGATTGAAATGCCTGCGTGCGTCACGTCACTCATGCGCTTACACGCTAAGGCCCTTTCCTCGAATTACACGCAGATGTGCTGTTTATTCATGTGCTAAATCACTCTGCATTGAGCTGGCCATGCAACAGCAGCCTCCCACAAGCCATCTGCTGCTTCATGCCTGCCTTCTGCCCACGGGCCCTACTATTTGGTGCCTGCATAGAAGCCATAGCCAGGGATCCTGTACCTGAGACCACCCCTTCTGACCCAGAAGACTCTTGACTGGTGTACCATCGCTCCACAGCCCAGCACCAGGACCAAGTTGCCCACACACACCTGCCTCTGGGGTTGCCATGTCGGACACAACACCATCTGGGGCCAGTGGCAACCCCCAGGCAGAGAGGCAGATGGCTGCTAGCTTCACTGAAAATGAAGTTGGTATCCTGGTGGAGCGAGTCCTAGGGAATTATGATGCTCTCTTCTCAAGTTTGCGCCTCAACAGGGATGGATGGGGGAGGATCTGGAAGGCCATTGTGGATGCCATCAACGTGGAGGGGTGGCATCCCGCCACTACGACCGTGTCCTGAAGCGATGGGAGGACTTCAGGTCCAGGGCCCTCAGGAAGGCCTGGCGGCGCCTCGTTGCTGCTCGTGGAGAAGTGGGGTGCCGGGACCAGCTGACCAACATCCAGATGAGGGTCCTGGAGCACATTAACCCAGCGCTTCACCACCAGGTCCTCGAGATGAAGACCCGTCCGGAGTCGAGTGGTAAGTGTCCATGTGTTCATCTCCAGCATAGTGCATGTTGAGGTGTGTCAGGTGCGTGCACCTTGGACGTATGTCTGGCATGCCCCATGTATGGATGTCTGTGTGCATTTTATTTCTATCGCGCTCATACACAAGTGTTTCAGAGCACAACAAGGCAAGGGAGGGGAACAGGGGAGAACAAAACAGTGAGCTTACTAGGCCCAGTGACATTGAGAACGCGCAAGTGCATGGGAAAGGGAGGAGGGGAAGAGTGCATGAAAGGGGGGAGAGGTGGCAAGTGCAAAGCAGGGGAGAAACAGATACATAACAATAAATAAATAATAAAGGCAACAAACAGTGGTAATGCAGCCAGCAATTTGCAAGTGCTAGGTTTAAGGCAGCAGTCCGGTGTGAGTATGGTCAAGCGTGTGCAATGACAATGGTGTGTGTGTTGCTATGCATGATGTGCACCTGCATGTGACGATACACACATGATTGCAAGCCTGTGTCTGTACCAGGCCATGTCTGTTGTGTGAATCATAGATGCTGATGTCACCCTCATGGACATGCATGGTGTACATGTGTGTGTTACTGAGTGGTGAGTGTGTGACTGGGAAACGCCATGGATGCATGACACATGCACATCCTGATGTGTGCATTGACTGTGTGGCCTAGCTCTGTGTGGCCTAGCTGTCCATGATTGCACTGTGATGGGAGGTGGACAAGGACGGATGCATAACTGCGCAGTGGTGTATGTGCATGTGTGTTGCTTGCAAGGACCTGTGTGTTGTGGAAGGTGATGATGGCTATGATATACAACAGTGCCACTCATGCGCATTTGCTTTGTGTCTAGCAGACTTACATTCAGTAACCTGATGCTTGTGTTCAATGTATCCCTTTCCACAGTGACGAGTGAAGAAGAGTGCCGAGACGGCGCTGTGGAGCAGAGCGGCGGGGATGCCTCTACCGGCCAGAGATGCAAGGTCCAGTCACCCTCCCAGGTTATGGCATCTTCCGGGAGCGAGGGGACTGGTGCCTTGTCCGCCACTACAGCCACAGCTGCCAAGCGGATGCCCAAGAGCCCAAGGTTGGGAATGTGCTCCTCAGCAGCGGAAGGGGCAGGTGAGAACCCACAGGGGCAGAACAATGCGGAAGATGGTGCAGAGGCATCCAGGTTGGTGGTGGGTGAAGAGGAGGCCGCATTAGATCCACACGTGGAGCCTCGTGGGGTTGATTCCACTGGTGCAAGTGGTGCAGTCCAGGGACAGGGGGCAGCACAGATTGCTGCAGACGTGATTGTGCGTAATCCTATCCCTGATTTTGCGACTGCATCTCTCTGCAACAGTAGGGATGCCTCATTCCAGGGCCGTCCGCAGGTAGAGGATGTGTCCACATCAACTGACCTTCCTCTACCTGCGGACAAGGCAATCCGTGGCAGGGTTGAGCCCATCCTATTCGGAGTCTTGATGCGCACACGTGTAATTCATGATGATGTGGGTGATTCCAGGAAAGACAACGCACATCATCACAAACAGCTGTGTGTCATCTTGAACTGGCTAGGATGGCTCATTGTCGCAGGGTTCCTCCATGTGCTGGCCGCTCTTGCGACCCTCTCCTTCTCTGCACTGACATCCTCCATGCCATATTCCGGCCCAGATGCCACCAGGGCACCCTGTGGACCTGCCTCATCCACCGCGGCCAGGCTGGTGGAGATCCCATCCATGCCACAGTCGGGAATCGGAGGTTCAGCAGAGGTGGTCACCCAAGTAACAGGATCCCTGGCAATGGAGGATAGGATGTGCAGGCAACTTTGAGCAGGGCAGGTCCACGACAGCCCCGGAGGTCGTCAGCATCCCAGAGCCAGTTGTGGGTGCACAGGCAGATGACATCAAGGCAGCAGCACCAGGCTCGATGTAGGAGGCGTCTGGACTCAGGGCATACAACACCAAGGGGGCAGGCATCGGCTGAAGGGCAGGAGGACCCTGGACTATGTGTGTCTTCCGTGTGGCAGCGGATGGGCCAGCAAATGGATGCAGAGCAGCGGCGGGTAGAGAGGGCATGGCTCACCATGGTCAGGGCGGAGAACTCAATGGCGCGGGCATTGACCCAGGCACAGTTTCTTGAGGAGACTCACAGGGAGTTGGGAGAGAGCATGTCGGCATCCCTGCGAGCCCTCGAGGACAGAACTCAGTCCCACCTCCGGGACATAGACTCAGAGTTCGATGATGCCCTGGCCAAGACTCTTGGTAAGAACGGTGAGCCGTAGGACTAGCCTGCCGCCATTGTATAAAGTTTATTAGGCTTATGTTTCCTTTTGTTTTATTTTTATTTTGGAGTCGATGGACACTGCTCCACTTTTTGTACATAGTTGTATTTTGTAGGGTTTTTACTAGGTTTCATGTGGTTTTGGGATCATGCACCGTAACAACTTTAATTAGGAATAGTGCTGGAGCTGTGGATTTTTTTCCTTTATGTTTTTCACACCCATGATGGAATGGTTTTCTTTTATTTACCCTTTGGATTCTGATTTTTTTTTGCATCAGTTGGACCCCTTTGAGGATTTGCTTTTTTGTGGGATCACATCTTTTAAGGATTTTGCATTTCAGTTATGTTCACATTCATTTTTTTTGCTTGGCATGGTTTCTTTTTGTTTGGTTGATTTTATTTTTTAATAAATTTTCATCAGTTCACATATTTGTGTTGTCTGCTCTCATTAGTTTGGAGCATGTGTTCGTCGTCATTGTCGCTGCTGTGTGGCCATGTTGGCCATGTCTTTGGGTGCATGATTGTGTGCTTCTGTGCATGACATGCCATGGGGCCTGTACTGGGAAGTGGGGACAATGGATGGGTGTGGAGTTGCACTGTGGGGGGCCAGCGTGGGGTGGTATTTGGGTGGACATTTGCTACATGCATATATGTTGTGACAATGTGTTTGTTGAGTGGACATGAGTCGGGGCCTGCTGGCAGGTTGCCGTCACTGGGTGTGGTGTGGGGGGGACATGAGTCAGGGCCTGCTGGCAGGTTGCCCTCACTGGGGGTGGTGTGGCGGGAAATTAAATTGGGACCTGCTGGCAGGTTGCCGTCACTGGGGGTGGTGTGGGGGGGACATGAGTCGGGGCCTGCTGGCAGGTGGCCGCCACTGGGGGTGGTGTGGGGGGACATGAGTCGGGACCTGCTGCCAGGTTTCCCTCACTGGGGGTGGTATGGGGGGACATGAGTCAGGGCCTGTGGGCAGTTTGCCATCACTGGGGGTGGTGTGGGGGGACATGAGTCGGGACCTGCTGGCAGGTTGCCTTCACTGGGGGTGGTATGGGGGGGACATGAGTCAGGGCCTGCTGGCAGGTTGCCATCACTGGGGGTGAACATGATTGGAGACATGCCTACTGGCATGCTCATGGGTGATGGGGGCTCTGTTGTTGTGTGGGCTGCCTGCTGGCATGCTCACGGGTGATGGGGCTCCCTTGTGGTGTGGGCTGCCTGCTGCCATGCTCATGGGTGATGGGGGGCTTAGTTGTGGTGTGGACTGCCTGCTGGCATGCTCACGGGTGATGGGGGCACTGTTGTGGCCTGGCCTGCTGGCGAGATGCGTTCGCGGGTGAGCCGAGCACACGCGTCCTTTTTCAAGCGATTGGGCTGTTGCAAGCGGGGTACCCGTATTCCGGGCGCATACGAGGAACGCGTTTCCCACTCGCGCCAGCCCAGTCGCGCATGAAACTCTTTGCGAACCCCCAGAATACGCATACCCTGCTTTTCCACATCCAATCAGTTGGGGCATTCGATGTCCGCAGACATCACGCCTCCCCCTGCACCAATCGGAGGCCCGTCCACAGACTGAACAGGGAATTGTGTCCGCAGACTGAACCCAGATATCACAAATCTTTTTTACCTACTTTTTGGTTGTTGTAAAAATTACCTACTGAAAGGATTTTCACCAAATTTACAAAAGCACGCTTCTGGGACCAAGCCGCAAATTTGGTGAACATCCGTCCAGCGGTTTTGGCTGTAGGCATGAGAAAAAATGTTTTCACATTGCGGTGATGGGAAAAACCACAAATGTTGGCACCCCTCCCCCTATAGACCGGTCTGATAGCACAGCGAGTAGTGCGCTCACTTTGATATCTATGCAGAGCCTGCTTATGCAGGTTCAAATCCCGGCAGTGCCAAACTCAGCCTTTCATCCTTCTGAGGTTGATAAATGAGCACCACACACCGTGGGTAATAATAAGCAGCGCTCAGATGCCGGAGGGTTCATAGTGCTATATAAATACTAAATTATTATTATTGTTATAACTTTGTCCGCCTGCTCGAAACCTCACCAAAGTTCACAGAATCAATCTGAGGGGGCCATTTACTTTTTTGCGAAGTTTTGTGTGGATTCGCCGAGGGCAGTCATAAGCCGCCCAAAAAGTGTTCTTCCAGTGGGTTGAGCAACTTAACCATAACTACAGGGCCCCTACCGAAGGCCCTGTAATATGGAAAAAACAGTGTGTCCTCACATTGAGCTGAATAATTGCCCAATGGAAAGACACACCAAAAAATGGCACTGACACATGCCAACCTCTCTATGGGGTGGTGGGAGCAAACAGTGGCTTGGAGTGATGAGTATGATCCTTTTTCCAAAGTATAGTGCATGGTATTGTTACAATAGATGATTTGTTCATAGTTTTGAACGGTTCAGTGGAAAAACTCAATGAATATTTTTCATGTTTGAATAATAACAACATGAATTTGGAATTAACTATTGTGAGTAGTCAGAAAGAGTTAGGCCCTGATTCATGGAATTATTTGTGTGGTAAATCGGTCTGTTTCCATGGCTGGAAATGCTATGTGTGTGGGCGTGTCATGGGTGTTCTGGCCGCGACTTGCGCATGGGGTTACTTTGCTTGAAAATGCCATGAATAACGGGCAGCGCAGAGTCGTTCTCGGAATGCAGGCTCTGTGCACTTTTTCATGAATCAGGCCCTTAATCTATTTGGATGTGTTACTTAAGATCGAAGACAGTGAATTCACTTCTGGTCTTTATAGGAAGTGCACTAGTTCCAATTCCACATTGCATCAACCCAAATCCTTCATTAACTCTATACCATTTGGTGAATTTTTGAGGGCAAAATGAAACTGTTCTAATGAAGTGAATTTCCAATGTGAAGCTCGTAAGATGGGTGACCGTTTACTTAAGTGGGTCGACTCTAAACAGACTGTGAGTCAAGTGTATGAAAAAACTGTCAATAGAAAAAAGGCAGAACTATTAAATTTGGGGAAGAACAGAATTGGTGAAGAAAAGATTAGATGTATTATTTAATGTAATCACCAGGCCACTAATGTTAGATCAATGTTGTCTAGCCACTGGCCTATTTTTTTAGGCACTAGAGATCTAAAATCATTTTTGGGATCTTGTCCTCAAATTACCTTTTCCTTCAAAAACATATCTCCCAATTTTCTGAATTGTAAAATTACTCAGGGATTTTGGATTTTAGAACAATGCAGCATTATGTTTTTGTATGTTATCATTGTAAAATGTGTGATGTTGCAATGGGACAAATTGAAACTTCCTAATGGACAATCTCGGAGGTGTAAACACAAAAATAATTGCCTCACTAAATTTGTAGTATACTTACTTGATCCAATGCACTTGTGGTTTGTGCTATATAGGGTCTACAATTGGACCGTTAAAATTGTGTATACCACAACATTACAGAGCAATAACAAATTCTTATATGAGCTATCCTTTAATTTTGCATTTTGTGGAAAAGCACAATACGCATACCAATTTCATGGAATTGTGGGGTTTTGCACACTTGCCGGAAAACCTAGGAGTTGGTAATAGAGAGTTGAGATTGTGTCAGTCGGAAGCCAAATTAATCATCAAATTGTGAACATTAAGATAGAATGGTCTTGATGGGGATGAAGAACTGTTTGTTTTTCTTACCTGAACTGATGAGTTATGTTATCTTTTTGTATATGAGCATACATTATTGATGTATCTTGTATTTGTTTAATTGCTTATTCTTAATTTGTTTTGAGAGGTAATAATTCTTGATTGTCTTAAGTTGTTAGACTGATGAGATATTTTGTTATTTTTGAAGTCATTTGTTATTTTTGGTAATTTTTGTTCTGGTATGGAAATATAATTTTGTATACGATTGAATGCATTTTTCTTGAAACTGTTACTAACTTGTGCGATAGCTCATCTTTTCACTTTTTTGCTTACTTACAGCCAGCTCCAGCATGAGATATACATTTATTTTGTTGCACTGGCACTGGGCTTCAGATATTAATTTTAAATGTTATTTTATTTGTCAGTTCTAATGAATTCTTCAGTTTGACTTTATAAGTGTATATGTGTATTCCTTGATACCTTTTGTATTGTATTTTCTTTTATTAATGAATGTCTTATGGGTTTCAGTAACCATTCCAAGATGGCGTGAGTTACGTCAAAACAACCATAGAATTGTACTATTTGTCACATGACCCAGACTTTTACAGGAAATTATGATTTTTTGAACTTTTAATTAAGAAAGACACAACCTACAGTTGTTATTCTAGCTTGAGGAAGTTCCATTAATGGACGGAATGTGTGCTGATTATTCACACCTGTAGGTGATTTCCTAGTTTTATCCGCTTGCACTGATTTAGATACTTAACCAGGTGTATGCATTTTTGGATTGTGCATTAAAGTTTTGTCTTTTTACTTCAGCACTCCAACGTGTACCAGAGTTCTATTTGGTGTGCCTTTTCATTGAGTCATTACTCAGCTTTGTGTGAGAACACACAGTTTTTTGCATTACTTGTTGTGTTGTGCCTTTTCCCCTTCTCCTCCCAGAGGCACCCACTACTCAGGAAGACAAAATTGTACTGACCGGCCCCCTGGAATGTACATTTTGGGAAAGATTTGTTAAAAAGTAATGAAGTTATTAAGAACAAATAAAAAAAAACAGTTTCAGCCTAGTCCCCATTCCTTTTCCCATAGAGGAAAAAGGCCATTCTTTGCTTAAGTGCACAACCCAAACTGCTGGATGGAATTGGACAAGGTACGAAACAACTTGGGAACAATCAATGCGTTGACCTAGGGGAAGGGTCTGGGGTTATTGCATACAGTAGTTTTTCATCTATTTGACGGAGAAGGGTGCAAAAATTATCGGTATATTTCCCATGAAGGATAGCTCAGGGGCAATGTGCTCGCCTTGGAAGCACGACAAAGCAGAGCAACATGTGTTCGATCCCGGGTCTGCGCTTGGAAACCTCTGGGTAGTAAGCATGTTATTAATAAACAGCCAATCATATCATGTCATGATGCATTACAGGAGAGAGTGTTTTCAGAAATGAAAATCTGCCATTCTTTTTGTAATAGGTAGTCCATAAAAAGACTGTTTTGGGGTACACTGAGTGTAGTTTTTCAACAAAGCTGGATTGCTGCTCCAATGTTGTCAACGAAGTGTGCATTTCCTTCATCAGTTAGATG
This sequence comes from Ambystoma mexicanum, assembly GCF_040938575.1. Classification (NCBI taxonomy): domain Eukaryota; kingdom Metazoa; phylum Chordata; class Amphibia; order Caudata; family Ambystomatidae; genus Ambystoma; species Ambystoma mexicanum. Next base: position 770,556,071 of record NC_090930.1, on the reverse strand, counting down.
TACTCCATCATGTCTATAAAGGTTCAACATGTAAAACTGAATGTTGTTGTTGGATATCCATATATGTTTGTGATCTGTGATGAAAGCAGATTCCACAATTTTTGAACAAAATCTGGTGGTCCACTTCCATTTTTGCCACTGAGTTATGTTGGAAAAAATTAAGGTGGTATGAGGAAAAAGTTCAGTGAGTTTTTCCAAATCTTGTTTCATAATCTAAGACAGAGACATGTCTCGTACAATTTGCTGTGCAATGAATGAGTATGACATCTGGCAGCTATGTGCTTCCCAGACTGAGCAATTTCAGAAGGAAATTGGCACCAAAGCATTCCTCGCAATTCAAACCATTTAACTCTAAAATCAGGTAATCCCAGATCCATGTCAATATGTAAATTCTAACAAACACACATTACCCAAAACACCAGAGTGTCGAAATAACGACACAGTTTTATCTCCAGCCATTATGTCGGCACTCTGTGACTGTATTCTTGAAAATGAATGGTCATTTGTGATTCAAGTGTAACTTGCAGTGGGTCATGGGTGATGTCAGTTTTTCTATGGTTGTAATTGGTTGGTTTGATTGTTTTCAATGTGTTCTTGGATTGGATAGGTTGAAGTGAAAATGTGTTGGCTGCTTTTCTACTTTGTGAAGTTTAGTCCTGTTTCATTGCAAATGTCAAAATGTCAGGGGCCATAGGTCATTCAATCTAGCCAGGGCCAAGGGGCTAGTGGGCTGAAATACATGTATAGATGTCATGGCCAAAGCCTGTGGCAAGTTATTTGGTCGAAAAGACACATATCGGGGGGAAAATCTAGAGGGGACACGGTAGAAGGCTGTGTCCTAAGGTGTTGGGATGCTCATGCAATGCCCCAGATTTGGAAAGAGGTTTGACCCTGCAAATGTTTTTAGCAATGAAAGCTGGTCATTTAGTGTCAGTATTTTGCCATATGGTTTGGCAGTTCTCCACACGTATTATTTGTAGTTAGCTTTAACACATTTTAGAGAGCATCACAGAGCCTTACATGATGAAAGAAGGAGCAACAATGTAATAACATTGCTTATTTAGAGACTAGAGCAAGGGCGTTATTTAATCTTTTTTTTAGCTAGTAGTAGTGACTTATATTGTTCTTTGGTTGTATCAAGGATATGATGTTTCATTCTATATCCATCACAGCTTTTGATAGCTGGTAAAAAGGTAGCTGAAGTTTCCAGCAGCGAGATAGAGTAAGGCCGATTCATGGAATAATTAGCGCGGCGCAAGTGGGCAAAAACGTGCGAATCGCAGTGGAATAGCGAAAATCGCAGTGAATGTGCGAAAATCGCACGAAAAGCAGCGCACGTCGATTCATGGAAGGCCGTGCGCGAGAAAACCAGCGGATGTGCGAAAAAAAAGTGCGCGGCGCACGTTGGCGCACGTTGGCGCACAGGCCATCTAACAGCGTGCGCCAGGTCACAGCGAAAATCGCACAGGCCAGAGCGAAATTCGCACATAGCGCGGCGCACGCAATAAAAGTAGGCGGAACACGGGCGTAACACTCGGAATGGGGAACAACTTGCCAAAACGTGGGCGTCACGGGGGAAGTACAGGGCACAAGTGCGCGGAACGCCCACACGCTCGCCTACAACACGTATTCATGGAATAGAATAGGGGAAAAAAGCGCACGCTCAAACCAGCGCACAGGCACAAACACGACCGCCACAAGAAAGGAGGCGGTAGCGTCTCTGCGGCTGTAAGAAATGTGCGCCAAAAGGTGCGCCAACAAATAGCACCTATATACTGCCATGATGAATGTCCCATACTGTGGCCCTCCAGGAAAAATGACGTGCAAAGGGGTACCCACAAACACGGACACCCGCTGACAAAAAATACGTGTGCATGTATACCGGGGTGCGCGGGAAGTGTCACACGCGATTTGCAGGGTACGTGCATCACAGGGGTTCGCGTGAAGTTATTCACACGATCGGGCCTGGGGGAGCGGGCTACGTGTATTACAGGGGTTCGCGTGAAGTTCCTCACGCGATCGGGCCTGGGGGAGCGGACTACGTGTATTACAGGGGTTCGCGTGAAGTTCCTCACGCGATCGGCCCTGGGGGAGCGGGCTACGTGTATAACAGGGGTTCGCGTGAAGTTCCTCACGCGATCGGGCCTGGGGGAGCGGGCTACGTGTATTTCAGGGGTTCGCGTGAAGTTCCACACGCGATCGGGCCTGGGGGAGCGGGCTACGTGTATTACAGGGGTTCGCGTGAAGTTCCACACGCGATCGGGCCTGGGGGAGCGGGCTACGTGTATTACAGGGGTTCGCGTGAAGTTCCTCACGCGATCGGGCCTGGGGGAGCGTGCTACGTGTATTTCAGGGGTTCGCGTGAAGTTTCACACGCGAATAGCCTGGGCGCGTGTATTTCAGGGGTGCGCGGGAAGTTTTACACGCGATTTCTGCACGGTACGTGTATTTCAGGGGTTCGCGTGAAGTTTCACACGCGAATAGACTGGGCGCGTGTATTTCAGGGGTGCGCGGGAAGTTTTACACGCGATTTCTGCACGGTACGTGTATTTCAGGGGTTCGCGTGAAGTTTCACACGCGAATAGCCTGGGCGCGTGAATTTGAGGGGTGCGCGGGAAGTTCCTCACGCGATCGGGCCTGGGGGAGCGGGCTACGTGTATTACAGGGGTTCGCGGGAAGTTCCACACGCGAATAGCCTGTGCGCGTGTATTTCAGGGGTTTGCGGGAAGTTCCACACGCGAATAGCCTGGGCGCGTGTATTTCAGGGGTGCGCGGGAAGTTCCACACGCGAATAGGCTGGGCGCGTGTATTTCAGGGGTGCGCGGGAAGTTCCACACGCGAATAGCCTGGGCGTGTGAATTTGAGGGGTGCGCGGGAAGTTCCTCACGCGATCGGGCCTGGGGGAGCGGGCTACGTGTATTACAGGGGTTCGCGGGAAGTTCCACACGCGAATAGCCTGGGCGCGTGTATTTCAGGGGTTCGCGGGAAGTTCCACACGCGAATAGCCTGGGCGCGTGTATTTCAGGGGTGCGCGGGAAGTTCCACACGCGAATAGGCTGGGCGCGTGAATTTGAGGGGTGCGCGGGAAGTTCCACACGCGAATAGCCTGGGCGCGTGTATTTCAGGGGTGCGCGGGGAGTTCCACACGCGAATAGCCTGGGCGCGTGTATTTCAGGGGTGCGCGGGAAGTTCCACACGCGAATAGCCTGGGCGCGTGAATTTGAGGGGTGCGCGGGAAGTTCCTCACGCGATCGGGCCTGGGGGAGCGGGCTACGTGTATTACAGGGGTTCGCGGGAAGTTCCACACGCGAATAGCCTGGGCGCGTGTATTTCAGGGGTTCGCGGGAAGTTCCACACGCGAATAGCCTGGGCGCGTGTATTTCAGGGGTGCGCGGGAAGTTCCACACGCGAATAGGCTGGGCGCGTGAATTTGAGGGGTGCGCGGGAAGTTCCACACGCGAATAGCCTGGGCGCGTGTATTTCAGGGGTGCGCGGGGAGTTCCACACGCGAATAGCCTGGGCCCGTGTATTTCAGGGGTGCGCGGGAAGTTCCACACGCGAATAGCCTGGGCGCGTGTATATCAGGGGTGCGCGGGAAGTTTTACACGCGAATAGCCTGGGCGCGTGTATTTCAGGGGTGCGCGGGAAGTTTTACACGCGAATAGCCTGGGCGCGTGTATTTCAGGGGTGCGCGGGAAGTTTTACACGCGATTTCTGCACGGTACGTGTATTTCAGGGGTGCCGGGGAGTCCCACATGTGATTTGACAGTGTGGGTCCTCCCAGGTGTACCCTGTACACCCTCCACGGCCCCTGCAGGCAGCCCACACCACAGGGGACTACCCTGCATCCCTGGTCATGTCCCGCAGGCAGCCCACCCAACATGGGCATGCCCCCCAGCAAAGGCACATGTCTCCTTGAACTAATGAACACCAACACATGTCCCCTTGCACCCCCACCCCCCAGCACTGTGGGGCACATGCCAGCAGTCCCCCACCCATGTCCAACTCATGTCCCCCACCACCCCCACCCCCCAGCACTGTGGGGCACCTGCCAGTAGGCCCCCACCCATGTCCAACTCATGTCTCCCACCACCCCCACCCCCCAGCCACCAGGCTCACCCTCCACCAGGGCCCCACTCATGTCTCCGACCACCCCCACCCCCCAGCACTGTGGGGCACCTGCCAGCAGGCCCCCACCCATGTCCAACTCATGTCTCCCACCACCCCCACCCCCCAGCACTGTGGGGCACCTGCCAGTAGGCCCCCACCCATGTCCAACTCATGTCTCCCACCACCCCCACCCCCCAGCACTGTGGGGCACCTGCCAGCAGGCCCCCACCCATGTCCAACTCATGTCTCCCACCACCCCCACACCCCAGCACTGTGGGGCACCTGCCAGCAGGCCCCCACCCATGTCCAACTCATGTCTCCCACCACCCCCACCCCCCAGCCACCAGGGTCACCCTCCACCAGGGCCCCACTCATGTCTCCCACCACCCCCACCCCCCAGCAGTGCAGGGTCACCCTCCACCAGGGCCCCACTCATGTCTCCCACCACCCCCACCCCCCAGCACTGTGGGGCACCTGCCAGCAGGCCCCCACCCATGTCCAACTCATGTCTCCCACCACCCCCACCCCCCAGCCACCAGGGTCACCCTCCACCAGGCCCCCACTCATGTCCCCTATCACCCCCACCCCCCAGCCACCAGGGTCACCCTCCACCAGGCCCCCACTCATGTCTCCCATCACCCCCACACCCCAGCAGTGCAGGGTCACCCTCCACCAGGCCCCCACTCATGTCTCCCACCACCCCCACCCCCCAGCAGTGCAGGCTCAACCTCCACCAGGCCCCCACTCATGTCCCCCTGCACCCCCACCCCCCTGCCACCATGTGCAGCCCCCACCAGGTCCTCACAATCCCCAATCATGTGCGTAATGGTCAGCCTCCACAGCCAAAAAGACCTACCAAGTAACCCATTCACCCACATGGAAATGGAAATCACATGTTACACCCCCAATGTACATGAAGCAAATGAACCCATGTCCGTCACACACATATTTTCAAATTGAATGGGAAAACACACAACATGACATGCATGAAACCAATGAGATGAAACCACACAGTGAACAATGTAAAAAAAAATGTATTGAAAAAAATACAAATGCCAAAGAAAGAAAACTAACTACAATGTAAATGTGAAAAAATAAGCTGCATGTCCGCATAAAAACACAAATCTAGAAAATCAAATCAAAAAAATTATGTCCAAAGTGAAATGTAAAAACTCTCCATGCAACAAAGAACTATGTACAAAAATAACAAGGGTCCATCATCACAACTGAACTAAGGAAACCTCCTAAAAAACCTACCTAAATATCAACTATATACAAAAAGTGGAGCAGTGTCCGTCGACTCCAAATAATAATAAGAACGAAAGGAAACCTAAAACTAAAGAACTATATACAAAGGCGGCGGGCAAGTCCAGCGGCTCACTCTGTGGTGTTCCGGGCCAGGGCATCATCGAACTCCTGTTCGATGTCCCGGAGGCGGTCCAGTTCCATGGCCCCGAGGGTCCGGAGGGACGACGCCGTGTCCTCCTCCAACCCCCTGCGGATTGCCTCGAGGCACTCGGCCCGCCTCAGGGCCCTCCGCATGGAGTTCTCTGCCCTGACCATTGTGAGCCGCGCCTCTTCCGCCCGCCGCCGCTCCGCACCTATGGCGTGGCCCAACCGCTGCCACACGGAAGACACTCTCTGTCCTGGGTCCTCCTGCCCTCCGGCCGATGCCTGCCCCTCCGATGTCGAAGGCCCCGAGCCTTCATGGCTCCCACCATCTTGCTGCTGCTGCTGCTCTGCCTCTGCCCGTGCACTGCCTCCTGCTGCCTGCACATCCTCCGCCGGCTGGGGTGCACCTGTTGATGTGGCCACCCCTGCTGGACGTCCGACTCCCGACTGTGGCAGGGATGCCTCCTCCACCAGCCTGGCCGCACTGTCAGAGGCAGCTCCACAGGGCACCCAGGTGACTGATGGGTGGGAAGATGGCACAGAGGACGACTGGCGCGTAGGAGGTCCAGTTGAGGAGGGGGTCGGAGCAAGCCCCATCAGACAGCGGAATCCGGCCTGGGTGACCTGTCCCAGCAGGCTGACTTGGTCAACGAGCCATTCGAGATGACGTGCAGTCTCTCCATGAAAAGACTGCAGGTCACCTCGCATGGCCCGTTGACGCAACGCCACACCAGCCAGGACAGGCTCAACCCGGTCCTGGATGGCCACGTCCGCAGGCAGAGGAAGGCCAGTTGACGTCAGCTCATCCCCTGCCTGAAAACGGGTCTGGACGTAGGCATCCCTGCTGGTGCAAGATGATGCAGGGACAGGATCGGGGACAGGATTGCACACAGGCACCTCCGCGGCCGCCTGTGCTGCCTCCTGTCCCTGGTCCTGGACTGCACCACTAGCACCAGTGGGATCCCCACCTCCAGACCCTGTCTCTGGTGCTTGCGCGGCCCCCTCCTCCACCAAACCCCCCACCAACCTGGATGACTCTGTGCCATCTTCCCCTGTTGGGCCCTGTGGGGTCCCAGCTGCCCCTTCTGCTGCCGAGGAGTCCAACTGCAACCTCCGCCTCTTGGACCTCCCCCCGGCAGCTGCGGCCTGGGACGCGGCACCGGACTCCTCACTCCCCGACGAGATGACAACACGGGAGGGGAGCCGGGCCTTGCGTCTCCGGCTGGCGGTCGGATCCCCGCCGCTGTGCTCCACAGCACCTTCTCCGCCCTCTTCATCAGTTGACGCTGCAGACAGGGAGAAACAAAACACAGGCATGAGGGCACTGTACAATGGACACATACACGCATGACAGTTGCACATGAGTGGCATTGGCAAACCTCAGACATGTCATCACAATCCTCAACACACATGTCATTGCAACTGGCACACATGAGCCATACCACAGCCATATCGCAACTGCCACCACCATCCCCATACATACAACAGCATCAGCAGCCAAAGGGGAGCCATACATCACATGCAACACAGGAAGTGCACCACACATGTACACACACCACCACACTTGCATGCATGTCTACACCTCTGCCAAGTGTCGCACTGTTCAGACGGGCATCCATGTCACATCTGCCAATCAGGCTTCCACATACCGCTGTCACATGCATCCATGTAGCATCACTGTTGCACCTTTGACAAATACACACACATGCACATGTACACAGTGCTCATACATGCAGCCGAAAACAACATACATGCCTGACATCACGGACATGTCTACTTACATACACATTCCTCCAAACATGTGTGCACGCACAACTGCATTTGCCATGCAAGCCCACACACACAAGCACCATCCATGTCTCACACATTACAGCCCTCGCATGTGTCAGCCCCACGGCCCTGTACACCCCCACCCATACTCCACCCCATACAAACAGATGTGCAACTGGCACAATGGGGAATGATCACCACACGCCCTGCTCACAACCAGGATGCATGTACACTCACCGCTCGACTCCAGACGGCTCTGCTTCTCTAGGACCTGGACGTGGAGCGCTGGGGATATGCGTTCCAGGACCCCCATCTGTTCTTCCGACAAGTGGCCCCGGCGCCCCTTGGCATCCGCTGCCTTCAAGAGGCGCCGGGCCTTGTTCAGGGTCCTGGACCTGAAGTCCTCCCAGCGCTTCCTGACATGTTGTAAGTCCCGGACTGCCACCCCCTCCGCGTTGATGGCAGTCACGATGTCTGTCCAGATCCGAGTCCGTCCTTCCTTGTCGGCGCGGGAACTTCCAAAGAGGGCATCATACTGCCCCAGGACTTGCTCCACCAGGACACCAACTTCGGTGGCACTGAAGCTGGTGCCCCTCTGCCTCTCTGGCCGGGGGTTGTCAGTGGTCACAGATGGTGTTAGCCCCGACATGACAACCCCAGAGGCAGGAGTGGGTGGGCAACTGGGTCCTGGGGCTGGGCTGTGGAGCGATGGAATTCCAGTCGGGAGTCTTCTGTTCCAGCAGGGGTGGTCACAGCAACAGCACCCCTGGCTGATGTGCAGGCAGCAAATGGCAGTGCACGTGGGCAGCAGGCAGTCAGGCAGCAGCAGATAGCAGGTGGGAGCGTGCTCGGGGCTCTGGGGGGCAGTAATTCGGCCTTCTGGGCAGGAGCGTGGTCTCCCGTGTGCTCACGCGTGGCCAGCTTGGTACGGAGTGAATTGGCACGTGAAAATCCTGCACGTCAGCGTGAAAACCGAGGAAAGGCCCTTAGCGCGTAAGCGCGTCAGCACGCATACGCGATTCCATTGGACCAAAGGCCCTCAGCGTGTAAGCGCGTCTGTGACGTGACCCGCACGGGTGTTTCCCACACAGCACGTGATGACAGAGCACACGTGGAAAGACTGCACGTCAGAGTCTCATCGCGTGTAATTGGACAAAAGTGCGTGTACACGCGATTGGCCTATGTACGTGTATATGAGGTGTGCGCGGACACTTACACACGCAAGTACGTCAGCGCACCTGTATCCCGGTGTACGGCCATTTCCACCAATCACACGCAATGAGACTCTGACGTGCAGTCTTTCCACGTGTGCTCTGTCATCACGTGCTGTGTGGGAAACACCCGTGCGGGTCACGTCACAGACGCGCTTACGCGCTGAGGGCCTTTGGTCCAATGGAATCGCGTATGCGTGCTGACGCGCTTACGCGCTAAAGGCCTTTCCTCGGTTTTCACGCTGACGTGCAGGATTTTCACGTGCCAATTCACTCCGTACCAAGCTGGCCACGCGTGAGCACACGGGAGACCACGCTCCTGCCCAGAAGGCCGAATTACTGCCCCCCAGAGCCCCGAGCACGCTCCCACCTGCTATCTGCTGCTGCCTGACTGCCTGCTGCCCACGTGCACTGCCATTTGCTGCCTGCACATCAGCCAGGGGTGCTGTTGCTGTGACCACCCCTGCTGGAACAGTAGACTCCCGACTGGAATTCCATCGCTCCACAGCCCAGCCCCAGGACCCAGTTGCCCACCCACTCCTGCCTCTGGGGTTGTCATGTCGGGGCTAACACCATCTGTGACCACTGACAACCCCCGGCCAGAGAGGCAGAGGGGCACCAGCTTCAGTGCCACCGAAGTTGGTGTCCTGGTGGAGCAAGTCCTGGGGCAGTATGATGCCCTCTTTGGAAGTTCCCGCGCCGACAAGGAAGGACGGACTCGGATCTGTACAGACATCGTGACTGCCATCAACGCGGAGGGGGTGGCAGTCCGGGACTTACAACATGTCAGGAAGCGCTGGGAGGACTTCAGGTCCAGGACCCTGAACAAGGCCCGGCGCCTCTTGAAGGCAGCGGATGCCAAGGGGCGCCGGGGCCACTTGTCGGAAGAACAGATGGGGGTCCTGGAACGCATATCCCCAGCGCTCCACGTCCAGGTCCTAGAGAAGCAGAGCCGTCTGGAGTCGAGCGGTGAGTGTACATGCATCCTGGTTGTGAGCAGGGCGTGTGGTGATCATTCCCCATTGTGCCAGTTGCACATCTGTTTGTATGGGGTGGAGTATGGGTGGGGGTGTACAGGGCCGTGGGGCTGACACATGCGAGGGCTGTAATGTGTGAGACATGGATGGTGCTTGTGTGTGTGGGCTTGCATGGCAAATGCAGTTGTGCGTGCACACATGTTTGGAGGAATGTGTATGTAAGTAGTCATGTCCGTGATGTCAGGCATGTATGTTGTTTTCGGCTGCATGTATGAGCACTGTGTACATGTGCATGTGTGTGTATTTGTCAAAGGTGCAACAGTGATGCTACATGGATGCATGTGACAGCGGTATGTGGAAGCCTGATAGGCAGATGTGACATGGATGCCTGTCTGAACAGTGCGACACTTGGCAGAGGTGTAGACATGCATGCAAGTGTGGTGGTGTGTGTACATGTGTGGTGCACTTCCTGTGTTGCATGTGATGTATGGCTCCCCTTTGGCTGCTGATGCTGTTGTATGTGTGGGGATGGTGGTGGCAGTTGCGATATGGCTGTGGTATGGCTCATGTGTGCCAGTTGCAATGACATGTGTGTTGGGGATTGTGATGGCATGTCTGAGGTTTGCCAATGCCACTCATGTACAACTGTCATGTGTGTATGTGTCCATTGTACAGTGCCCTGATGCCTGTGTTTTGTTTCTCCCTGTCTGCAGCGTCAACTGATGAAGAGGGCGGAGAAGGTGCTGTGGAGCACAGTGGCGGGGATCCGACCGCCAGCCGGAGACGCAAGGCCCGGCTCCCCTCCCGTGTTGTCATCTCGTCGGGGAGTGAGGAGTCCGGTGCCGCGTCCCAGGCCGCAGCTGCCGGGGGGAGGTCCAAGAGGCGGAGGTTGCAGTTGGACTCCTCGGCAGCAGAAGGGGCAGCTGGGACCCCACAGGGCCCAACAGGGGAAGATGGCACAGAGTCATCCAGGTTGGTGGGGGGTCTGGTGGAGGAGGAGGCCGTGCAAGCACCAGAGACGGGGTCTGGAGGTGGGGATCCCACTGGTGCTAGTGGTGCAGTCCAGGACCAGGGACAGGAGGCAGCACAGGCGGCCGCGGAGGTGCCTGTGTGCAATCCTGTCCCCGATCCTGTCCCTGCATCATCTTGCACCAGCAGGGATGCCTACGTCCAGACCCGTTTTCAGGCAGGGGATGAGCTGACGTCAACTGGCCTTCCTCTGCCTGCGGACGTGGCTATCCAGGTCCGGGTTGAGCCTGTCCTGGCTGGTGTGGCGTTGCGTCAACGGGCCATGCGAGGTGACCTGCAGTCTTTTCATGGAGAGACTGCACGTCATCTCGAATGGCTCGTTGACCACGTCAGCCTGCTGGGACAGGTCACCCAGACCGGATTCCTCCGTCTGATGGGGCTTGTTCCGACCCCCTCCTCAACTGGACCCCCTACGCGCCAGTCGTCCTCTGTGCCATCTTCCCACCCATCAGTCACCTGGGTGCCCTGTGGAGCTGCCTCTGACAGTGCGGCCAGGCTGGTGGAGGAGGCATCTCTGCCACAGTCGGGAGTCGGACGTCCAGCAGGGGTGGCCACATCAACAACTGCACCCCAGCCGGCGGAGGATGTGCAGGCAGCAGGAGGCAGTGCACGGGCAGAGGCAGAGCTGCAGCAGCAGCAAGATGGTGGGAGCCATGAAGGCTCGGGGCCTTCGACATCGGAGGGGCAGGCATCGGCCGGAGGGCAGGAGGACCCAGGACAGAGAGTGTCTTCCGTGTGGCAGCGGTTGGGCCACGCCATAGGTGCGGAGCGGCGGCGGGCGGAAGAGGCGCGGCTCACAATGGTCAGGGCGGAGAACTCCATGCGGAGGGCCCTGAGGCGGGCCGAGTGCCTCGAGGCAATCCGCAGGGGGTTGGAGGAGGACACGGCGTCGTCCCTGCGGACCCTCGGGGCCATGGAACTGGACCGCCTCCGGGACATCGAACAGGAGTTCGATGATGCCCTGGCCCGGAACACCACAGAGTGAGCCGCTGGACTTGCCCGCCGCCTTTGTATATAGTTCTTTAGTTTTAGGTTTCCTTTGTTTTTTCTTATGATTTGGAGTCGACGGACACTGCTCCACTTTTTGTATATAGTTGATATTTAGGTAGGTTTTTTAGGAGGTTTCCTTAGTTCTGTTGTGATGATGGACCCTTGTTATTTTTGTACATAGTTCTTTGTTGCACGGAGAGTTTTGACATTTCACTTTGGACAACATTTTTTGGATTAGATTTTCTAGTTTTGTGTTTTTATGCGGACATGCAGCTTCTTTTTTCACATTTACATTGTAGTTAGTTTTCTTTCTTTAGCATTCGTATTTTTTTCTAATACATTTTTTTTAACATTGTTCACTGTGTGGTTTCATCTCATTGGTTTCATGCATGTCATGTTGTGTGTTTTCCCATTCAATTGGAATATATGTGTGTGACGGACATGGGTTCATTTGCTTCATGAACATTGGGGGTGTAACATGTGATTTCCATTTCCATGTGGGTGAATGGGTTACTTGGTAGGGCTTTTTGGCTGTGGAGGCTGACCAATACGCACATTGTGAGGACCTGGTGGAGGGTGACCCTGGTGGCAGGGGGGTGGGGGTGATAGGGGACATGAGTGGGGGCCTGGTGGAGGCTGCCCCTGCACTGCTGGGGGGTGGGGGTGGTGGGAGACATGAGTGGGGGCCTGGTGGAGGGTGCCCCTGTTGGCGGGGTGGTGGGGGTGATAGGGGACATGAGTGGGGGCCTGGTGGAGGCTGCCCCTGCACTGCTGGGGGGTGGGGGTGGTGGGAGACATATGTGGGGGCCTGGTGGAGGGTGCCCCTGCACTGCTGGGGGGTGGGGGTGGTGGGAGACATGAGTGGGGGCCTGGTGGAGGGTGACCCTGGTGGCGGGGGGGTGGGGGTGATAGGGGACATGAGTGGGGGCCTGGTGGAGGCTGCCCCTGCACTGCTGGGGGGTGGGGGTGGTGGGAGACATATGTGGGGGCCTGGTGGAGGGTGCCCCTGCACTGCTGGGGGGTGGGGGTGGTGGGAGACATGAGTGGGGGCCTGGTGGAGGGTGCCCCTGGTGGCGGGGTGGTGGGGGTGATAGGGGACATGAGTGGGGGCCTGGTGGAGGTTGCCCCTGCACTGCTGGGGGGTGGGGGTGGTGGGAGACATGAGTGGGGGCCTGGTGGAGGGTGCCCCTGCACTGCTGGGTGGTGGGGGTGGTGGGAGACATGAGTGGGGGCCTGGTGGAGGGTGCCCCTGGTGGCTGGGGGGTGGGGGTGGTGGGAGACATGAGTGGGGGCCTGGTGGAGGGTGCCCCAGCACTGCTGGGGGGTGGGGGTGGTGGGAGACATGAGTGGGGGCCTGGTGGAGGGTGCCCCTGGTGGCTGGGGGGTGGGGGTGGTGGGAGACATGAGTGGGGGCCTGGTGGAGGGTGCCCCTGCACTGCTGGGGGGTGGGGGTGGTGGGAGACATGAGTGGGGGCCTGGTGGAGGGTGCCCCTGGTGGCGGGGGGGTGGGGGTGATAGGGGACATGAGTGGGGGCCTGGTGGAGGCTGCCCCTGCACTGCTGGGGGGTGGGGGTGGTGGGAGACATGAGTGGGGGCCTGGTGGAGGGTGACCCTGCACTGCTGGGGGGTGGGGGTGGTGGGAGACATGAGTGGGGGCCTGGTGGAGGGTGCCCCTGGTGGCTGGGGGGTGGGGGTGGTGGGAGACATGAGTGGGGGCCTGGTGGAGGGTGCCCCAGCACTGCTGGGGGGTGGGGGTGGTGGGAGACATGAGTGGGGGCCTGGTGGAGGGTGCCCCTGGTGGCTGGGGGGTGGGGGTGGTGGGAGACATGAGTGGGGGCCTGGTGGAGGGTGCCCCTGCACTGCTGGGGGGTGGGGGTGGTGGGAGACATGAGTGGGGGCCTGGTGGAGGGTGCCCCTGGTGGCGGGGGGGTGGGGGTGATAGGGGACATGAGTGGGGGCCTGGTGGAGGCTGCCCCTGCACTGCTGGGGGGTGGGGGTGGTGGGAGACATGAGTGGGGGCCTGGTGGAGGGTGACCCTGCACTGCTGGGGGGTGGGGGTGGTGGGAGACATGAGTGGGGGCCTGGTGGAGGGTGCCCCTGGTGGCTGGGGGGTGGGGGTGGTGGGAGACATGAGTGGGGGCCTGGTGGAGGGTGCCCCAGCACTGCTGGGGGGTGGGGGTGGTGGGAGACATGAGTGGGGGCCTGGTGGAGGGTGCCCCTGGTGGCTGGGGGGTGGGGGTGGTGGGAGACATGAGTGGGGGCCTGGTGGAGGGTGCCCCTGCACTGCTGGGGGGTGGGGGTGGTGGGAGACATGAGTGGGGGCCTGGTGGAGGGTGCCCCAGCACTGCTGGGGGGTGGGGGTGGTGGGAGACATGAGTGGGGGCCTGGTGGAGGGTGCCCCTGGTGGCTGGGGGGTGGGGGTGGTGGGAGACATGAGTGGGGGCCTGGTGGAGGGTGCCCCTGCACTGCTGGGGGGTGGGGGTGGTGGGAGACATGAGTGGGGGCCTGGTGGAGGGTGCCCCTGCACTGCTGGGGGGTGGGGGTGGTGGGAGACATGAGTGGGGGCCTGGTGGAGGGTGCCCCTGCACTGCTGGGGGGTGGGGGTGGTGGGAGACATGAGTGGGGGCCTGGTGGAGGGTGACCCTGGTGGCTGGGGGGTGGGGGTGGTGGGAGACATGAGTGGGGGCCTGGTGGAGGGTGCCCCTGCACTGCTGGGGGGTGGGGGTGGTGGGAGACATGAGTGGGGGCCTGGTGGAGGGTGACCCTGGTGGCTGGGGGGTGGGGGTGGTGGGAGACATGAGTGGGGGCCTGGTGGAGGGTGACCCTGGTGGCTGGGGGGTGGGGGTGATAGGGGACATGAGTGGGGGCCTGGTGGAGGGTGCCCCTGCACTGCTGGGGGGTGGGGGTGGTGGGAGACATGAGTGGGGGCCTGGTGGAGGGTGCCCCTGCACTGCTGGGGGGTGGGGGTGGTGGGAGACATGAGTGGGGGCCTGGTGGAGGGTGACCCTGGTGGCTGGGGGGTGGGGGTGGTGGGAGACATGAGTGGGGGCCTGGTGGAGGGTGACCCTGGTGGCTGGGGGGTGGGGGTGATAGGGGACATGAGTGGGGGCCTGGTGGAGGGTGCCCCTGCACTGCTGGGGGGTGGGGGTGGTGGGAGACATGAGTGGGGGCCTGGTGGAGGGTGCCCCTGCACTGCTGGGGGGTGGGGGTGGTGGGAGACATGAGTGGGGGCCTGGTGGAGGGTGACCCTGGTGGCTGGGGGTTGGGGGTGGTGGGAGACATGAGTGGGGGCCTGGTGGAGGGTGCCCCAGCACTGCTGGGGGGTGGGGGTGGTGGGAGACATGAGTGGGGGCCTGGTGGAGGGTGCCCCTGGTGGCTGGGGGGTGGGGGTGGTGGGAGACATGAGTGGGGGCCTGGTGGAGGGTGCCCCTGCACTGCTGGGGGGTGGGGGTGGTGGGAGACATATGTGGGGGCCTGGTGGAGGGTGCCCCTGGTGGCGGGGGGGTGGGGGTGATAGGGGACATGAGTGGGGGCCTGGTGGAGGGTGCCCCTGGTGGCTGGGGGGTGGGGGTGGTGGGAGACATGAGTGGGGGCCTGGTGGAGGGTGCCCCTGGTGGCGGGGGGGGGGGGTGATAGGGGACATGAGTGGGGGCCTGGTGGAGGGTGCCCCTGCACTGCTGGGGGGTGGGGGTGGTGGGAGACATGAGTGGGGGCCTGGTGGAGGGTGCCCCTGGTGGCTGGGGGGTGGGGGTGGTGGGAGACATGAGTGGGGGCCTGGTGGAGGGTGCCCCTGGTGGCGGGGGGGTGGGGGTGATAGGGGACATGAGTGGGGGCCTGGTGGAGGGTGCCCCTGCACTGCTGGGGGGTGGGGGTGGTGGGAGACATGAGTGGGGGCCTGGTGGAGGGTGCCCCTGGTGGCGGGGGGGTGGGGGTGATAGGGGACATGAGTGGGGGCCTGGTGGAGGGTGCCCCTGCACTGCTGGGGGGTGGGGGTGGTGGGAGACATGAGTGGGGGCCTGGTGGAGGGTGCCCCTGGTGGCTGGGGGGTGGGGGTGGTGGGAGACATGAGTGGGGGCCTGGTGGAGGGTGCCCCTGGTGGCGGGGGGGTGGGGGTGATAGGGGACATGAGTGGGGGCCTGGTGGAGGGTGCCCCTGCACTGCTGGGGGGTGGGGGTGGTGGGAGACATGAGTGGGGGCCTGGTGGAGGGTGCCCCTGGTGGCGGGGGGGTGGGGGTGATAGGGGACATGAGTGGGGGCCTGGTGGAGGGTGCCCCTGCACTGCTGGGGGGTGGGGGTGGTGGGAGACATGAGTGGGGGCCTGGTGGAGGGTGCCCCTGGTGGCTGGGGGGTGGGGGTGGTGGGAGACATGAGTGGGGGCCTGGTGGAGGGTGCCCCAGCACTGCTGGGGGGTGGGGGTGGTGGGAGACATGAGTGGGGGCCTGGTGGAGGGTGCCCCTGGTGGCTGGGAGGTGGGGGTGGTGGGAGACATGAGTGGGGGCCTGGTGGAGGGTGCCCCTGGTGGCTGGGGGGTGGGGGTGGTGGGAGACATGAGTGGGGGCCTGGTGGAGGGTGCCCCTGCACTGCTGGGGGGTGTGGGTGGTGGGAGACATATGTGGGGGCCTGGTGGAGGGTGCCCCTGGTGGCGGGGGGGTGGGGGTGATAGGGGACATGAGTGGGGGCCTGGTGGAGGGTGCCCCTGGTGGCTGGGGGGTGGGGGTGGTGGGAGACATGAGTGGGGGCCTGGTGGAGGGTGCCCCTGCACTGCTGGGGGGTGGGGGTGTAGGGGGACATGAGCAGGTGTGCAGGGTAGTCCCCTGTTTTGTGGGCTGCCTGCAGGGGCTGTGGAGGGTGTACAGGGAACACCTGTGAGGACCCACCCAGCCTAATTGCGTGTGATAATTCCCGCACACCCCTGTAATACACGTACCAAGCCAAATCGCGTGTGATAATTCCCACGCACCCCTGTAATACACGTACCTGGCCAAATCGCATGTGAAACTTCCCGCATACCCCTGTAATACACGTACCCTGGCCAATCGCGTGTTGAACTTCCCGCGTACCCCTGTAATACACGTACCCTGGCCAATCGCGTGTTAAACTTCCCGCGTACCCCTGTAATACACGTACCCTGGCTAATCGCGTGTATAACTTCACGCGTACCCCTGTAATACATGTACCCTGGCCAATCGCGTGTTAAACTTCCCGCGTACCCCTGTAATACACGTACCCTGGCCAATCGCGTGTTAAACTTCCCGCGTACCCCTGTAATACACGTACCCTGGCTAATCGCGTGTTAAACTTCCCGCGTACCCCTGTAATACACTTACCCTGGCTAATCGCGTGTTAAACTTCCCGCGTACCCCTGTAATACACGTACCCTGGCCAATCGCGTGTTAAACTTCCCGCGTACCCCTGTAATACACGTACCCTGGCTAATCGCGTGTATGACTTCACGTGTACCCCTGTTATACACTTACACTGGCTAATCGCGTGTTAAACTTCCCGCGTACCCCTTTGATACACGTACCCTGGCCAATCGCGTGTTAAACTTCCCGCGTACCCCTGTAATACACGTACCCTGGCCAATCGCGTGTTAAACTTCCCGCGTACCCCTGTAATACACATACCCTGGCCAATCGCGTGTTAAACTTCCCGCGTACCCCTGTAATACACGTACCCTGGCTAATCGCGTGTATAACTTCACGTGTACCCCTGTAATACACTTACCCTGGCTAATCGCGTGTTAAACTTCCCGCGTACCCCTGTAATACACGTACCCTGGCCAATCGTGTGTTAAACTTCCCGCGTACCCCTGTAATACACGTACCCTGGCCAATCGCGTGTTAAACTTCCCGCGTACCCCTGTAATACACGTACCCTGGCTAATCGCGTGTATAACTTCACGTGTACCCCTGTAATACACTTACCCTGGCTAATCGCGTGTTAAACTTCCCGCGTACCCCTGTAATACACGTACCCTGGCCAATCGCGTGTTAAACTTCCCGCGTACCCCTGTAATACACGTACCCTGGCCAATCGCGTGTTAAACTTCCCGCGTACCCCTGTAATACACGTACCCTGGCCAATCGCGTGTTAAACTTCCCGCGTACCCCTGTAATACACGTACCCTGGCTAATCGCGTGTATGACTTCACGTGTACCCCTGTAATACACTTACCCTGGCTAATCGCGTGTATGACTTCACGTGTACCCCTGATATGCACGTTACCCGCTTTGCGTTCCTTGTTTGGCTGCCCTGTAAACAGGTCCAGGGTTAGCGCAGCCCTTTGCGATGATTTAGCGATTTTGCTGGCTTTTCCTTGCGCGAGGGCGTTCTTGGGGGCGTTACTGGCGCTGCTGCAGGGTCGCTGCGATACTCTGCGCCACGGCTGGTTTGGGAGCATGAAATCCATGAATACGCTGTGCGCGGAAATCGGTTTTAGCGCACGTGCCTGGCGCAGTCAATCGCACGCGGACACTCTGCGCCAGCCGCTTGCGACACTTTTCTGCGAAATTCTATGAATTACCCTGTAAATGTCATGTTTGAGGAAGCACAAATATCAGTTAATTGTTTCAGGTTTAGCAGTTTACAGGATCTGGGAAAGGAATGTTGGTTTTGCATGATTAAATTAGTGCTGCAGCTGTTAAGGACACATTTTATGAGAACACAGCCTGGTTTCAGGTACTGCCAAGATGTGGAGGTAGGTTTCGAGTAATAGTGCCCCCATTGAAGAGTGACCGGCCATTTGAACTACAGGTGTTTGATTAAATAGAGCAAATGCATGCAAGAAATGTATCACTAAGAGCAGTGCCTAGACTGTGTTTTGTAAAAAAGCACATGGTTCCCAAGAGAAATAGAGTAGGAGACATCTTTGTGGGATTCGCAAGTGGTGATGCCAAAAGAGTACAACTGCCATGTCAAATAAGCCATTGGGGAGTACCAAATTGCCTGATTTCATAAGGAAGCCATTTTATTACGAGGAGGGGTTGACCTCATTGCTTGCACTAGCTCCCTGTTTACCTGAGTATTATGGACCAATCACATCAAAGTGTTTTCTGCTGACAACACATTAGGTTATCTTGTAAGGGGTTGTATTTAAATGTGCACAAGCAATGGGGTTGTGAACTATAGGGTATGCTTAGATTTTTGTATAGGTGTTAGCCAATGGAGAACATGGGATCATGTTGTATCTGATATCCTTTCCATATGTTAATTTGTGGTTTTCCGCTATAAAACATGTAACTTGAAATAGGCGTGTTGAGCGCAGTTTCAGTTTTCAGTTCTACGGGACTGACTGACACTCCTGACCATATTTGCTTGTAATGAAACTTTGTTTTTCTTCCAAACAATTCACTTATTATTGGTCCCTTGTCAAGTGATTTTCTATTGATCAGTTTTTGGTCCTACCTTACAGAATTTTGTGAGCTCAACTTGATGCCAGATCCTCCATGAGGCATGTGGCTTACTTGCGGCAAATCCTGGGTTGCGGCACCCGTCTGCAGTGACTTGTCCATGTGCACACTCTGAAGAGGTCTATAGACATTGCGTTGCCAGAAGGTCTGCCTGACCCTTGGAGCGTGTCGCTGCACAGTGTTGTGTAGGCAATTGGAGGAGGACACTGCATTGGAGGAGCTTGGAAGAATTCTTAGAAAATGAGTGCACTCTTGCAGAAAAAACAAAAGGGGCTGACACAGTTGTAGTTTGGGTACGTATGATTGTATGAAAAAGTCAACCAGTGACATCATATACATTTTGAGTAGTAAGAAGGTGGATCTCCCCTGCCGCAGGAAAGATGACATCATAGTAGTGTAGTAGAGGTTAAAGAGAAGAATTGATATGGGATATATCCTCTTAGAAGAGGAAAGATAGCACTGTAATTGAAGTGACAGTCTTGTAGAGAAAGGGCCCGGTATCCTTCCATCCTATATAAAGGGGGCATGAGGAGGGCTGAATTCCCTCATCTCTGGAGTAGGACACAGAGGACACTAGTTGTGTATATAGACGTGTTTTGGTGTGGGGTGATAGTTATTTATATTTGTTGATAGGGGTTGTGTTGTTGTGAGAGTGTGAATATAATATAAGTGTTTTTAAGGGGGACTGTGTTTGTATTTTGGGTTGTGGGGAAAGGGAGCAGATTTTTTTGGGGCATTGGCTGGTTTTGAAAGAAGCCACTGCTGGACCGGCGATCGGTACACCTAGGGCTTTAGATAAGGTTGGACTTGAGAAGGAGTTTGAGTACTCTGTTAGAACGCATGTGTGCAGTGCTGCCACACTATGGGGAAAACATTTTGAAGTATCATCATAAGTGAGTTTAAGGAACTGAAGGACATTTTTTTAAATCTTGGCTCGAGGAGGGCACGAAAGACAACGTGGTTCTTGAACACATGTTAACTTATATGGCATTGACATATAAAGTAAAAAAGGAAAACATTTGGCAATACATACTTGAATTAATGAAATTGTTCAAATATTTAGATATGCTGACGACAGCCAGCAAGAACAGGATAGATCCAGTACAAACCCACATCGTCAGCCCTACTGCCCTGCCTCCTTATGGGAGCTTTCCTTTGGAGCCCAACACAGTTTACACCAGCCCTCAGTATGCATCCCCCCACCACGCCCAGACAGGGAACCCTAGCTGGGCGTAACGATACAACATGGTTCCCATTGATTATGGAAGTTGGGAATAGGAGCTAGCGTGAGCAATGCAGGGATGAAGGGAGGGGCACAGCGCGCCGATAGGCAGAGACCAATGGAGAGTGGGAGAAATTATTTTTAGAATTGATAGCAGGACCATCAATGATTTCCAGGTAGTGACAGGTGAGGAACATCCCAATTTAGGCGGCCACCCAGAGAGTCTGCCACAGGGAATTGCTCATGCCAATAGTTGAGATTGTAACTCAGTAGTTACTGACAGGGAAGTGGAAGTTTCAGAAGAGGGGTGGGTGACGGATGAGGAACCGGGGTAGACTAAGGGTCAGAACATAGGACCGGGACACCATCAGGGCTGAGGCTTACAACTCATCTGGGCTAAGTGGTACAAATATGGGAGGAAGAACCTCACAGGCTGAGAAGACTGGATAATTGTTCCTATTGTTGCACAAGGGTCTAAGGGGAACACACTAGATGCCCTGGCCTCATATGGATCAACACAACTTAAAGCAGGCACTACCCTCACTCACAGCAGGAGCAGACACATGGATATATGCATTAGAAAATCAGACAGCAGGGTTCACATTAGCTGTAGGGGACATGAACAGTGTGTTCCCCACACTGTCGGAGGAATAGGATGGGGAAATATGAAAGAAGGTGGGGTATCCAGGGCTACAGATGATCAGTGACAATCATGATGGAGCACCATTTAACAAATGTCAAGCACATGTATGGAAAGCTTTGAGGGCAGTGTACGCAGACACATCTGACATAAACTCAATCATGATCCACACCATGAAAGCAGAGGAGGACCCTACACTGTAAATTCCTCTGATTCAGATGTGGCGTGTGGAGACAGGGGAAGCGTGGGACAAGAATATAGTGATATTTTATCACATGCTACATAAGGGTCTCCCCAAGGTAGTGTAAAATGATGTGAATAAGGTAGTTGGTATTTAAGCAAAGGGATGGACCGAATTTCAGGCACATATAGTGCATTATTGCAGAAGTATAGACATGAATGAAAAGAATATAGCAGAACAGACACAAAAGACAGAAGGGAAACTGGCACAGAAGAAGATAGATACACTGAGTGTTGAAGGAGCTATGGTTACTAGTCTGACAGAAAGGCAACACAACCCTGGGCAGAAGCAGGAATCGGTCAAAGTTTCCAGAGGGGAAGAGGTGGGTTTCCGTGAGTCGGGGGGCGGGTGGATTCAGAGAGATGAGGCCTAGGTTTGGAGGACAGTGTTGGTCCTGTGGAAAGATGGGGCATTTTGTGCGAGAATGCAGAAGCAGGCTACCTTATTCCTATCATCCTCACACTTACTTTATCTGATCAGCATTTGCGCTTATTTATCACCTGCCATTGAAGATTCAGCCCCCAATTGTCCCATATGTCCCAGGTCCTATCCAGACACCTGCCCCACTGCACTATCAGTACCCGATACTTATCCAGTTTATGCAGTACCCGACACCAAATGTAACACAGTTGTATATTCAGCAACTACCCACGTAGAAACCCATGCAAATGCCTACAAAGCCCCCTACCCAGTAATGGGATAAAAATCCTCTCCCACAAGGTAAAGTAACACATTACACAGGAGCAAGCATTTTAGAGGACAACCCTTTTCCACTTACTGGAACAAACACCTATAAATGAATGGGGATATCCTAAAAGGGAAAGGGATGATACCATGTCTCGTCTGATAATGAATCACTCTACCCTGAGGGCTGCCTCCCGTCATGTGATCCTCTCTCACAAAGCCACCCCCAGACATTGAGAAACTACTGCCTGTTTTTCCAGGGGGAGCACATCATAGTAGAGACCTCACACCAACCATTACAATATCTACAAAGTGATAGAATATGGGCAGGAAATGTTTCTTATTCAAGAATCACATTTTGGATTCTGCCAATGCAGGGCTTTCCTGTAGCGGTCAGGTACAGCCAAAATCAGAAGAGCCCTCAAGCGCAAGCATTTGTAGTCTTACATGATTGTATTGAAGAATGCTGTCTTGAGGATTAATGCCTAATAACCAATAATAATATGGAGACATACCAGGCATCAACGCACAAGGTATATGAAGAAAACACTTATCAACGGACACCCACAGTTTATATGGATGGAAGAAATAATGGATTGTTGGCATTGAAAATGCATGTGTAAATGATCTCCCAGAACCCTCTGCTGGTTACAAAATAGTTCCCCAAAGTAGTCAGGTGGCCGAGCTGATGGCAATTTGTAAAGCTGTGCATACTGTTGTAAACCACCAACTCACAGAACTTGCGATTATCACTGATTGTGTTTCCCTGCATAACGGGTTTGTGGAACACCTCAAAACAACAAAACAGAACTATGAGTTAGGTGGCAGGGTGTATCTATATAGTTTTTAGAGAAACCAAGCCAAGGAGAAGAAGCTTTTACCTTCTTGATGAGGGGATATTTTGATTATCGACAAAATGTATCCTGTCTCCTATAAAATCCGAATCCCTAAAGGTGATCTGATTGAGGAAAAATTTGACCACATCAATAAACTGAAAAGCTGTACCCAGGACCAGCTTTGAGAATGATTGAGGAGCCATGACACATGAAAGAACAGAAAATGGAAAAAGAGTAGCAATGAAAATTATCGGGTAAGTAATCAACTTGGAGTGCTCGAGAATGAATAGATGAAATATTAGTATTCATTAATAAGTGATATAAAAATTCCATGATAGGAGTTAATGTCGTAAAAATATGTGTTTTTATGTGTCACTAAACCAGGTGTTCCATCCTTTTTGTAATTTGATAACAGAAGAATTCTTCCAGGACCTGTGGACCCGGACAGTGGATGCTAAAAAGGAAATAAAAAATGACAGAGTGGATAAGATCTGGTTGGAAAATAAGACTTTCATTGATCCCTGAATGGATTGTGGTGATGCTGGAAAAATACTTATCCAAGATTAACCTAGAAAAATAAATAAATACATAAATAGATAAAGAGGTAGCACCATCTACCTTGTGATACCCTTTGCCACAAGGAGTCTGGGTATTTGTAGGGAAATCTAATTCAAAGAAAAGATGCAAAGTAACATGCTATTTTAAAAATAAACATGTATTTCTGGTGATATCTCCAGAATGGACTGTAATAGCAAAACAATTATTTTGTTAAAGTGTTGAGCTTGACATGCTCTATCAATTGATGCAAAACAATGTTTTCTAATGTGATTTTGAATTATGCAAATTAGGTGAATTTGCATTTTGTTGAACAGAAATGGCACTCACCAGTGTGTCTTGTATCCTAGTATCCGCAGTGACAAGCCAGTTACTTTGAGATGGAAAAAATCCATTTGGGCAGAAAAGTATAAGTATGCTGTAAGCCAAAATATGTAAGTCATTAACCAATTGTGAAATGATGATGAAAATGGTAATGTTTGATTCATACCAGAGAGAGAAATCTGGTGATCTGATTAGTAAAGTGGGCCTATGGTTGGAATGTACTATTTCAGATTGTTATATTGTTTAATGCAAGAAAGCCCTGATATGACATCACATTAAATGGGAGGGAAGATGGGTGTATACGTTTTTCCCATTAGACTGCCCCCTACATTAACGTGCCCATTGACTGTGGAGGGGTATATCTATTGTGATGTCACTTTTGGAACACTGCCCATACAAATACATTGACCAATTAGAATGGGGAAAGTATACAACCACAGAAATCTGGGATTACTTTTGCATAAAATATTAAACACACCCTCATTTGGGGAGGAGACTGACAGACTAACTATCTCACTCAATGATTGAGAGGAAGATGAGGAAGTGATAACAACAGGAAGGAGAAGCAATAGATTGATATCCTTTTGGACCAACCTTGGATTATTATCAGAGACTGGGCCTCATGCTGAGTTTGTCGTTCTGGAATAAGGGTGCTGGTAAACCCTTGTTTCTGGACCAGCAAACTACAAGTTTGCCTGCCGGAGCCACTGTGCTTGACAGGTCTGACCCTGCCGGGCACAGCGGTCATGGTTGGCAAAGCTGTCACAGAAGCACCAGCACCGTTAACAGCCAATGCTCTGTGTCCCCACTCCCATGGGGATGGGATCTGACATAATTACTGGTGCCTTACTTCCCGGCCACTGGACTTGTAATCGCCCAGTGGCACCGGGAAGTCAGGCAGCGGTCATTTTTTACTGGTCCAGCTGCTACCCGCCGGTAACACCAGCAGGGTTACCGCCGGGCCCGTAATGAGGCCCACCATGTTTAAACATAACGTTATTCAGTTGTAAAACCATGAAAGCATTTCACTTCATTTTCATGCATGTACATAGAAACATTCCATTGACATACACATACAGATACACATGATGGAAGAAATACAGTATGCCTACTCGGTCAGAAATACATTACGAAGAGGTAAAATGATGTTAAATCAATAATGTGTCCATTAATTTCGGGGGAGGGTTTGTTCCACAGCCATTAGCTGAGTTCTGTGGAGGTAGGCCCTATATACATACTTTGACACAAGCAGGATTACTTTGAGATCCACTGTTTGTTTGCATAGTTCAACCGCCTGTGAAGTGGATTCAGCAGCCCTACTTATAAGCAGTGGTAATAGATAGTAGTGCCTTAGGGCCGTGAAAGCCGGGCAGAAGACTAGGAAGTGGGTCAATGATTCCCCATGTGCCCCACACAGCTTGCAACTATAATCATCTGATTTTGACCCTTTTGCTCTTTGTGTTGCTATTCCACATCTGAATAAATAAGGCCCTGGCATAGCCAGGACTGACCTGGTCAAGTTATGGCTCAAACCCTTCCTCAGATTTCAAAGCCAGGAATAAAGTGCCCATGCTTAGATTTTGACATGCTAGTTTCATATACAGTTCCTTACATTTCTCTAAAAAGAGCTTCAAGTTGTTCTTCAGGCCCATTGGGGAGGTTGATAGGATCATGCCATTATCAGCATAGAGTAATACCGGAAACATATCAGTGCCTAAATTCTGGGATGTCCAGACAGTTGGCCATAAGCCACGAGATTATCTCATTTATATACAGGCAAAACAATAGGGGGGTGTCAACAAAAAACCCTGGCGGACCCCCGCTCAACCTTAAACAATTCAGTAGTCTCTCCGCCCATATCCCACCTGACAGCTGCCAGGTTATCACAATAAAGGGCCTGTATGTTATCCAGTAGATGCCCTGGGATCCCCTTGTTCTTTAATATCGACCAGAGCTTAGGACGAGAAACAAAATCAAATACAGTGCGTAAATCAACAAAAATTGCATATGTTTTCTGGCGTTTGACTGTGACATATTTGACCAGGGTTGCACTTAACCTAGTGCATTGATCCACAGTGCTTACGCCTGGCCGAAACTCAGCCTGGAGGCGGTTCAGTAATTCTCCTTCAATTACCCAGTAGTGGAGGTATGGCAACAGTACATTCACATATCCCTTGCCCACAGCATCAAGTAAAGGAATAGGTGAAACTGTAAGTGAGCCCCAGAAGGAGTTAAAGTTTCAGGCCTTCTTCAGTGGAAAAAACAGACAGGCTGTGGAAGAAAGCTGGTTCAACCTTGCTGACTGATGTTCACCTGTTCCTAGAGGGGGATAATTGAACCAGTCCTTAAGACTGGTCCAATTCTCCCCTGTCTGTGATCCAGCCAAAAAGAAATCCATATGAATATAATATAAAGAGGACATATTCCTGAGTGAAGTGATACCATAAAGAGAATTAGATCACAGCCCATCCCTGTGATTCACCAATACAGAGGAGTGGGAAAATATACATTGATTGTGCATCCCAAGCAAGAAGTTAGGTAACATTTCAGAAGTGTATGTGGTTCTGGAAAAAATATATATTTGATAGATTAGTACCCATGGTGTGTCTGCAGTGAGATCCCCTGACTCTTTCTCTGTGTAATGATGTCTAGCATGGAAGAATCATTAGAGGAGTTACATCGACATATTACTGTGCACATACCTAGGAAAAGAATATAATTGAAGTAATTTCTGGGTATACCATGAAGCAGGATACTGTTATTAATGCAGAGATGCGGATGATTAAAGGGACAGAGAGACTTTAGGCTACCGAGATTTCCATTTTAATGTTTCCCATTGAAAGTAAGAAAGGTACACTTTTACATGCTAATTAAAAAGAAACATCACTGAAGGGAATCTAGCCTAAATACATGTTTAACATAAATTTCCTTTTCACCAAGCAGCTACATACATGAAGGTCTAGAGGTGTGTTGCTTTTGCATTTTTAGAATGCTGCCAAAATTCTGACATGTCTGTTGAATAAGCTGGGTGGTATTTTGAATGTAGAGAACGTAGAGAGGATACGATAGGCAAGAATATGTTAACCTAATTTGTTGTTTTTCACAAATGAAAGATTCCTACTGGACTCTCATGCATTCAATCCATGGTGCATGTGCGCTCAGGGTGAATTAAATTTATTTAAATGTAATTAAACCTATGGTGATGTGTGTGTTACAAAGGTCACAATTTCTATTACTGTAGCATTGTAAACTGAGGTGAAGAGTGGGTTGATGATTTCTTATCATTGGCCTTTCATGAGAAAACTTTTTGTTTATATTGAAAAATATTCAAAAATCTCTATGTTGTTAATACATAGACCTTCTCTGCAGCCCTGTGTGTTTCTTGTCCTGAAAGGGGAGGGAAGCTGGAAGGAATCAATCCTATTAATTTCGGGGTCCCAGATCCATAACAAGAACAATATCAAATAAAGGAAAATTGGGCACGCCTGGTTTGGGGTGCGTGGAAAGTTCCTCTGAATTAGATGGAGCCCATTTACAATATCCTTCATCGCCGCTGACTGCTTGTGCTGCCTCCTTTTCACCACCCTCCCTTTCACTTGCTCTCATGCCTCCTCCCACAGCCCCGTCTTGTGTACCTCTCCCACTAGTCCAACTGTTTCTAGCATGAAGAGGAAATTCAGTTTGTTGTGTGTGCTATGCAAATAAATAATACAAAAATAAATATAGCCCATGAATACATGTCTTATAATGCACCATACTTGTAGGGTTGATGGTGCACCGCTGACAAAACAGTGTCATCTGTAGGTATCCCATTTGTACCCAGACGTCCATATGTAGAGCTTCATTGATTGGTGATGTGGCTGCCAATTTCTGAATACAAGCACGTGCAGAGAAGGCGGAAGGAGGTTGTGTGCATCTGTAGAGGGAATGATTATTTTCCTCCTTCTGCCTTCCCACTACGGCATGCTGACGATCATGGGAGGAGATACATTGACAGTCAATGAAAAGTGGTCAGCCTTTTTTCGTCATCATTTCACTGCTTTGCTCTCTGGCATGCTACAGTCTTCTTGTAATGTTGTCCTCTAATACAAGCCATTGAATTCAGCCATATGTAAACATCACTTTAGAAGGCTGGTAACTCACCTGGAGCAATCTGCTTGAATGCAGAGTGAAAGCACTCTCTTTTTCATTTTACATTCCATTTCAATGTCTTTTTTATCAGTCAAATAACCGTGGACATGCTAAGGATATTGTCATCTTGAATTATGTAGAAAATCATTGCACGACCAGCCCACTCCGGGACCTAAGTTGTTCATGGCAGATCCCTTGGGTGGGTCAACATTAGAAGCTACTTCACATATAATTTGACATAAACATACATCATTATCCTATTCATGCACATCCCCATACCACATCTATCCTTAGAAACAAAACACAGCCCATTTCTTTGAGAATCATGCAAGTGATCCTTTCCTAATTGGAAATATGTTCTCAGATGCCAATGGAGGGCAACCATTGTATTCATATACACATCCATACCACATTCCATGGGGATCAAAGCAGTAAAATTAATTATTTTACAAGAGGAAAATGTAGCTGCTGCCAAGGAATTCATTATACTCCTTCTTGACTTTATTTCATATAAGTTGTGTTTTCACTACAAAGACAAATATTACCTTCAAATAACAGGGACTTCAATGGGAGCATGATGGCTCCAGCATAAGCAAACAGCTTTATGTTTAAATTTGAGAAGGATTTCATTACCGCACATCCAGCCTGGCACAAATACATCAGGTACTAGGGACGGTGCATTGACAATATCTTTACCATTTGGCATGGCCCACTTGAGATTTTGGAAAACCTTTTTAATTACTAAAACAATATTGATGAGAGTTTCCAATTTACATACAAGATTGGGAACGCAGAAAGCCATTTTCCAGATGTACAGATAAAACCCATCACACCTACATTTGAAGCAACTGTTTACCATAAACATATCAAAAGGAACAACTTAACTTACTGCATTGTCTCCGTTTTAACCCTCCGACAACTTCTAAAAGTGTGCCTTACAGCCAGTTGCAGAGAGGGAAAAAGTTAATTTGCAATGAGGAATAATGTAAAAAGTATCAAAGGAATGTTTGTATAGAGGCTATACGCCTGAAGAGGTGAGAGCAGCAGATTTTAAAACAGCTGCCAAAACAACAGATACGCCACTTAATGCACAGAGTCAAAAAACACAGCCATCACTGGTTTACGTTAGTAAATATTGTAAAAAAGAGTGTTTTAAAATATTGGAACATCTAACAGTGTGACAATAGAATCAGGGACCTTTTTAGTGACATACCTGTATTTACTCATGGAGGAAGTAGTAATTGACCTGATTTACTGGTTAAAACTAAAACTGAATGGAAAAACAGAATTAAAGGACAAGAGGACAGGTACCTAACCATTTTTGAATTGTTGCAATTGCAATAATGTTATCAAGTGGAACACACTTGTTCCCCCTGCGAGTGGGGAAGAAATACTGCATGGGGACTATGCAACATTTTATTTCAAAAATATTGTGTATACCATCAAATGCCCTTGTGGAAAATATTATACAGGGCAGACAATACATAAGGCAAATAAATATATGTTGGAATGAACACCGCGCCAGCATTCGACTCAGGACCCCGAATTCATATTTGGTTAGACATTTCAACACAAATGAAAACCAGATCTCACAGATTTGACTTCAAATATTGAAGGTTATTCATGATAGCAACTTACCTATGCATACCAGTAATACATTGGAACAAAGGGAAACATATTGGATTGACAGACTACAGAGTGTCAAACCCAATCAAATGAATGAGCAACTCAACCTAACATATTTTCTTTAAACATTCTTATTTGGCACATGAGCATACCATGTATACTAAGAGAACACAGATCTAGCACATGACCTATATATGGTTAACATGATGTAGTTTGAGTTAGTTTAATGACTATATGTTGTTACCGTTGACAATATATATGTTGAAACTATTTAAATGTAGTGTATTATTTATAAATGATGTACTTTGAGTTTGGTTTATGAACACAACGACCTAGGTGTGGTACATGCTACAAATATTGTGAGCATTGATGGAAAAGTGTGCAGGTTGTAGACAGAAATACAATCACATGTATGCTATTGTGAGCGGCACTACAGACAACATGAGCATTGGTCTGCTCTAGCGGATCATACTGTATTGAAATAGATACTGCGTAATATCTAGTTTAGCTAAATGTGGGTGAATGGATCAAGAATTTAACTGCACACTATCTCTCAACAAACTACTTCATTATATTGGACGTAACAAGATTGCATGCAGTGTTGACGTTATAGCACAGGGATATATATTATGTGTCCATTGAGATTTTTTATTTTTAAGGATGTTTTGTTTTGCACACCATCACACTTTCAGATCCCTTTGTTAGGTATTTATGTTTCAAATAATTGTATATCCTGAGGTGGTTACAGATGAGAAATGCTATTGGCTATCACACCATCATAAATATACACATTCTGCTCAAGGTCTTACATGCAATTTTGGTTACAGCCTAGAACTGTTGTGTGTGTAAACATTGGACACATTGTCCATTTTTAAAGGATCATATCACTTTAGTTGTTATTTATATATAGTATATCATCTTCGAGACACTATACTTTGTACAGATAAATTGTATATTTCGATACGGCCGCTCGCTTTACAGAGCAGTGACGGTACGTCATACCGAAGTGACTTCATTGTGTCATGATGATGTCACGTGCATATGTTTACCTGCGGTTTTGTAAATAATTTAAATATCAGATAGCTTGATGCGTCTCATTTTAAAGCAGCTGTCCTTTGGAGGAGGACCTTAACCACACAGATAATGGTGAGTATAGCCTGTTAACAACAGTCCTGTGTCCACATGTAATGTTTACAGAGGGGTATAGAGACTCCATATTTTTACTGGTTTCTTGAATAACCACTTTTGAATATGTTTAGCACCCTCTGCTTTGGAGCCAGTGCTGACATGCAATACACAAAGACGACAAGGTAGTGGACACCCTTGTGGTTTCTTTTTTTTACCAGATCCAGTGTTTATTAGGATCGGTATGATATCTGAATAGTTGTATCAAATGCATTATATTTATGATTTTTTAATTTTATGTCACATTTTCCTGCTATAGCCTATAATGGCCAGAGTTATTGCTCCGCTTGTCGACATGTATGATACCTTTGCGTTGACAAATTGTTTGTTTTTGATGACATCCATGAGATTCATTGATGATCACTTCATATTATTTCTAGAGTCTGCTGTGATGATGGACTTTTAGTCTGAAATGCATTCCGTGTATTCTGCCACTCAAGCACTCGTGAAAAAGCCAAGATATAGTGATTACATTTATATGAATGCTCTTTTGTATTGACTACTAGGGCGATACAAGTACTGAAGGTGGTCCCCCAGTTATCTTTCACACAGCCATTTTGGCCTACCATTCAATGCATAATCCTGTCCTAATGTGTATGTATGTTTTACGTTAAAAACACTTTCATTCTAGGGTGAGTTTTGTGGTTTATGAGCACCAAGTCCGGTAGGCATTGTGCACTAAACGATTCAAGGATACACTTTTAATATAGACATATATGTCAAACATAAAGATCTTGTCTTTTGTTCACAAAATATTCTTTGATTTTATACAAAGCAGCCAGGAACACTCATCATTGCTTTTGTCCACGTCCCATTTCTGGTAGGGGTATTTCATAACTGTTGAATAAGAGTATAAGAGACTAGCCTCCTTTAAATTATAACCTTCTATCATAAAATGATTTATATGATGACAAGCTGTACCTGGAATATCGCATGTAGATATAGCTGTCACACTGCTGTCAGATACATTTGGGGTGGCTCTATGTAACGCATACCTGCTAATACAACCCTTGATCACATAGAGAGTGACTGAAACATGGAGCGAGACAGAGAGGGACAGAAAGAGTGAGAAAGAGAGAAAGAGCGTGAAAAAGAGGAAGTGATAGAGAGTGCTAGATTGGCTTTTGACTAGGTGGGTACAGTTGGATACACCTGGTATCATGACGCATCTTTATTTAAATCGTGTGAACAAAAACATGTCGGTACGAACTTGTGGTCGCCTGGTAGAGTCTATCGTGTAGCTCGTGACAGAAGTGTCAATTACAAAGAGTAGACCTAACATGAACACATTTGGGGAGACTGGACTGAGGTCATGGCTTAATAATACTCATAGAAAAAGAAAAGTAAAGCTTTGTGAAGCAATATTTTGTGTTTGCGTTCAATGAAGCCTATTAGTCATATGAACCATTAATCACGTCACTGGATGATTTGTTGGCGCCCGGTGATACATGGGAAGCGGGTCCCCAGTGGGCGTCGTGGAGTGTTTACTTTTCAATGGCCTACAACATAAACAGAAGATTGGTGAGCTAGCGCTGACCCACTTCGGAATTTCTGCTGGTGTCTGCATTTTTCAGACTGCAGCCCATGACACTACACTAAATCAACGAACCGCAGCCTGAGGATCCAGACAACGCTTTGAAAACCAGTGCGGATCTGTGTTTTCCAGAGAAACATCGAATTACTTTTCAGTTTCATAACATTTTCTGCAGCTTTGAAATAGCCAGTGGTCGAAGTGGGCGGGAGCGGTTCTGACCGGTGTTCCTCTACTTTTTTTTAATTAAGTTTCACTATTCCTATACTTTTATTTTAAAAAGAAACTGCTACGGAATGGTTTCATTTTAAAATAAAAGTGTGCGAATAAGTTGTATTCAAATCAAAGTCGAATCAAAGTGCACTGCTTTGAACATTCCCTTAAACAGCAGGCGCATTTGATTAGGGGTTTGTAACGCATAGGAGGGGGCTTGGTGATGGAGCTTATGGGGAGCCGGGGCAGGGCAGCCGCAAACATAGTTCCACTCCTTCTTTTCGTACACTTCGTCCACTGGAAATAGCACGGAAGAGGTGTTTCACTGCCACCTACCAGGCATGTATCTCAGCTTATTTCAATAATAGTGCAAGTGTTGTGTCCATAGGTACAGTAATGTGGTGGTTATAGTACCAACAGCAACCACTACCAAAATGGGACAAGCACTTCCATTTTCACTCACCTTTACTCCAAATGTAGTTATGTTAACCAAGCGAGTCCGGCATGCCCTGGAGTTCTGGTGCACATCCGTGCCGGAGATCCTAAGATTAAATGCTGGTGTTTATCGGCCTCGGAAGCCGGCCGCCATCTTGCTGGTGGTCCACTGCCTCTGACGGCCCAAGAGACACACTTCAGAGGGCTAACTGCGACCCACCAGCCGACCCGGCCAGATTAAAGCTGGAATCTCGCCGAGTGAGCCAAGGAGCATAAAAAAGAACGCTTTGTCTGGTGTCTGAGGCTGAAATCCTATGGGCACAGGATACAGAGGGAAAACAGGACCCTGCCTGGGCGGTGTACGAAGGGTATCACAACTGCTAGGGGTAGCGATATCTGCAGGCTAAGGGAAAGAGAGGGCAATCTACTGAAGTTGAAACCCCAGACTGGCCTGGTGGCCTGTGAGAGTTGGAGGGAGTCATGAATGGAGCAGGCACACACTGGTTTGGGTGGGGGAGGGAGCATGGCCCAAGAGACCATCCTTGTGTGCAGTGAACTCTGCCTGGGGGACATACCATCCCTCCTTCCAGGGTTCTCCATAGGCCAGAAGGGGTAACAGGTGGCCCTGGGCCCTGCATAGGCAGGTGGCGGTAAGCGTTGGACCTCATACAACACCCATGGTAAAAAGGAAGGAATCAAATGGCGATAACACACAAAGAGTACTATGAGGTGCTGCAGTGACCCGCCCCTTACTTGGTTGACTACCTTTGCGATCCAAACTTGAGGTGCCAACAACTTCCATACTACATAGCACCTACTTCCGGCCCCTTGCCACCCCGCAATCCAATAATCCTGCACCTGCCGGCTGGACCTGCCTACCAGTGTGGAGCATGGGGGATTAGTTATCCCTCTCTTCAAACTACAACCCTGCAGTAACATGGTGAAAGAGAAGCTGAAAAAAGCCAGATGTCAACACAAGATGGAACAGTATAATATTTGCAACCATCCCACCTCAAAACCCTTGAATCCGTGTGAACCCAGTATGCCTACCAACATGGATGAAAAAACACAGATCCGTTGGGGCAACCCCTTACTCTCAGATACATGATGGAGACTATAGCAGAATCCAGGACCTCGATGGAGAGAAAGATAGACAGGCTCTCGTCAGAGGTGTCCCTTGTGCGTCACAAACTTCACAAGTTTTCTTCGAGAGTGGGAGAGGCAGAAAAGTATATCTTGGAGTTGGAGGACACCTTTAAAACTATAGAGCGTCAACTATCGTTGACCTTGCAGAAATTTAGGACCTTGGAGAGTCGTGCAGATGTGAACGAAGGTCGGTCCAGACAGAACAATCTTTGCATCCTGGTACTCCATTAAAAAGAGGAAGGTACCTCCATGTAGCTTTTCCCAGAGCAATGACTGACAGATATGATGGCACCCAAGAAACATTCTAAAATTCTTTCAGTATAAAAAGGCACATTGGATAACGACCAGGGGTACCTGTTAGGGAGAATTCTCCAGAATGGCTAATTTCCCTTTCCTACTGAGTCCCTCAGCAGCTTTGCTGGATTTCTAGTTTTTTTTTTTTTCACCTGGTAAGAGTGTGAGCCTTTTTTCCCACCCTTGCATGTGTTTTGCTGTGTGTGCTTAACATTTTTTGTTTTCATAGAATGTGGAGCCTCACCTACTCCACAGGCATCATCTTTGTATTGAGTGTTACACAACACCTTCAGTGCAGTGACACCGGTTTATCTTTTAGACTTCCCAACTCAGACTCCATTTTTTGGGACTGACTACTGTCTCCCAGAACATGTAATGTTGCCATTGACTTTATTAGTCTCTTTAAATCCACAGACCCAGTACAAACTATCTTACATAGAGTACTTGAAGGGGTTAATACTTATCTCTTTTTGTCTGCTTCTCTTGGAGTATTGTTTTTCTCCCTTTTCATTATAACTTGGCTGGTGGCAGTTGTAACTACCCTATTTCTCCTACCCCGGTTATTGTAAATAGCCCTGGTATTGTTTTAGGCTATCCTGGTAGCCTCAAACTTAAATCCGCTGGACCATATTTGTTTTCATTTGGTTCCGGCTGGATTTATTTGCCATTTCTTTTTGTAAAAGTCTTTCTCGTGTTTTTCTCTGCGCGCCTAACCAGGTTTGGTTCCTTTGTTCGCCGTCCTTTCACGGGCTTCTGCACAGAAGCCCTCCTTAGGCGCCTGAAAGTCTGGGTAGGCAGGATGTGAGGGAGGGGTTTTAGGACCCCTGCCATGGGTTCCCTTGGCAACCCAAGTCGCACTCCTGTCGGATTGGCTAGGTGACTGTCCCGCCAGGACAGCCACCCTGCTGTGTGATTGACTGCATAAAAAGCAGGTCTCTGGGGCTGGAAAGGCAGAGTCACCACTGGAACAAGACAACCGAAGAGGAGCTGACAGAAGAGGACCCCTACCACGACTGAACCAGCCAGGGAAGCCCTGCTGCAGGTCCGAATCTTCAGACTCCAACGACAGAGAAGATCTACCAGGAATCTTCTTCCCCATAGCTGGTGGGACCAACCAGTTCACTGAAACTGCAAGCCAAGTCTCCCTCCTCTGGCGAATTTGCCGTACAGAGCTACAGTGAAAGGGATAGCCAGGAAGGTCGGACCCTGCTTGGGTTTTAAGGAGCACACCTTTTATTCGTTGCTCTGCTCTGCTGCTGGTTTCTTCTCTGGGCAGTGCAGGACCCTCCAGTCTTCCTACATCGTGTCAGTCTGACAGTCGCTTCAGGAACCGTGAGCCTGCAGGACTTGCCAGGAACGTCCGCCTCAGCTACAGCTGCTTCTCCATTTTAAGGTACTGTTCAAATCTGGTTGTTCGTTTCATCCAGCCACGGTGAAGGTGCGTGAAACCGTTCACCAATCTGAGGGCTTGTCCTTCTCTATTCTTTAAACTAACTTAACCGCGAACTACCCTGAACTGTGTGATCTTGAGCAAAAGACTTTTGTCCTATTGACGTTGGCCCTAATTCCTTTTGATTTGATTCCCTCATTGTAGTTCCTCTTTCTAGATTGCCCTGCTTACTTACCTGGTGATGTTGCTCAATTTTTGTCTGACTTTGTCTTTCCCTCCCTTTTAATTATTGGAGTGCCATTTTGCTCACACTTCATATTGAGCTTAACTTGTCCAGAATCTATTGGGAGTGGTGTGGTGTATTAAGAGTGTGATTTCTCAAATGCTTTACTTTAGTGAAATGTTTTACAACTGATGTGTAAATAAATGTACATTCTTTTACTCAGAATCCTGGTGTCAATGTTTGTTTGAATCATAGTAATTGCTGTCCTTTGTGTAACTATTGATACTGCTCACTTGCTCTTGAGATAAGTCTGGCTGTCAGCCATTGCTACCACTTTACTGTTTAGTACAGGCTTGTACCAAAGGTGAATTTGTACTGTCACTTGTAGTCTTAATTGTGTGTGGTGTTCCCAAGGGGTACTGCATATAATTCTGCCCAACACTGGTGTACAGCGGTGAGGATCAAGTATAGTGATTACACTTAGGGGCCGATTCATGGAACAAACGTGCGCTGAAAATCTTCGCGCAAGCAGGCGCAAGCGCAAAAAAACAGGCGCACGCGTGCGATTCATGGAAGTCCCTGCGCGTGTTTTCCTCGGGATGTGCGCCAAACCCGTGCATGGCGCACACGTCACTGCAACATCCCGAAAGACGTGCGCGACGCGCACAGTGAAAGCGCACAACCTCGGCGCATACACTAGAAAGTGGGCGGAACACGGGGCGTAACGCGCGGAATGGGGAACAACTCGCGAAAACAAGGGCGTAACTGGGGATGTACTGCAGGGAAGCAGACGGAACGGCCACACGCACCCGAACCACACGTATTCATGGAATCGAATAGGGCAAAGCCACGCACAGCGAAAGACACGCACAAGCCGAAACACGTCCGCCACACGAAGGCAGGCGGTAGCGTCCCTGCACATTACAAAAGTGGCAACATACAGCAATTGGGCCTGTGCGAGCGGGGCACGTGTATATCGGGGGTTCGCGTGAAGTTATTCACGCGATCGGGCCTGGGGGAGAGGGGTACGTGTATTTCAGGGGTTCGCGTGAACTTTTTCATGCGATCGGGCCTGGGGGAGCGGGCTACGTGTATTTCAGGGGTTCGCGTGAAGTTTTTCGCGCGATCGGGCCTGGGGGAGCGGGCTACGTGTATTTCAGGGGTTCGCGTGAACTTTTTTCGCGCGATCGGGCCTGGGGGAGCGGGCTACGTGTATATCAGGGGTTCGCGTGAAGTTCTTCGCGCGATCGGGCCTGGGGGAGCGGGCTACGTGTATTTCAGGGGTTCGCGTGAACTTTTTCGCGCGATCGGGCCTGGGGGAGCGGGCTACGTGTATATCAGGGGTTCGCGTGAACTTTTTCGCGCGATCGGGCCTGGGGGAGCGGGCTACGTGTATTTCAGGGGTTCGCGTGAACTTTTTCGCGCGATCGGGCCTGGGGGAGCGGGCTACGTGTAGGGCCTGGGGGAGCGGGCTACGTGTATTTCAGGGGTTCGCGTGAACTTTTTCACGCGATCGGGCCTGGGGGAGCGGGCTACGTGTATATCAGGGGTTCGCGTGAACTTTTTCACGCGATCGGGCCTGGGGGAGCGGGCTACGTGTATTTCAGGGGTTCGAGTGAACTTTTTCACGCGATCGGGCCTGGGGGAGCGGGCTACGTGTATTTCAGGGGTTCGAGTGAACTTTTTCACGCGATCGGGCCTGGGGGAGCGGGCTACGTGTATTTCAGGGGTTCGCGTGAAGTTTTTCACGCGATCGGGCCTGGGGGAGCGGGCTACGTGTATATCAGGGGTTCGCGTGAAGTTCATCACGCGATCGGGCCTGGGGGAGCGGGCTACGTGTATATCAGGGCTTCGCGTGAAGTATTTCACGCGATCGGGCCTGGGGGAGCGGGCTACGTGTATTTCAGGGGTTCGCGTGAACTTTTTCACGCGATCGGGCCTGGGGGAGTGGGCTACGTGTATATCAGGGGTTCGCGTGAAGTTCTTCACGCGATCGGGCCTGGGGGAGCGGGCTACGTGTATTTTGGGCCTGGGGGAGCGGGCTACGTGTATTTCAGGGGTTCGCGTGAACTTTTTCACGCGATCGGGCCTGGGGGAGCAGGGTACCACTCACCGTCTGCCTTGCGTGTAGAAGAACGCGTAGCCAACACCCGCTGTGAAGTAATAGCGTGTGAACCCCAACGGATGGAAAACACATGCACCGCACGAAAAGCACGTACAGAACATAAAGGCACGCAGGATCTCCAAGCCCTGCCAGGGCAACGCCCGTGCGCAAAACGTCACAAACGCGCTTATGCTGTAAGGGCCTTTGGTCCAATGAAATCGCGTACGCGTGCTGACGCGCTTACGCGCTAAGTGCCTTTCCTCGATTTTCACGCTGACGTGCAGGATTTTCACGTGCCAAATCACTCCGTATCAAGCTGGCCACGCGAAAACACACGGAAGACCACGCTCCTGCCCAGAAGGCCGAATTACTACCCCCCAGTGCCCCGAGCAGCCTCCCACGTGCCATCTGCTGCTGCCTGCCTGCCTGCCTGCCTGCTGCCACCGTGCCCTGCCATTTGGTGCCTGCACATCAGCCATCTGCAGGGGTCCAGTTGCTGTGTCCACCCCTGCTGGAACAGAAGACTCCCGACTCGGATAACATTGCTCCACAGCCCAGCCCCAGGACCCAGTTGCCCACCCACTCCTGCCCCTGGGGTTGCCATGTCGGGCACATCCACATCTGGCACCAGTGGCAACCCCCGGCCAGAGGGGCAGAGGGGCACCAGCTTCACTGCCACCGAAGTTGGTGTCCTGGTGGAGCAAGTCCTGGGGCAGTATGATGCCCTCTTCGGATCGTCCCGCGCCAACAAGGAAGGACGGGAGAGGATCTGGGCCGACTGTGTGGTTGCCATCAACGCGGAGGGGGTGGCAACCCGCACCATCCAGAAGGTCAAAAAGCGCTGGGAAGACTTGAGGTCCAGGACCCTCATAAAGGCCCGGCGCCTCATGGAGGGGGGCCGGGGCCGCATGAGTTCCATCCAGATGAGGGTCCTGGAACGCGTACACCCAGCGCTCCATGCCCAGGTCCTTGAGAGGGAGACCCGTCTGGAGTTGAGCGGTAAGTGGCCAAGCATTGCTGTGTGAGACAGGGCATGTTGCAGTGTGCTGGTTGTCTGATACTTGCCTGTATGTGTGACATAGGCCATGTACGCATGTATGTGTGCAGGGACATCATGGTAATGCATGTGCGACCAGTAATGTGTGAACCGCACGGTCGTTGCATGTGTTTAAATGCGACATGGGGAGCCCTATGCAGATTGTACACATGAGAGCATGGCAATCTCTGTTCCTGGACATGGGTGGGGGTGAGGGATGGGTGCTGATGCCAGGTACATATATGGTATCCATGTCTGTGTGCCTGACCTGCGTGTCTGTGACTTGTGAATGCCATGGATGCATGACACATGTCTGTGACAATGTACAGATTTACTGATGCAGCCTAGTCATCCTTGTATCCACTGTGATTGGGGTGTACGGGGCCAGATGGATGTGACTGAGGTGAAGTGTGTGCATGTGATAGGCATGACCCATGATGCATGTGAGTACCATTACATTGTATGTTTCGAGAGTCCATTGGACATGTATGGAAATGTCAATGGGAAGCACCATGACTGTCACTGTGTGTGTTTTGCCTGGACTGACACATGTGTTGTGGAGGGACATGATGGAAGTGTACTTTGACAGTGGCACTCATCTGCTATTGCTTCCTGTCTAGGGGACCATTGTACAGTACCCTGATGCTTGTATACTATGTCTCCCTCTACGCAGCGGCTAGTGAAGAAGAGGGTGGAGAAGGCGCTGTGGAGCAAGGCGGCGGGGATGCCCCCACGGCTGCAGCGGAAGGGGTGAGTGAGCCCCCACAGGCACCTGCTACGGCGGAAGACGGTGAGGAGCCATCCAGGTTGGTGGTTTCCACAGAGGAGGAGGAGGCCGCCACTGAGGCGCACATGGGGCCTGGTGGGGGCATCCCTGCTGGTGCAAGTGGTGCAGTCCAGGGGCAGGGGCAGGAGGCAGCACAGGTCACCGTGGAGGGGCCTGTGCATGTCGCTGTCCCTGACCCTGTGGGTGCACCACCATGCACCAGCAGGGATGCAGCGTCCCAGGCCCGTCCGCAGGTAGAGGGGATGTCCATGTCATCTGACTCCCCTCCACCTGCGGACGAGGGGACCCCTGGCCGTATGGAGAAGGTCCTGATTGGGGTCGCGATGCGCACGGCTGTGATTCGTGATGCCGTGCGTGCTTCCCAGGAGGAGCACGCACGTCATCACGAAGAGCACCGTGCCGACGTGGCCCAATTGGGATCGTCCATGTTCGGGGGTTTCCTGCATGTGTCGGCCAATCTGGCGGCCCTCTCCTCCTCTGTGGAGACTATACGCCAGTCATTCTCCTTGCCGTCTTCCGGCCCAGATGCCACCAGGGCCCCCTGTGGACCTGCCCTGACCAATGCAGCCAGCTCGGTGGGGATCCCATCCCTGCCAGAGTCGGGAGTCAGAGGTCCAGCAGGGGTGGACACACCAGCAACTGGACCCCAGCAGATGGAGGATGTGACGGCATCATCGGGCAGGGCACGTGCACGACGGCGTCGGTGGTTTCCATCAGCCTGGATGCCGTCGTGCTGGCACAGGCAGTTGCGTCGGAGGCAGCAGCAGGCTCAACGTGGGAGGCATCATGGCTCGGGGCCATCAACATCAGGGGTGCAGGCATCGGCCAGAGGGCAGGAGAACCCTGGAATGGGAGTGGCTTCCGTGTGGGAGCGGTTGTGCCAGCAGATAGGTGCGGAGCGGCAGCGGGCAGAGGAGGAACGGCTCACAATGGTCAGGGCGGAGGACTCCATGCGGAGGGTGCTGAGGCGGGCTGAGTGCCTCGAGGGTCTTCGCAGGGAGTTGGAGCTGGACACTGCATTATCCCTGCGGGACCTCGGGGCCAGGGAACATGCCCGCCTCCAAGCCATTGAACGGGAGTTCGATGATGCCCTGGCCCATGACAACAACCAGTGAGCCGTCGGACTAGCCCGCTGCCTTTGTATATAGTTATATAGTTAGTGGTAGGTTTCCTTTAAATTTTTTTTTTTTTATTTGGTTGCGATTGGACAATGCGCCACATTTTTGTATATAGTTCAGTTTTTAGTTAGTTGACATAGTTAGGTTTCATTTGGTTGGGCTCATGGACCCGGAATTATCTTGTAAATAGTTCTTCAATGGATTTTTTGATTTTTTGGATTTTTTTCATGGACATTCATCTTCTTTTTGTTGTTTTGCTTTGTAGTTTTTCTCATTTCATTTCCATTCAAGTTGATTTTCAATACATTTTTATTTTCATCCTTCAATGTGTCTTATCATCTCATTACTTTCATGCATGTCATGTTGGGTGTTTTAACATTCACTTGCAGCCATTGTGTGTGACAGACATGTGTTCATTTGCATTATTTACATTGGGTGTGTAACATGTAATTGCCTTTGATATGTGGGTGGATGTGATAGTTGGTTGGGCCTTTTGGCAGGGGAGGATGGCCATTACGGACATGATTGGGGATTGTTGGGACCCAGGTGCAGGGGGGCATGGATGGGACATGGGCGAGGGCCTGGTGGAGGGTGCCCCTGCACTGCTGGGGGGCATGGGGGTGGGGAACATGAGTTGGACATGGGTGGGGGCCTGCTGGCAGGTGCCCCACAGTGCTGGGGGGTGGGGGTGGTGGGGGACATGAGTTGGACATGGGTGGGGGCCTGCTGGCAGGTGGCCCACAGTGCTGGGGGGTGGGGGTGATGGGGAACATGAGTTGGACATGGGTGGGGGCCTGCTGGCAGGTGCCCCACAGTGCTGGGGGGTGGGGGTGGTGGGGAACATGAGTTGGACATGGGTGGGGGCCTGCTGGCAGGTGCCCCGCAATGCTGGGGGTGGGGGTGTAAGGAGACATGTGCCTTTGCTGGGGGGCATGCCCATGTTGAGTGGGCTGCCTGCGGGACATGACCAGAGATGCAGGGTAGTCCCCTGTGGTGTGGGCTGCCTGCAGGGGCCGTGGAGGGTGTACAGGGAACACCTGGGAGGACCCACACTGTCAAATCACATGTAGGACTCCCCGGCACCCCTGAAATACACGTACCCTGCTGAAATCGCGTGTAAAACCTTCCGCGCACCCCTGGTATACACGCACACGCTCCCCCAGGCCAGATCGCGTGTGGGACTTCCCGCGCACCCCTGAAATACACGCACCCAGGCCATTCGCGTGTGGAACTTCCCGCGTACCCCTGAAATACACGCGCCCAGGCCAATCGCGTGTGGAACTTCCCGCGCACCACTGAAATACACGCACCCAGGCCATTCGCGTGTGGAACTTCCCGCGCACCCCTGAAATACACGTACCCTGCGGAAATCGCGTGTGTAACTTCCCCTACACCCTGAAATACACGTACCCTGCTGATAGCACCCCGAAATACACGTACCCTGATGGAATCGCGTGAGGTACTTCCCGCGCACCCCAGTGATACACGTAGCCCGCTTGCTGTGCTGGTATAGGGTTGGCGCAGCCCTTTGCGCTGGATTGGGTATATTGATGGCTTTTCCCTGCGCGAGAGGCGTTCTTGGGGGCGTAACTGGCGCTGCTGCAGGGTCGCTGCGCCACTGTGCACCACGGCTGGTTTTGGTGGCTGGAATCCATGAATACGCTGTGCGCGGAAATGGATTTTAGCGCACGCGGCTGGCGCAGGGATTCGCACGCGCACACTGTGCGCCACTTGTGCGCTGAATTCTATGAATTACCCCCTGGAGTGCTGCTATTACCTTGGATCAACTAACAACAAGGCTAAACATCACTAATAAGCAATATTAATCATGTCTGATATGGAAAACTACAATCAGGAGACCCTCCTTAGTTGCACTGTGGATTACCTAAAAAATCTGTGTAGAAAAAGGAATCTCTCTGTTAAAGGCAAAACGTCTGAATTGATCGGAAGGTTGTTGGAGAAACAAAGTCTGTAGGGTGGGTCTGAAATACCTGACCCCTCAGCAAATGTGGAAAATGATGAGGAGGATAATGTGTCTATTATTGATGAGTCAAGTGAAACAAGTGTGTCCCACAATATAGGCCTCACTGCATCTTTACCTGCTAAACCACCTCAACATTTGTCCACTGGGACCCCACCAGGTCCTACACTCAGTCCTAAATCCATTGCTCTAGAAAAGATGAGGCTTGAATTGTAATTTAAACGTTTAAATGCTCAAACTGAACAAAAGCATCAAGAACTTAAGCTCAGAGAAATGGA
Source organism: Ambystoma mexicanum (assembly GCF_040938575.1). Lineage (NCBI taxonomy): Eukaryota > Metazoa > Chordata > Amphibia > Caudata > Ambystomatidae > Ambystoma > Ambystoma mexicanum. The sequence continues at coordinate 770,513,200 of NC_090930.1, read as the reverse complement.
GTTGAATCATGAACTAGAAATGAAAAAGTTATCTCTTGAGAATGCTTCTCTCCCAGAGTGTTCTAGGTCTTCCAGTCCTAAGAGACCCTGGATGTCTAAAGAAATTGTGGGTATGTATGAGGTTAAGCTTGATATTTTGGATTGTTGGCTATGTTTGAATATAACCATTGGATTCAAGACATTACAGGGAATCAGTTACTTCCCTGGCTCTTCTCTAGGCTACCCACTGTTGCATCTGATGGTGTTATAGAGTTGGTGGAGATGGATAGGATGGATTATGAGTGTGTGACGCTAGCGTTAATTGCTAGATTTGGAAAGACCCCTTCCCAGTACCTTAAGAGGTTTAGGACCCTCAAAAAGCATGTTGGTACCCCTTGGGCTACCTGGGTATGTGAATGTTTGAAAAACTTAGATGGTTGGGTCAAGGGTTACACAGTAGACACTTATGAAGGAATGAGAAATCTTGTTATGTTGGAGTCAATATATGATGCCTGCTCTCCTGAGCTCAGACAGCACTTGGCTGATTCTAAGGAGATAGATCCAAAGAAGTTCGCTAAGGCTTTTGACTTGTGGGTTGCCAACAGGGCTACTCACAAGGATTCTGGGGCAACTCAGATGAATGATGAGGGAAAGCAGCCAAAGAAAGATAACAAGGAGAATTCTAATACCTCCAATCCAAAAGAGGGCCACAAACAGCAACATAAGGGTAAACCACGAGGGAAACCGAATCAGGCTAGTACACCATCTGGACCAAAACCAGATTGAGGTCAGAACAAACCCCCATTCATCAAGACATTTGGGAAATGTTATGTGTGTGGGTCAACTGACCATGTGAAAGAGGATCCCAGATGTAAGGGTAAACCTTCAGGGGTCCACACTGTCTTCTTAGCCTTCTCCCCAGAGGAAGAAGTACCTATGGCAAGTGGAAACTTTCACCTACTGGCTGATGAACCCATGCGAGTCTCAGCTAGTGTTTCTTTAGTGTCCATGGGCTTGTGGGAACAACATAATTTAGCTGTCTATAATTCCATCCCAGATAATACTAAAGATTATTATAAAGATAGTGTTGTTGTGAATGGCCAGGAGACTCCTGCCATCCGAGGCACTGGAGCCAGCATAACTTTTGTGGATGAATCATTTTTCAAGGTGGATGATGTTGCTAAGGCACTCAAACGCCTCACCAAGTTAGCTGAAGGCCCTGTGCAAATGCTTCCCCAGTTACCAGCTCTCATCCAGTGTAATGATGTGACTGTCAAAATACCTGTTAGTGTGCAAAGTGAAGTGCCTGGGAGAGTCCTGTTGGGTAATGACCTGAAAACTCTTGGAGTTGTGTCCAGTACCCGTAGGCCTCCCAGTAAGACGAGACAGGTGCTCACTAGGCTTGAAAGGGAGAGGACCTTAAGAGGCTCTCCAGAGGAGTTGATAGAGGAAACTATCACTCACACTCCATAGGAGTTGCTCACTGCTATTACAGGAAAGAAAGAGGCAAAGGGGAAACCCAAGACCTCAAGGAAAAAGTCATACAGCACCCCTCTGCTACCAAAAAGGACATCCCTAAGATTGTCCAAGGTCACACCTGTGACTCCTCCACCTGCTGAGGCAGAGTGTGAGGTACAACCATGTCTGCTTGATCCAGTTTCTGAGGAGTCAGATCTGGAAGAAGACACTGTTTTGGTTTTAGATCTTGACACCCTGTTGACCATCCTGAGCTGTGGTCTTTACTGGCAGAAGGTGGACCCAACAGGGCAGAGTTCAGCAGAGGACAACGAGAGTGTCCTACTCTTGAGGGTCTTCGAGAAAAGGCTGCTAACCAACTTGATGGGCAAGAAGTTGGAAAGCATAGGTTAAGCTGGGAAGATGGCCTCTTCTACAGTGAACCAACTGGGTCTATCCCTGGGAACTGCAAAATAATTGTAGTACCCCTTGCCAACAGACTCCAGTTCCTACAGTTCACCCAGGAGATACCTTTGGCCGGTCACTTGAGTTTCAAAAAGACCAAGGAAAGGCTCTCTTTGTACTTCTACTGACCTAAGATGGGTGCAGACGTTGACAAATTCTATAGGAGCTGTCACACTTGCCAAACATCTGGCAAGAGTGGAGCCAAGAATGTTGCACACCTGGTGCCTCTCCCAGTGGTAGGAGTTCCTTTTGAGAGGGTGGGCATTGACATTGTTGGTCCCCTTGACCTTCCCACATCTTCAGGGAACAGGTTTATCCTGGTTGTAGTAGACCATGCTACAAGATACCCAGAAGCAATACCTATGAGGACTGTTACAGCTCAGGCTGTGGCTAAGGCTCTACTTGGCATTTTTGCCAGAGTAGGGTTTCCCAAGGAAGTGATATCCGACAGGGGATCCAATTTTATGGCCCACTACATGCAAGCCATGTGGAAAAACTGTAGTGCCAGTTACAAGTTATCTACAGCCTACCATACACAGACAAATGGACTGGTAGAGAGGTTTAAACATACTATGAAGAGCATGATAGGTCCTTTAGATGAACCCCTTAAAAGAAAGTGGGACCTTCTACTGCCATGGCTTCTATTTGCTTACAGAGAAGTCTCTCAGGAGGCAGTTGGTTACAGTCCCTTTGAACTTCTCTATGGCCATCCAGTAAGAGGTCCATTGGCCCTGATTAAGGAGGGGTTGGAGAGTGCACCTTCCCCAAAACCAGTCAGAGTAACTGACTGTGTGATAGGTCTCCAGAGGAGAATGTCACACATGATGGCAGAAGCTAGTGATAACTTAAAAGCAGGTAAGGCTCTGGTCAAACATTGGCATGATCAGAAGGCCAGCATGGTTGAGTTTACTCAAGACCAGCTTGTATTAGTTATGGTGCCAACAAGGCAGAGGGCCTTGCAGGTCAAATGGATAGAACCCTTCAAGGTTGTGAGCAAACTTGAAGAGGTGAACTATTTGGTGGACTTAGGCAGGCCTAATAAGGCTCCCAGAGTCTTTCACACCAACCGTTTGAAGGCATATGTCTCGAGACCAGAAGTAGGAGCTTTGCTTCTAGCTTCAGCTCAAGAGGAGGAGAGTGAGCCTCTACATGACCTCCTCAGAGGCCGACTTGTGGATGATAAAATAGAAGGAGTCAATCTCTCTTCTCACCTGACATCTGAACAACAGGAGGAATGCAAAGTTCTGTTAAACCAGTTTGCCTCCCTGTTTTCACTTTCACCAGGCCCGACCCTTTGGGCCAGCCTGATATTCTCACTGGTGACTGTCTACCTGTGAAAATCAGAGGTTACAGAATGTCAGAACATGTGAGATCCCACTTCAAAGGAGAGGTCAACAAGATGCTTGACCTTGGGGTTATAGAGCCCACTACAAGTCCATGGTCTAGTCCAGTTGTTCTAGTACCAAAGGCAGGATTCAAGGAGTTGAGATTCTGTGTTGACTATAGAGCTCTGAATGCAGTCACCAAGACTGATGCCCGTCCTTTGCCAAGGACAGATGAACTGATGGATAGACTTGGTTCAGCCAAGTATCTCAGTACATTTGACCTAACCTCAGGCTATTGGCAAATAGCCCCGACAGGAGAAAACTGCATTCCAACCCCAGCAGGCCTCTACCAATTTAAGTTTATGCCTTTTGGACTTAAGAATGCACCTGCTACATTCCAAAGGAGGGTCAATCAAGTTCTGAATGGGATGGAGGACTTCTGAATGGCATACTTGGATGACATTGCAGTGTTCAGCCCTACATGGAAAGAACATATTGATCACTTGAGCTCTTGAGCAGGCCCATCTGACCATAAAGGCAAGCAAATGTCAAATTGGTCAGAACAAAGCGGTCTACCTTGGTCATGAGGTAGGAGGAAGTGAAATAAGGCCATTGCCTGGCAAAGTATAAGCTGTACACAACGGGGCCACCCCTACTACTCAAACCCAAGTGAGAGCTTTCCTAGGTCTCACTGGGTACTACAGGAATTTCATTGTGAACTATGGGGCCATATCTTCCTCCTTGGATGTGATCTCCTCTCCAAAATTCTCTAAAAAGGTTAGATGGAATGAGGAGTGCACTCAAACCTTTGAAAACCTGAAGAAAGCCCTTTGTCAAGCTCCAGTCCTAAGAGCTCCTGATTACCACCAACCCTTCATTGTGTAGACAGATGCATCCAAAACAGGTATAGGTGCAGTCCTTAGTCAACTGGATGAGAAAGGTAGGTAGCACCCCATTTGCTTCATCGGTAGGAAACTGAAGGAACCAGAAACATGGTGGGAAACCATAGATTGTGAATGTTTTGCCATTGTGATGTCTCTGAAGAAGTTTAGACCATACTTGGATGGATTTACTTTTGTGATTCAGACAGACCACCAACCCTTGAGATGGTTAATGCAAATGAAAAGGGAAAACCCAAAACTTCTAAGATGGTCAATCTGCCTGCAAGGGTTTGAGCACAGAGCAGGATGTCACCACCAAAATGCTGATTGTCTCTCTAGGATGATTTTAACCGACTAGAGGTAGCGATTCATCCAGGAGTGGATTAAATCCTCCTGTCCCTTAGTCTGAGGTGGTGGGGCTTGTGTTAGGGAGAATTCTCCAGAATGGCTAATTTCCCTTACCTACTGAGTTACTCATCTAGGATTTATTTTTTTACCTGGTAAAAGTGTGAGCCTTTTTTCCCACTCTTACATGTTTTTTGCTGTGTTTGTTTAACATTTAACATTTTGTGTTCAACATTTTTTGTGTTCATAGACTGTGGAGCCTCACCAACTCCACAGGCATCATCTTTTTACTGTGTGTTACACAGCACCTTCATTGCAGTGACACAGGGTTGTCTTTTAGACTTGTGTGGGAGGGGGCATATGATTTTCTTTGAGACCCACTAGCCATGGCCTTCCGTCCTGGACGCTGTACAAGTTACACCAATAGGTTTCTTTGGGGTCCACTAGCCATGAACTTTGACTGTGGCCAGTGTACATGTTGCACCAATACATTTCATTGAGGTCCACTAGCAATATCCTTCGGCCGTGGTCACTATCAATGTTGCACCAAAAGTTTTCTTTGGGGCCCAGTAGCACTGGCTTTGGCCATGGCCATGGCCAAGGCCTATGGGCGTAGTGACTATACATGTTCCACCATAGGTGTCTTTGGGGCGTATTAGCCATGGCCTTCATCAGTGATGTCATCATTGATGCAATTTTTGTGGCCATATGCTGCATAACAGGAGGTACAAAGTTAAGGTGAATTTACTTCAAATGCGATTTCTCAATTTCAAGTGTATGGATTCATTAAATCTAATCACCTTAACTCTCTCATAAAAAAGGTATTTTCACTGAATTTCAAAGGATTTGTTGCTATGTTTTTTTCACGTGAAATCTGATCACCTTAAATCTCTCTTACCCAAATATTTTCACAGAATTTCAAGTTTTTTTTAATAGTATAGTTTCTGTGGGACCACTAGCCATGGCCTTTGGCCTTGACCACTAAAGTAGTTGCACCAATATTGCCAATGTACATGTTGCACAAGTAGGTTTCTTTGTGGTCCACTAGCCATGACCTTCCTCAGTGAAGCTATCAGTGTGGCCATTTGCTGTGCAACGCAGGGTGCAACGTTAACATGGACTTGGTTCAAATATGAGTGCTGAATTTGAAGGATTTTGTTGTGTTGAATTTGACAACCTTAACTCTCTCTTAACAAGGGGTTTTTCACTTAATTTCAAAGTTTTTGTTGCTATGCTTCTTTCACGTTAAATCTGAACACCTTAACTCTCCCTTAACTAAAGATTTTTCACTGAATTTCAAGGGTTTTGTTATACTTTAGTTTCTTTGTGGCACACTAGCCATGGCCACTGTATTTGTTGTAACAATACGTTTCTTGATAAAATCAGTTATATTCAATGCAATTAGTTTTGTCACCAGTAATGGCATCAGTGATGTGATTTGTAATGTCATCAGTGTCCTCATACAACATGTAATTAGTGATCTGATATGTGATATCATCATTATGGTCATAGGCTGTGCAACAGTGGGCACAAATTTACGGTGGCTTTAGCTGAATGTCAAGAGTTTTGTTGCATTACGTTCTCACCTTAATGTCCCTGCAACAAAAGTTTTTTCCTTGAATTTCAAGGGTTTTGTTATTCCATAGATTTTAGAAGGCTTCCAGACCATTAGCATGGCCTTCCGACATGGCCAGTGGGCATGGCCTTTGGACATGTGCACTGTCCAATTAAAATGCTACCAGACAACTAGCCATGGCCTTCGCATTCCAGACTTTGAGATCTCACAATGTTTCTTGGCAATGCGCATTGAGATTAGATTATTTACCATGGAGCACACACATTGGTTAAGAAAGTAGCATTCTCCAAGCGGTACATCCCTTTTCGGTGCCACCATTTCGGCACAGGCCGATTTGGCACAGACATTCCGCCGCAGCACCCATTTTAGTGCACCCTTTTCAGCACGAAAACAATTCTGGCACCGTTATTTTGGTGCAAGGGATGTTTGGACATGGCTGACTTCGCAGTCACATCTAAATGCCCTCATGCAAAATAAGATCACATGACTGCACTGCAACAAAGCTCGCCACCTCCCATTTGCGTTGCTTTTCTTTTAATTAAATTAGTTAAATAAAAAAAATAAACGTTCAGCCCTGAACCCTGGTCTACCAGAGTTCAAGGACCAGCATTTAACCACAAGGCCACAATGGCTTGCTGCCTCATGGGGCATACATTTCATACTTAGCCTATAATTTGATATGATCAATGATAAAAGGCTAGGTATGAAACTTGTGAAAATCCAAATAATAATATAATTGTAGCATAATGGTTAAGTGCTAAGTCTCGAACTCCTTAAAGGGGAAGTTCGCTCAAAAATGTTATTGTCTTGCTCGTACGGGCATGTATTTTTAAGCGTACTGTAATCGATTTTAACATGTATTCCCATGCATTTTACATTAGTTTTCCTCACTTTTCCAAATGCGAAAAAAACAACAGCTTGGGTGCAGCCATCTTGTGCTAATCTCAACGGACATCACTAGTCCAAACGATATGCTCCACTTATTTTCTTGACGTTCGTGGCCAGCATAGCCAAACGTGCCTTGTCATCAGCCACGCCATAACCTTACTTAACACAGAACCAGTAAGGTAAACACACACATCGTCTCACAGCGCGTAACTTTGTATTCTTGTCCCAAACAGGAGAGTCAAACATTTATTTTTAAGAAAACATCAATAGTCCATGAAACGAATTATATGTTTTTGCAATACAAGTTATAACTAGCGAACATTGCATGCTTCGAATCTTCTTTTCAACTTCCTCATGATACCCTAACTGCGATCAGCGATCCATCAATTCCCGTACTCCAATTCTTGTGTGTCCTTATTTTACACCAGCAAAACTTTCTAATGACGAACATGGTGTTTCGTTCATGAGGCGAAATGGATTCTTTGCACTTTCAAGCGCAACGCTTTTGCTTCAGCAAGTTTTCAAATCATAAACGCTGACAAGTTGCTCCTTATTGCTGGTACCGGCAAAGGTCCCTGTCGTTCGTCCCACATAACGGTAATCAAATACGCACCTTGTACAAGGCTCTTATAACCAGGACTAATGTCTGGCAGAAGGACTTACCCAGACTCTGGGTAAGGCTCTTGTAACCAGGACTAATGTCTGGCAGAGGGACTCCCAGAACCCCTCTTGTTATTTGCATATTTTAAGTAACTTTGGGTCTCACCATGAGTTACCAGGGGAAACCAGACGTGGACCCCTTGCTCACTATTCTTAGAGAGGCACAGCTCCACCCTACTGATGAGGTCTAACCAGATCTAAATATGTGTCTGGGCTTGCTATTGGTATTCTTGTTCAGAGGAGACTTGCCTAGAATTTCAGTGCTGGACTGCCCCAGGGCAAGAAAAAGACTGATATGTTTTGGATATTTCTCCTCTGTGAAAGATACTAAGCTAAAGACTCTGGGTAAGGCTCTCGTAACCAGAGCTAATGTCTGGTAGAAGGACTCCCAGGACCCCCCTTGTTATTTGAAACTTGCTTGCCTGTAAGGTAAGAAGTTTGTCTCACCTCTTTTTATGGTTAATTATCTACTCAGTTAATCCGGGTATCAAACTCCAGTCCTAAATAGGGATAGGAAAGGCAATAATCAATAGTGCCGAGTGAGATGTAAATTCTGGTCCTACTAACCTTGTTGTTAGCAATCAAGATTATGCTGGTTTTCTCCAAGTGAATTGTGAGTCCCAACTGGGAGGCATTGATGGCCAGCTCATTAACCATGTTCTTATCCTCGATAGGGTCCAGTCAAATAATATCAAGTCGTCCGCGTATCACATTCCAGTAATAGGAGATTCTCCTAACTTGGGGGGACAGTTAGATCTACTGGCCATACAGGGAGAAGATCAGCAATGTTTAAATTGTACAATATGGGTGCCGCTTGTTAGGCAGAATCCTGTGCAGTGCCTTTAGGGACCACTACACACAATTACGACTACAGGTGGCTATACAAGTTTTACTTTTGGTACAAGACTGTACTACTATGTCAGAGTGGTAGCAGTGGCGGAGCAGCCAGGCTTATCTCAAGAGTATATGAGCAGTAGCAGAGATTACACAAAGGGACCACAATTACTGTGACTCAAGCAAACACTGACTCAAGGTTTCAGGTAGAAAAATATAAGTACATTTATTTTTAAACCATTCGTTATAAACACAACAATTCTATTAAACTTCAATAAAAACCACACGTCAAATATACTACAACTAACCAATTCACCTTGTACAGTAAGTCTCAAGGTAAGTACCCTGTGTTTGAATAAACCGGTGTTATGAACAAAACACGTTATCGCAAATACGATTGCGATCACTTTTTGACAGTTCGGTCTACTAAACAAACTCGTATCCGTGACATGAAATGCTGCCGGGGCAAAAACACACTTAGCACCTGAGATACCCAGAGGGAGTTGGAGACAAAAATCACAGGCAATATTTTGGTTAGGCAGGCAGAATCAAGAAACACTCAGAGACAGGAAGTCAAAAGTCAAAGGGTCGAAAGACACCAGGGCCAGTTGCCAAAGATCACACGGTCAGACAGTTCACGATTCAATGTAGCCAAAAGTACTTTGATATTGTCAATGTTCGGAAGCAAAAGTTATAAGAAGGAGGGAAGACAAGGGCAAGCCTTGGAAATGAAGAAAAAGGGATTCACCCAGTTTCCTTAACAGAACACATTACCTTGTTCCAGTGGTACAGCTAGTGCCCTGGCAGTTGTTCCTGCTGGTTTCCCGCAGACCCACGATTCCTGGAGCTTCGTTGTGAAGGAGGACGTCAGAAGGGGGTCTGCACCACACACGGATGAAGCCGGCAGCAGTGATAAGGAATAAAAGGTGCGCTCCTTAAAAAAAGGAGAGGCTCTTCAGGTGGCTATCTGGACCACTACAGCAGTGTGCAGCGATTTCAACCACGGAAGAGGATCCTCTGGCTGTAGAAGATGAGCTGGTTATCCCCACCAAACTCAAAGGAAGAAGACTCAGGACTGGATCTTCTCTGAGTCGTTGAATGGCAGATAGCTCAGGAATGCAGCAGGGCTTCACCAGGACGGGGTAGTTGCAGCAGCCGTCATTCTCTCCGCTTCTCCTTGTAGTTCCAGTGGCGACTCTCTGACTTCTAGCCCAAGAGACCTGCCTTTTATGTGAAAAAACCCCATTCACGCAGCCTGGCTGTCAATCACCCAGCAGGGGGGTTGTCCAGCACGGACAACTACCCTGGCCAATCATGACAAAGTGTGAATTGGGTTTCCTAGGATACCCTGTGCAGGGGGTAACTACACCCCTCCCTCACATTCAGCCCACCTAGACACCCAGGCTCCTTGAGGAGGGCTTCTGGCAGAAGCCCACCAAAAGACAGTGAACAAAGAAGGCAAACCTAGTTTGCCGCGTTAAGTAAAACAAAAGAAGGTCTTTAACAAAAAGAAATGGCGAATAAACCCAACCGGAGCCAAGAAAAAGACGATTTGGTCAAGCGGGTTTATGTTCAGGCTAATATAATAGCCAAGAACAGTAGCACGTTTATCTAATATAATTGCGGTAGAAAAGTTAGGGTGATACCACTGCCACCAGCCAAGTCTAAATGTTAAAAGAGTGAAACAATGCTCTAGGAGGTACAGATACAAAGGGATACGACCTAACCCTTTCCAGTACTCCATGGAAGATGGGGTGTACTGGATCTGTGGTAAATTGACTAAGTAAAGTTAATGGTAACTTTACCTTTTTCTGGTGGACAGTAGTCGCCTCAGAAATGGAGTTGAGGGAAGTCTCAAAGACAACCCTGTGCCACGGCACTGAAGGTGCTGTGTGACACACACAAAGAAGGGGGCTACTGAAGTGGTGTACTTCAGAGTCCACAATCACAAAACCAGGTAGAAACAAATAGCAAAACCCAGGTAAGAGTGGGGGAAAAGCTCTCACTCTTACCAAGTGGAAAGAAATAAACTCCAGAAGTCCAGCAAAGCTGCTGGGGGACTCACTAGGTGAGGGAAATTAGCCATAAATGAGAATTCTCCCTAACACCACTACACATCCTTGCTTGGACGTCCTATGCATACAGCACACATGCTGTTTTTAATCGCACAAATAGTATGTATAGTTCAGCTTACATAATTTCAGGAACTACCATTCTCTAGTTAAAAATAAAAAAATAGTCCATAGGCGCCACTCTGCAAGAAAGAACACGGACCATTGACCTGTTCTTTGGGAAGGTACCCACTCGAGAGTCCGCAGCCACACTTTAGCTCACTATACCTTTCACAGATGGGAAATATCCAGTTGCCTATCAGTCTTTGTTCCGCCCATATGGGCAGTCCAGCACTGAAATGCTGTGGCAATTCCCTTCTGAACAAGAGTACCAACAGTAACCCCATACACGTGTTTCAGCATTGTTGGGCCTCATCAGTGATGTGGAGCTGTGCCTCTCTGAGCACAGTGAGCAATGGGTCCACGTCTGGATGATCCTAGGAAACCTAGGGTGACTAAACCTAAGTCCCTTCAATAATCAAAAAATAGTCCATAGGCGCTCCTCTGCGAGAATGAACACGACCCATTGACCTGTTCTTTGCGAAGGTAC